>NC_084467.1:5443000-5762666 GCF_027409185.1 Cynocephalus volans | reverse complement strand
CCATAATACCAACCCTCCTCCCATCTTCTAACTTAGCGGATCCATTTCCCATCAATAATTATGACAAGGGGGGTGACTTTTCCTCAAAGCCAAGACGGCATTGACGAGCTCCGTTCAGAGGTTTCACTTGTCCCTTCTCCCTTCTCCAGGCCAGGGAGAAACAGGCAGGGGCTTTCCTGTGAGATGAGGCTGAGGGACAGAAAGCAAATCCCCAGGAGTCAAAGTGTGAGGACGTGGAGGGAAGAAACAAGAAAGGGAGGGAGGGAAGCGAGAGAAAGAAAGGACGAAAGCTGGGAGGAGAGGGTAAAATCTGGGCCACATGCAGCTGGAGCAGCGAGGAAGGTCACTTTGTCCTGCTCGGCACGGATCCCATGTCCTTTCATGTTGAGAGCCAGCTTGTAGGGGGACCCTGCACCCCTCGGTTCTTCAGGTCTATGCACCCAGGGCAGGTTGGAAGCTGCTCGCTGGGGCCTGCCATTAGCTAAAGACTGATGACCTCTTCTTCCTCATGGCAGTGAGCAACTTTATGCAACTAATCAACTAATTCGTTCAACTTCAGAGAGGTAGGTCGAACCTCTACGGTTTAGTCAATTAATCAAGGACCAGGGTTTCATTTGGTGTCCGGATCTCAGCAATAGTTTTCTTGACCTTTTTTTGACTGTTCAACTATCCTTCAGAAGCCTTTAACTTACTGCATTTTTCAACCTCAACTGGTCCGTGGGTTCCCACCCACGCTCTGAGAAGGGCCAGCAATTAGACTTGTGCATCCAGGTGGGTGTCCCTGAGAAGCAGAGGCAGAAAAGAAGGAGCTCATCGGGCTGTCATGCAAAGAGGAGGATGCACAATATTCCTGCATCAATTACACAAGCCCCCGGAGAGCGGAAACCCCCTGAACTCATGTCCAGGGGCCAGGGGTAGGGGAGGAGCTGAGCAGATGCTGGGGAGGCAGGACTGCTACCCCTGCGCTGCAGCTCCCCCAGCTGGGGACACTGTTCTGGATGGGTGGGGTGGTAGGTACAAGAAACTCTCGCACAGGAGCTCGGGGATTTGGTGGCAAGACTCAGGGTTACTCCTGCTCTTCTGGTGAAATCTGGTTCTAAAAATGAGCTCACCCTGACTAAGTCCTTCCTGTACTCAAGGTCTCATGCTATGCCCCAACCTGGGCCCCGAGAGATGGAGTTCTTGTATGTCATCCATCCATCCACCCATCCATCCACCCATTTAATTAATTATTCATTGATGACTGTCTCAGGCACTAGGCAAATAATCATAAACCAGGCACTGCCCTCACAGTGGAGCCAGATTATGTCAACAGAGTAGTACAATGTTGGGCACGTACAGGGGTCAGAGGGAGCCCCGAGGAGGGCATGACTAACCTTCTGGAAGGTAAGGCTTCCTGGAGGAGGCAGCATCCTGGCTGGGTTCTGAAGGAGGAACAGAAGTTTGCCAGGTGGTCTATGCAATAGTAAGGGCAAGCCCAGAATAGGGGGCTGCTTGGTTCCCTGCCTGGACTCTCTGCCCTGAGGCCAACCTTCCACCCGGCCATCTGGTACTCCTCTGACACGTGATTTCTCATAGTGTCTGGGCAGGGACCTTCCACGCTGAGGCTGTGGGTCTCTGGGCCCTGCCCTCCACTGTCTACCCTCATTGTTTCTTGCCAGAGGTTTTGTGAAACCTCGGAGGGTCTGTTCGGCCATGCAGACAGATGCGTGCATAAAGCAGGAGCAAGGACAGTGGCACCTTAAGTGACATTCTTTTGACACTGTTACGCTTTGCACGTTAAACACAGAGGCACCTGCTGCATATGTCGCATGATCCACTACTCTAGGAGGCGCCATCCCCTCAAACTGCAGTGTGATGTGTCCCCGAAATGTTTCAGTGCAACGCCCCGAGAGGAACATTCTTCACTCTCACAAAGAAACATGCTGTGCTGTTGCTTGTGAGACACGCGGCCCACATGCCCGCCTTTCATTGCCTGATTTTGAAAGAAACCTGCGTAGAGAGAAATATTTCTCTAAGAAAAGCCAAGTGCAGGCACCCTGAGAGATGGCAACTGCTCCCTGGCCTGAGTGTCAGGGAGACAGCGTGGAGAGGGGGTGGCCTGGGAAGCCAGGTGGCCCATGTCCCTTCTCGTGGGGCAGTGGCCGTTCATCAACTCCTGCCCGCTGTGGCCATGTGGAGATTTCATGGGGCCATGAAGCCAGGTCTTCTGATTTTTCAAGAAAAGTCATTAATCTGGGTTTTGGTGAAGTTTCCAGATTTTTATATGTTGGTTTGAATTTTTATAAAACACTGTGTACACCAAACACATTCAAAGGCCCGAGGGCTCCATGCTTGCAACGCTAATCCTGGAGGGTGTGGGCTCTGTGCGTTTGGAAGCTGTGATCTCCCAGGAGAGCTTTGCACATGGTGAGGGCAGCTGGGGAGTAAGGCAGGCTGGGGCCTGGGATTCCGATCCCTCTGGCCGAGACTTTTGCTGGGAAGGGGTAGCAGTTCAGGGCTTGAGTGCATTTTCAGGAAGTTCAAAAGACTGGAACCCCATCCTCCTCTTGTGTCAAAATGGAAAGTTGAGGCTCACCTGCACTGACAGCTCTGAGCTGCCTGGTCTGAGCACAGCTGGTGCAGGGCCATCAATGAGGCCAGCTGGTCACACACACTACCTCCTTATGAAACCCTCCCTATATCATAATCAGAGGCAGACTCAGTTTGCTGGGGTCTGAAGCTTAAATAATTTCAGGGGCCTTTTTAAATAAAAATAATACATTACATAGAATACAAAATCAGGTGCCAGGTCCTGGAGAGAGCCTGTAACAGTGGCATGCTGGCATCTGCTGGCACCGACTCACGAGGGCCAATTATTCTTATTTCTTCCCAGCCTTTTGGTCAGTGACATCACGCTCGTCTCCTGAAATTGGCCATAGTGGGAGTATTTACACCATGGAAACTGGCAAATGCTACAAATCAGGCTTTTCCTCCTAGAGAGCCAGTTGCTGAATGTTTACCAGGGCAACACTGCCCGTCCAGACCAGGGGCCTTGGCGCTGAAGCTTCATTAGCTCTGCAGTAAATTCGCCTCTGATCATAACACACTCATTAGTCAGGCATCTGCTGAAGGACAGAGTGGGAAAAAAACCCAGAGCAGGGATCGAGGAAGGAGGAAGGATTGTTTTCTAAAATACAAGAAAATAGGGAAAGATCCTTCTGAGAGGAAGAGGTTTTCCTCTCTCAGTTTGAGCAAGGAATGATAAAAAGCAAAAAAGTCTTTATTCTATGCCCCAAAGGCTAGACTGAACCTGGAGTTTCCCTTTGAAAAGTGCATAGTTTGGGGGCATTTGCTGAATAAAAATCATCCCGAATTAAAGTCTCATTTTTTTCAAGGGGCTGGAGAGTGTGTCTATTTGTCTGGGGTTAAAGATTTAAATTCATTTTAAGGGAAGAGATTCATCTTCAAGGATTGACTGAGAAGCTTCCGGGGGAAATATCTTTTCTCCAGCTCCTATGTTCTGATACCCTTCAGCAGAGGGGGGCTCCTCCTGGGGAAACTGGGTTGTGAGGCCAGTGACCTGGACATGTCCCTGAGGTTTGGCTCCTGGAAGACAGCCTCGTGGGCTCAGTCCTCCTTTGAGTCCCAGCCCCATTCCAGCTGGTGGGAGTCCAAGAGTGGGCTGGAACACATAAATGCAGCCCCGGTGTGCACAGACGCCGGGCTGTTAGGATTTCCGTAGTCTGGGCTGTGCTGCATGTCGCTCAGGGAGGGGCCACTCTGACCATGTCCCGGCTGCACCGACCGCTGGCCCCTGTGGGCAGAGGGGGGTTAGGCCCGAAGCATCTCTGTGGTGGGGGAAGCTCACTTGGCTGATTGCCTGGAGCGGGGGCTCTGCTTGCTTGAACCTGCTGCCTACTGGTAAAGGGTCACAGAAACATTGTCCTTTTCAAAGACAGTTCCGATACCCCGTCTGATTAATCACGCTTTGCCCCATAAACCGTGGGGTGATGCGTCCCTCCTGGTTAGGCCATGTGCCTCCTGCACTCCGAGTGCTGTGTTCGTCAGCTGCGGGGGAGGAGGCCGCCTGCTGCAGCCTGCAGCTGCCTGTGAATGTCACCCCCTGCCTGCTAAGCAGCTGCTACCTGACTGGACAGGACCTCTACCCTAGCCCTGAGCCTGCAGGGAGGAAGGCCAGGGGAGGGCCACCCCCCACGCTCAGTCCGGGAGGCTCCCTGGAGGAGGTGGTGTTTGAGACGACGGAGGGACAAGGAGGACCTTGGCTGGTGGAGTGGGGATGAGAGAGGGTGGGGGAGTGGTAACCGCCGGAGCTGAGCCTTAGGGAGTAAGGGCTTCATGCTGTAGGCCAAGGGGCAGCAACGGGGGTCCAAGCAAGAGGGAAGGCCTTGGATGCAGTTTGGATGTGTTGTCCCCTCCAAAACTCATGTGGAATTTTGATCCCCAATGTGGCAGTGTTGGAAACTGATTGAGTCATGGGGGTGGATCCCTCATGAATGGATTAATGCTCTCCCTGGGGGAGGGAAGATTAATGAGTGAGTTCTCGCTCTATTAGTTCCCAGGAGAGCTCGTTGCTTTAAAAGACCCTGGCACTTCCTCTCTCTCTCTTGCTTCCTCCCACTGTGTGATCTGCTTGTACCTGCCGGCTGCCTGCCACTTTCCACCATGAGTAGAAGCAGCCTGAGGACCATGCTAGATGCAGCTGTCCCAGAACCATAAGCCAGATAAACCTCTTTTCCTTATAAATTACCCAGTCTCAGGTATTTCTGTTATAGCAACACAAACGGACTAAAACAGCCTTGGTCGGACCTGCTATTTACAATGAACACTGCAGCTGGGGCCTAGAAACCCATGCCTGGAGTGAGCCCCTACCCCACCATACACCCCTACATTGGCCCCCATGTCCTCTAGAAACAGCCCTTCACACATTCACTGGAAAAGAGCAAGGTGTGAAGGGACCCGGGAGCCTGCGTCCAGCCCAGCCCTGCCCCTGCTGCCCTGCCCAGCCCTGCCCTCTTTCCAGAATGGAGACACTGGGCTGGAGCCCCTCTCTAGGTCTGCCCAGCTCCAGTAATACCAGATCCTAATTCTGGGATCTCCAGTTGTCCTTCTCAGGACACCTGATGACCTCCGACAGAGAGTGGAACCAAAAAGCAGAGAAACCAGAACCCACGGCAAAGGCCAGGAGCCAGCAGCAGGGACATGGAGTGAACTCAGGGGCCCCTCCCTGTCCTTTAATTTTGCCCAAAGCCCCTCCCCACTGCTCACCCTCAAAGTGCTGAGTCAGATGCAGTCCCTTCTAAATGCAAGCGCAGTACAATTTATTTTGCGTGAGAATCTCCAACTATCTGTCCCCCTGGGAGCTGGACTCCGGGGGGGAGGGAGCTATGGGGTTTTATGAGCACTGTCACTTAATACATATGATGATGGGGGTGGGGTGGGGTGGGGGCGAGGGTGGGGGTGGAAGTTTAGCTCCAGGGGCTGCGAGGGATGCTCAGCCCACCTCTGCCTTCGTCAGCGTTTAGTTTAATGGCACGTGGAGGTTGTTATAGCCAAAGTCTATAAATAAAGGATTTACAATTAAGGTTATTGGCATCAGGTGGAACCTAAACTCGGTACCCTCACATTTCATGCACAGAAATAATCGTGTAGTGCATTTTGTGCTGATTAAAAAAAAAAAAAGGCCAGAACCCACTGTGAGCTGCCCTTGCCAAGACATGTCATGTTCATGCCTCCTGGCAGTGCCCTGGGGTTCTGTGTGGCACAGGCCTCTGTGAAAGATGCCTACGGGTCTCAAAGAACCAGTGACTGGCATCGCTTCCTGGGGTCCAGGGCTGTGGCCATAGGGAGGGGACAGCACGAGGCGGCTGTCTACCGAACCTGCCAGGTGAGCTTCACAAGGCTCTGTCTTCGGCCTCATGTGTTCGCGTTGATAAACGCATCCCAAGGATTTCTCCAACTTGTGCGCGGCCTCTCATTTCCCGGTCCTGTGCCCCAGAAAGCACTGGGGCAAAGCAGCTTTGCCCATCTCTAGCAGGGGACTGAGCCCCTCCTGGAGCCTCTCAGATTCTTACTGCAGGATAATGTCACTGAGCAGGTCCTGAGCCCACACACATGGCTGTAAAAACCAGCCCAGCCCCATGAGAACAAGGGGCATGCTCCTTGGGGACTGCGGCTTCCCCAGTGCTCGGCTCTCAGATGCATCATCCTAGGGGGGCTGGGGCCCAGCCAGGGGGACCTGACTTCAGAAGACATGTGCCAGCCAAGCAGAGCCCCTCATCACCAGTCATTCATTCTTCCATACTGAAATCCACAGAGCTCCTCCCATGGACTTGTCCCTCACCCCTGGCATGGACTGGCAGCCTTGGCATCCCAGTAGTCAGGGGTGTCTGGCCCCAGGGGTGGGGTGGGGCAGCCTGCCATGTCCATGTCCCAGCCACCTTCCTGTCACTTCATTCCCCTTCCTTGGGTGGAATTTCCTCTCCTTTCCCTTCCCCTTCCCATACTTTCTTTCTTTTTACATCTTTTCCAAAATTGAGACAGAGTAGCTTGTAGTGGGCAAAAGACAAGCCTGCTTTATATGTCCCCGAGGCAGCCTCAAGGATGAGCCATAAACATCGCTCTTTGCTGGCTTCTCTCTGAAGTCTAGGACTGTTGGTGGAACCCCAAACCGGACCAGCAGAAGCCCCCCAGACCCCGGCTCTGCCACCCATGGTGTTTCATGATCTCAGGAAGGAGGAGGGGGACTCAGCTCCTGTCTGCTGTGAACAGCCTCTGTCAAGCCCCAGGGCAGCTGCTGACATTTGCAGCCAGAGCCTGTGCTGCAGAGGACCCCGTGGGACAGGAGTGGACAGGATGCAGATTGAAGATGGGGTGGGGGGGTGCGGGTCGGGGTGGGGGGGTGCGGGTCAGTGTGGGGGGTGTCGTGGGAGCAGGTGGGTACAGGCAGCACCACCCCAGGGCCTGCATCAGGTCGGCCCAGCTGCTTAGGAGGGTGGTGACTGCAACTTGCGTAAGGGGTAGTGGACTTTGCATGAAATGTGACGAAATTCACCTGGACAATTACCACACCATGTCACGCGGCTCCTCCTCCTCGGGTCTGTAGCAAGCTCTCCCGATGTGGCAGAGACAGCACCTGGGTGTCAGGAAGATTTAATTCCTCCCTTTCTAAAATGAAGCTTTGGTGTGGGATGTTGATGCAAACTAAAAATAGCCCCACGGCCCCCAACCTCGGCCTCCAGCCAGCCTGGGCTTTGGCAAATGTTATGATGACGCTCACGTAGAGGAAAGACTAATGGATTTCTTCCTCGAGGCAATTAAAAAGTGATTTGTCACACACTAAGATGTATGGCTTTGTACTGGCAGATATGAGGCTGTGGGGTGGGGTGGGGGAAGGGAGTGGGGCCTCAGGGTCTTTCTTGGGGCTCAGGGGTCCTGCGGGGCTCCCAGGGGAGCTGAGCTGAGCAAGGGCAGGAGGAGGGCAGGGGAGCAGGCGCGCAGGGTTTGGGGTCTGAAGGCTTTTGGGCCTGGGGCTTGGCCTGGCTTCAGGGGAAGAAGTTCCTTCCTTGGGGAGGAAGGCTTTAGAGGTTGAGAGGGACGCTGCCAGTCCCCCGGCTCCCCGCTCACGCACGCCCCAGGAGGGGATCCCCGGCTCAGGGATCTGAGAGCTGTGCGAGTGTGCGCGGTCCCCGGCCCACCGTCCCCTCATCACAACCACCTCCCCGCAGAGGGCGTGTGGCCTGCCCGGGGGCCCCTCCAGGACTGGGCACAGTAGGGCTGCAGCGGGGACAAGCGGGGCGTCAACTCTAGCTGCCTCACCCTCTTGTTTCTCTCGATAGGTTCAGAACTCAGGCAGGAAAAATAAGGTGCTAATCACTGAGTCCCTTAACCCCCATCTGGACCAGACGAAATCCCACCTGTCCCAAAGAGCCCCCCGCCTGTGCTGCCCGCCTGTGCTGCCCTGAGAGTCTCGTGACCTGAGCTCCCCGGGCCTCGGCTGGCTTTGTCCTTTCACTAAGTGCCTGCAGCCTTGCTGGCTTCTTTGTCCTTCCGTCCCTCCTTCCCTTCTTTTCTTCCTTTTCCAACATGGATTAAATACCCAGTTGTTCACCCATTTGCCACTGAGCGCCCATCATACCCAGTCACAGCTGGCTGGTTGCGAGGCCGGAACTGCCTTCTAGGACTCCTTCCTGCAAGATCAAGTTTGCCAAGCCCCACCCGACTGGTGAATACTTCCAGTGAGCCATGGATTAAAGCAAGATGCTGAGAAGAAGGGCCAGCACCTGGTGTGTGTGGCAGGCTTGATCGGGGGGCACTAGGGTAAGAGGGTTCCCTCCACCAGGATCCTGAAGGCCACAGGGTTAGGAGTGGGTGGACAGGGACACCATGGGATGCAGCATAGGACCTTGGTGGCCTCCGTCAGCTGGCCGCACATGCACCTCGGTGAGGGCCCGAGAACTGCTGGGAACTTCTGGAGCCCCCTGACTCTTTTCCCATTCATTTTGTCCTGTTCCTGCCTCCTTCCTCTCTGCCTTTCTTTCATGGCATCAAGCATCTAAAAGACGAGCTCTATCTGAAGCTTCTAGAATGCGCACAGCGAGGCATTTGGGGCAACAGGTGAACTTAAAAAAACTCATTTGCTCAAAAGCCAACGTCCAACCCGAAGGTTCCGTGGCTACCCCAGATGGACACTTGGAGAGGTGGAAGAGGGACAGCCTGACCAGCTTGCAGGGTGACCACCCCGTCAGGGTCCTCTCAAGTCTCAGTGGCTTCATGGACTGCAGGCATGACAGGGAAGAGCTCTGTCTATTCTGTCATGGAAACTCTTTGTGTTTAGAAGAAGCTCAACTTCAAAATTCCCAGGAACAAAGAGGCAGAGGGAGGGGCCAGGAGCAGAGTCCATTTCCCTGGATCTGGCCAGAAGGAGGCCTCTCTCCTCAGAGCCCCCCAGTTTAGGGGACCCGGCATGCCTCTCCCAGGCCAGCTTCTGGTGTGAGACACCTGGTGGGCCAGAGTCTATCTCCTTCTTGGACTTGTGGTTCCTCTCCTGGGGGCCAGGGAGCTAGATGCTGAGGAATCTCAGGTCCCTCTGCAGGTGTGTAGCATAATGGCCATGGCTGGTGCTGACTGAGTGCCCACTCGGCCTGGCACTGCACTGACCTTCCCAGTGACCCGATGAGACGGGTGCTATGATTTCTCATCCATTTTATAGGTGAAGGATATGAAGCATGGAGAAGTTGAAGAACACAGACTCTGAGACTTTGAAAGATGCACAGTAACATCAAGGCAGAAAGCTATGACTCTCATGTCATGCCACTCTTTGCTTTGACCAGGACTTTACTTTCCCTCCCTCCCTCCCTTCCTCTTCTTCTCTCTTCCCTCCATCTGTCCATCCATCCATCCACCCATCCATCTACCCATCCATCCATCCATCCATCCATCCTTCCATCCTTCCATCCATCCTTCCATCCATCCATCCACCCATCCATCTACCCATCCATCCATCCACCCATCCATCCGTCCATCCATCCGTCCGTCCGTCCGTCCGTCCATCCATCCATCCATCCTTCTATCCATCCACCCATCCATCTACCCATCCATCCATCCATCCATTCACCTACCCACTCATCCATCCATCCATCCATCCTTCCATCCATCCTTCTACCCATCCATCCATCCATCCATCCGTCCGTCCGTCCGTCCGTCCGTCCATCCATCCATCCTTCTATCCATCCACCCATCCATCTACCCATCCATCCATCCATCCATTCATCTACCCACTCATCCATCCATCCATCCATCCATCCTTCCATCCATCCTTCTATCCATCCATCCACCCATCCATCCATCCATCCATCCATCCCTCCGTCTGTCTGTCCATCCATCCATCCATCCATCCGTCCGTCCATCCGTCCATCCATCCATCCATCCATCCATCCTTCTATCCATCCACCCATCCATCTACCCACCCATCCATCCATCCATCCATCCATCCTTCCATCCATCCTTCTCTCCATCCATCCACCCATCCATCCATCCATCCACCCATCCATCTACCCATCCATCCACCGATCTACCCATCCATCCATCCATCCATCCTTCTATCCATCCATCCACCCATCCATCTACCCATCCATCCACTGATCTACCCATCCATCCATCCATCCATCCATCCGTCCGTCCGTCCGTCCGTCAGTCCGTCCGTCCGTCTGTCCATGCATCCATCCTTCTATCCATCCATCCACCCATCCATCTATCCATCCATACATCCATCCTTCCACCTGTCCATTCATCCTTTCATTCATATATGCACCCATCTGTCCATCCACCCATCTATCCATCCACTTTTCCTTCCTTCCTTCCTTCCTTCTTTCCTTCTTTTCTTCCTTCCACCCTTCCATCCTTTCATCTTAATATTTATTGAGCATATTAAGAGGTCAATTTGTGCTGGAGATACTTTAGTGACTAAATAAAACACCTAGTATTCTGTTCTTATGGATACAGAGCTTACATTTGGAGGGAATAAAAATGCACATTTAATGAGTCCCTCCTGTGTGTCCAGCACACAGCTTCAACGCGGCAGAGACTTGACTCAGACAGATCTGAGTTTCAATCCTGGTTTTGCAACTCACTATCTGTGCAGACTTGGGCAGCTTTCTTAACTTCTCGGACCCTCAGATTCTCATCTATAACACAACTCCAAGAGCTGCCGGGAGGGTACCTGCGTTGCACTGGATGGCAGCCTTTGTGAGGCTCCCTGGAGTGGCTTGGGTTCCATAAATCATGGAAACAAATGCATGTCCCCAGCTGCTAGGGACCAACCAGAGCGCCGCTCCACATCGAATCAATAGACTTAATATTTAATAATAATCCGCTGAAAGGCACTTTGGTCAGCTCAACGCATCGGTGCCACACTAATAACAAATTACTTCTTAAATTATTAGCCTCAGCTCCTTTCATGATGCTCTGGTTAAGTTTGTATCGGGGAGGGAGGAGGATGAGCCGGAGCTAGCTGCAGCCCAAGGCCAAGGTGGTCATGCACGGGCTGCCACTATGCACGCCCACATCCTTCTGCAGTGGCGGCCATGGGCAGGTACGGTGCAGGTGTAGCCGCCAACGCTCTGGAGAAGGGACGGTGGGAGGGCAGTGGGCTGAGCTGCCGAGCCCACCTGGTTCAGGAGAGCCTCCCTCTCCTGGAGCCCAATTCAGCTCATCATGGGCAGGAGAAGAGCACTCTGGGGGAAGGGAGCATGGTTAGCAGATGCCCCTCCTGGGAAGCCACCCGTGCCTGGGACTTCCTGCCCAGCCCATATGGACATGTTGCCAGCATGGAGCCACCCAGGACAGCCTCACTTCACTTCACCCTTCATCCTGATCACGGCCACCCTTTATCAAACACGTACTATGTCCTGGGCTGTATATTAAATTATGCCTTTTCCATTTAAAAACCTGACAACATTTTTAGGAGGGAAGGACTGACTTCACCCATTTTACGGATACTGAAGTGGAGGGTCCTTGTCAAAGGTCAACAGCTTGCACGTAGCAGATCTGGGCTTTACATCCTGGCTGGGAGGCTCATAAGTGAATGATTTTAACCTTTAAACAGAGGAAGCATCACAGAGCAGTGAGGTACATGGACTCTGGACCTGATCGCACAGGGCAAATCCCAGATCTCTTGCGTACTCACTGTGTGACCTCAGGTAAGTTACTTATGCTCTCTGTGCCCCAACTTCCGCATCTGTAAAATGGGGTGACAATAATGGTCACCATCTTGAAGGGCACTGTGTGGACTAAGTGAGTGGATGGTGTCTGCACAGGGTCAGGGTGAAGCCAGGAGGAGTTGCCATCGTCCTGTGCAGACTCCCAGCCTCACGTGCACTTGTCTGCCTCACTGCTCCACATCTCCACGGAGCATCAGGGAGGAGGACAGGGGAGCCTCACTCACACAGGAGGAGGAAAGATCCAGACGGAGCCCACCCCACAAGGAGAAGCAAGTGGACGCACATCCAAGGTCACAGTGAACTTGAGCAAGCCAGTCCCATGCCCATCTCTGCCCCACTCCTCCCTACCACAAGCCAGTGAGAGCTGCCCATGGTCCTCTCCATCCCAAGAGTTATTCTGGACTTCTGCAAGCTGTCTTGACCTTCCTCTGGGCTTTGTGGAGGCCCTACTCATCCCATGCCTGCAATAGGCCTGTGGGATGGGCAGCACCCGGTCAGCTGGCAGGAAGCTGAGGCTTCAAGCAGTGAGCTGACTTCCCTGGGGTGTGACAGCTAGGTACTGGCACAGGGGACCCAGCCCTGTGCTAGGCTTTTCCACCCTCCTTTGGGGAACAGAGAGCGTGGAACATATTCTCATGGACATTGTCAGGAGCTGCAGGGTAGGGTGGGGCACAGCTCTTCTCCAAGAGCTGTTTGATTTCCCAGATCTGAATTCTGGCTTTCACACTGGCTTGATGCAAGTTGCCAGGCCTCAGTACACTCCTCTGGGAATTAGGTGTGCTGCTGCCCCCTTCCAGGACCACTGTGGGGGCACATGCCAAGCCTCATATGAAAGCTCCTTGCCCAGACTCGTGCAGACGCTCAATAGCAAAGAGTCAGATCCAAATCTGATTCACAGCTGAGTAGCCTGGGCTCTTGGAAAGGGGGCCAGGTCTCTGGGGCCCTGAAGGATACCCCTAGTTGTACTTTTCTTTAGTAAAATATTTTTTACCAAAATATTAGCTGTGGTTATCTTTGAGTGTCAGGCTTTGAGGCTGATTTAATTTAAAATTATTCTTGTCTATTGTATCTAAAGTTTCTACATTTTCATCAGTGAACATGGATCTCCAGCATAATAACAAAGGCAGACAGGGGGTGACACAGTAACTCTCCCAGGACATTTTCCTTGAGGGATGAGCCCCTAGTCTTGACTTTTGTTTATTTTGTTGTTGCAAAAAGGGGAAGGAAACACAGGAACACTCAGGAACCAGATGAGGTGAGCGAGCGGTCTCACTTTCTCACCGAGGCCAGGCCCCTGCCCTCCCTGCCACGCTGTCTGCAGCTGGGTGGTCTGGGCACTGCCCAGGGAGGCCACTACGCTCCCTTACCAGCCCTCCCCAGACCCCTACTAGTGCCAAGAGAGGGTGCCACAGAGACCAAAGTTGGTTTTCTCTGGAGCTAGGAAAATAGCCCCTGCACCAGGCAGTAGGGAGGCTGAGTGCTTGCTTCCCACCCTGCAGGTAAAAGATGTACTATGGGGCAGGGAAGGTGCTGTGGGGCCATTTATCTGCAGTGTGGGATTCTTGGGCCCTGGTGCTGCAGAGGGTGTGGGCTTCCTGACCCCACCTCCAGAGCTCTGTCCCTAGTGGCCTAGTGGCCTCTTTCTAGTCCCCCCGCCCACATGCCCTCCAAGCCCTCCCATCTTCTGGGAGCCATCTTCAGAGTGTCAGTGTTGCTGTTTGCCCCAATCTCTGGCCCTTTTCAGAAAGAGAAGGGTCTGGAAGGAGGTGGGGGGATGGGGGACAGAGAAGCTCGGGCTCAATCTGTGGGGCCTGAGATCCACAGCCACTTGTGGGGGGCTCTCAGGTAAAGAGCCCGTTCCCCTTAACTGATTGGCTCTGGGTCAAGGCGGCTTCTTCTAGTGACTTCCAAGAGGAAGCGCCTTGGCTGTATCTGACGTGCATCGGGGCCTATTTTATGCCCCAGATGCATGGCCCCAAGTCAACTGCATTATTTTCCCTGCCGCCTCCCTTGACCTTCCCCTGTCCAAGGTGCCTCTGCAGGGTCAGGCCCCAGGCTCTGTGCCTTGTCCTTGGCTCTGGTCCTAGTTCCCTTGCAGCTTTCCTGTCTCAGGAGCGAGTTTAAGGGTCTCAAAGTCCCTGCAAGCTGACTGGGGATCTGTGTTCTGAGGCCAGAGGCTGACCCGGGGCTACCTATCTTCTGGATTCGTCCTTCTTGCCCAAGGAAGACTCTCTGAAGGTGAATTGTCCGGAGGCTAAGAGTATGATTCAGATCCTGACCCGTCACCAACTGGCAGTTTAGGTGAACTTTCTGAGCCTCAGTTTCCTCCTCTGAAAAGAGTCATGCCTCCTTCATGGGGTTGTTGTGAGACATAAACATAAACAATATCATCACGTATAAAGCTGACCACAGTGCCTGGAATCAATAGTGGCTTCGAGCCTGTCGGGATGTAGGGAGTCAGGCAGGCCTGGGGACCTGCTCCTAGCCTGGGAGGTAAGCAGCCAGCTGGCCGGAGCCAGGAAGGGGCAGGCCCACAGGAGCTGGATGACAGCCCTGGGGGTGGACAGGCTTTCCTGGTGCTCAAAGCCCCTGTGTGAAAGGCTGGTTTCTGGGAAATGCAGGCCCAGCAACTGGAGGAGGAGGAAAGAGGTTTGATGTCCAGTGAAGCAGGCAGAGTTGATCATTCAGACAAAGCCCCTGGAGGTGGCCAGCCACATCTCGGGTGGGGCCAGAGTCCAGTCCCGTCTGCTCCTGGAAAGCCAGAGCCTCCCCACATGTTCCTGGCCCTGGGAGCCCTGGGGATGCCCACACGGCCCACTTCCAGAATCCAGGCTGGTGCTCTCCAAGTGAGCGGCTGATCCCGCCCGCCGGGAAGAACGCGCCCCACGTGCATGAAGCGCTGCTACTGGGAGTGCCATCTGCGCACTTGTGTTTTGTCCCACCTTTGTCTCTAACTCTGTCCCTGACTCCTGTGTCTTTCAAATGGCTCTCGCTGCTTCATTCTGAACCCCATGAGGCTGTCAGCTGTGACCAGGGTGCAGTGTCCACAGCCCGGATAGACCTCCTTGCTCTGGGTCTAGGCTTCTTCTGCTATCGGGGAGGCCCATGGATGGTCACCATCCAGTCCATGCAGATGGCAGGGCGGGCAGGAGCGTGCGGTGACCGTGGACTGAGGACAGGAAGCGTAGGTTGGCCCAGAGCTCTGATGCAGGAAGGGCTCGGGGGAGAGGCTGCTGGTCCAGGCTGGGAGTCCAGCCTCCATAGCCCCCGCAGGCCCTGGGCATGAGGTCTGATGATGCAAGGGGCAGGGGTGCGGTTGGCGGAGCCCCCCTCCTGCCTGGAAACCTCTTCCCTGCATCTCTTCTGTCCTGCTTGCTTTTCTCTTTCAATTTGCAGAAAAGATGTCCCTTCCCTGGGAGGCCTTCCCTTAGGTTTCCTGTCTTTACTTAAATTTTTGATATTTTGTTCATCATGAATATTTTGCATTAGTTTTGATTTTTCAAAATATTATATTGAGATATTATTTGGCTTGACGACTGGGTTTTTTGGAGACCCTGAAATTTGTGGCTAACGAGAGCGTGTCGCTCACTTCTCCCTAGTTCTGGCCCTGCCAGGCCTCCCGAGTCTGGCTGGGGGGCTCCCTGGGTTTGGGGGCCCGGGGACCAGTCGTACACCCTGCACTGTCTTGTCCTGGCTGCCTCCCCTTTCACACTGTGTGCAGCCGCTGGCCATGCTGCCTCCACCTGCCTGGCCCCGGGCGGGAATGGGCGCACGGCTGGTGAGCGCTCGCGGAGCCAGTGCCCGCCGGTCAGTGCACCCACTGTGGCCGTGGCCTGAGATGCAGGAGAGCAGCAGGGAGCAGGGGCGGGCAGGGGGTCGTGCAGACGTTCAAATGAGAACATAATCACCAGGTATCCCTCGGTACTGCTATCTTCTTCCTGGAGGGGACTGTTCTAAGGAAAATGAGCCTCCATTTCCTTCCAAGAGAGGGATGACGCTCAGAGCTGTCACACGGAAAACCATCAGGTTGGCTACTTGCCAATTCTGTGAGCCTCTGCCTCTGCCTGAGGCCACAGTGATGATAACACCAATACTATCGAGGAGATTTGCACATAGAGAAATAGTCCCCTTGATTTAAAAAAAACAAAACAAAACAGGAACGTCAATAGCACATCATCCCCCGGCTGTGGAGGGCAGGGCACCCCGAGCCTCTGCAGAAGGTTCCCGTGTCAGGGCTGCGGCTGGGACAGGGTGAGGAGGCGCATTCTCTGCCTGCCGGGGCTGGAGGCTCTGGTGTGCAGGAGCAGTGGTGAGAGGGGCTGGAGGGGCAGCGGGCTGCTTCCACTCCACTGCAGGGCAGCCAGGAGAGGGCTGAGCTCTGGGGGGCTGTTTGGGATACATGTTTTCTGGAAAAAGGAAATCACAGAGCAGAGCAACCGCTGGAGCCACAGCCAGTGCCGGCCAGCCCCAAGTGCAGCAGGGAGGCGCCTCACCACGTGCAATGTGATGGGGCTGGGGGCAAGTGGGGTCTGCGTATTAGAGTGCGCTTCTCCAGGGCAAAGTCCACAGCCTGAGGACTCAGGCCTTGCTGAATGAATGAATGAGCAGATGAGTGAATGAGTGGATGAGTGAATACACGAATGAGTGGATGGCCTGCGCCGGTCGTCTGTGCTCCTTTCCTTGATCCTGGCCTTGGAACTGACACAGGACAGAGGGCTTAGCAGAGAGGGGCAGGATCAGTGGAGGAGAAGGTAGCACTGAGAGTCAAAAACGAGCTGAGAGCTGTGGTCCCCTTACCTGCCATGGTGGGCCCTTGAAGATGGAAGAGAGGATGTATGTGGAAAGCAGCCCCGTGCATGGTACAAACCGGGGGTGCCCCAATCTTCAGATTTGACAGACAGCAAAATTTTAAGTGAGGGAACTATCCTCTCAGCAAGTTAGGGATAGAGGGAAATTATCTCAACTTGAACGGCATCCACCAAACCCTATAGCTACCACAGATCTAATGGTGAAAGACAACACCGTTCTCTACACGAGGGGCGGGCGGGGATGTCTGCGGGCACCGCTCTTACCCAACACGGCACAGGAGAAGGAAGGAAAAGGCGTGTCGACTGGACAGGAAGGAACACAACTGTCTCTACAAATGAATGACTGTGTACACAGAAAATCCCAAGGAATCTACCCAAAACCCAAATCTCCTAGAACCAGTAAGTGAGCTCAGTAAAGTTACAGGAAACAAGAACAACACAGAAAAATCTATTGCTTTTCCATATACTAATCATGAACATGTGGAAACCGAAATTAAAAACATAATACCATTCATAGGAGCCCCAAAGAAAATGAAATTCTCAAGCGTATACTTCACAAAACACGTAGAGGATCTGTTTGCTGAAAATTACAAAATGCAAATGAAGGAGACTTAATAAATGAAGAGATATGCCCTGTTCATGGGTTGGAAGACTCAACATAGTGAAGACGTCAATTCTCTCCAAATCTGTCCGTAGTCTTAGTGCAATTCCTATCAAAACTGCAGCAATATGTTTGATAGGCAGAGACAAATGTGTTCTATAATTTATATGGAAAGGCACAGGCTATAGAAACGCTAAAACAATCTTGACAAAGAAGAATGAAGTGGGAAAACTCATTCTACCTGACACGGAGGCTCACCGTAGAGCTACGGTGATCAGGACAGTCACTGCTGAAGGAGGGACGGATATTTTCTCTTACGTTTTTTTCTAAAGGTTTTATAATTTTACACTAAAGTGCATGATCCATTCTTAGTTAATTTTTATATAAGGTATGAAGTTTGGGTTGAGGTACCTTTTCTTTTTTTTAGCCTATGGTGTCCAACTACTCCAGCACCATTTGTTGAAAAGATTAATCTTTGTTCATTTAACCACTTTTGTTCCTTTGTCAAAAATCAGTTGAGCCTATTTGCGTGGGGCTATTTCTGAGTTCTAGGTTCTTATCAACTGATTTTTGACAAAGGAACAAAAGTGGTTAAATGCACGAAGGGTAATCTTTCCAACAAATAGTGCTGGAGTAATTGGACATCCGTAGGTAAAAAAAAAAAAGGTACCTCAACCCAAACTTCATACCTTTTATAAAAATTAACTAAGAATGGATCATGCACTTTAGTGTAAAATTATAAAACCTTTAGAAAAAGCATAAGAGAAAATATTTGAGCAACTTAATACTAAAAGCATGATTCTTAATGGGAAAAATTGGTAAACTGAACCTCATCGTACTTAAAAACTCTTATTCTGCAAAAGCCCGTGTGAAAAGAAGGAAAAGACTTGCTAGGAAAAAATGTATGCGAACCCCATATCCAACAGAGGACTGGTACAGGGAATATAAAAAGCACTCTCAAGATTCAACAGTAAAAACAACGGAGCAATTCAATTAGAAAAGGGGCAAAAGACACGAATAGATATTCTACCAAAGATGACAGACAGGTGGCCAATAAGCACCCAAGAGAGGCTCAACATCATTAGCTTTAAAGAAGCGTCAATTAAAACCGTAATCAGACATTACTGCACACCTATCAGGATGTCTCAGATAAAACATAGTGACAACACCAAATGCCAGTGAGGAAGTAGAGAAACCGGACCTCTCGTACGCTGTCGTTGGTGAGTGACACGGTGCAGTCGCTCTGGAAACCAGTTTGGCAGTTTCTTAAAAAACTAAGCATGCAACTCCCACGTGACCCAACAGCTGCACTCTTGGGCATTTATTCCAGAGAAGTAAAGACTTAACGTTCACATAAAAACCTGCACACAATGTTCCCAGCAGCTCTGCTTGTAATAGCCCCAAAGTGGAAATACCCAGATGCCTTCAGCGGGTGAGTGGTTAAACACGTGGCGACATATCGATACCGTGGAATTCTGCTCAGCAATCAAAAGGAATGAACTATTGATTGACACATGCAACAACCTGGATGAATTTCCAGTCAATATATCTTGACCGTGTGGTAGATACACAAACCTACCTGTGATAAAACTGTACAGAACTAAACACATGCAGGCACACACGCCTACATATGTGCAAATACACACAAGTAAAACGGGAAAAAGGAATGAGACTGGTGTATGTATCAGCATCCTGGCTGGGATATGGTGCCAGCGTTTTGCAAAATGTGACCACTGGGGGAAACTGGGTGAAGAGTACGCAGGAGCTCTGCATTATTTCTTACAAGTGCATACGAGTCTACAGTTATCTCAACAGAAATTCCAACTAAAAATGAGGGAACTAACAGGGTTGTTGCTTTCTAATTTTGCCAAATAAGTCGTTAAAAAATAACCACCCCGTCTACTGTCGTACTTATAAGAATCAACACTTTAAGCGTAATAAAGCAGGAAGGTCACAGTCTCAGAATAAATGATGGCCATTTAAAAATGGACACTTAGCTTATGAAAAGCTCACCATATTTTTCTCATTTTTTTCATGGACTGACAAGAACTTCATCATAGCTATAAAAGATTGAAGACAAACATTTGGGAGCTACTAACACAAAGTACGGACTAGTTAACTGTAATTATCGGGAAGGTGGTGTGTAGCACGTGTGTGTGTGCTGCATATGCATGTGTGTGTGTAGGGAGGGGATTTTGCAGTGTCCCTCCGTGATCAGGGAAGGCTGGTCTGGGTACTGGCCACAATGCTCTGGAAGGTACCATGGATACCTGGGGAATGAGGGTCGGGGGAGGGGCCAGGGCATTTCCTGAACTGGAGGGACTGGACCCCAGCATCCTCGTCCCGCATCCTGCAGCAAGATGCAGGAGGCTGCGTGGCTAGCCTGGGAACCTGGGACAGCAGTGACTGCTGAGATAAGGGGACACCAGCCAGTGTTCCCAAACGTAGTGCCCAGTGAGGCGTCCCTGCTCCCCTTTTGGGCAGCTGCCTCGGCAGGGCTGTCAGGCAGATCCTGGGTCTCCACATACTTCTCCCTTGCTGCGGGAGAAGTGCTGCCTTCCAGCCGGAGCCTCCCTGTGGCAGATCCACACCCGTCCCATGACACTGGTGATTGATGGCCTAGCAAGAGTGGAGCCCGATGCTATGCCCCGCCGGCCCCACCTCGCTGCCAAGAAGCTCGCACTCAGCACTTCTGAGAAGGACCTCACCCCTGTGCCTGGCCACTAATCGAATAACGCTCAGCTCCAAGTTATTCCATTTGGCCAGGAATTAGATTTCGCCCCTCCAGCTCCAGGCACTATTGTAGCAGAACCTGACAGAGGAGAGTCCCCAGCAGGCGGTGGAAGCCGTTGTCAGCACACGTCTGCTTGATGCGTGCTGACAGACACCAGCCCAGACACCCCCAGACACCCTTTGAACGCAGGGCATGACTTTGCTGGGGCTTTTCTTGAGTGGACTGTTGTGTGGCTGAGGGGCAGGGCCAGCATCACTCGGCGTGGAGTGATGGGCAGGCAGAGTGACGGTGGTGGGGACTGAGCTATCCTCCGCCAGCACGGGGCCTGCGTTCCTCGTCCCCCTATAAAACAGCCATCTGGGAGGGTGTGAGGACTCCGCGTCTGTGGAGCTCTGGCTCAGACAGTGAAGCTGGAGCGGAGCATGTTTCCTAAACACGGATGCGCGTTCCCTCATCTGAGCAAGTGCGCTGCACCGAACACGTGTATTCCTTCTGCCGCTTGCTCGCCCACTCTGCATCCACTACCCCCCGGCACTGGGAGGGAATCTGTTGGGGTGGTTACGAGCACAAAGTCGGCAATGAGACAGCTTGGGTTCACATCCCAGCTCTGCCACCGACTACCTGTGAATTTAGGCAAGGCACTTCACCTCTCGGTGCCTCAGTTTCCTTTTCTGGAAAGTAGAGATAACAGCATCTACCTCTTAGGGTATGGAAAATTAAATGATGTAATTCAGGTAAAGAGCTTGACACAATGGATGAGAGAGAAACCCTGAAAGAAGGTTAAAAACAACCAGACACAAAACCTGCTTAGACTCTGGGATACAGAGAAGACGAGACACTATTGTGGCCCTAAAGACATTTGCAGTTAATGAACGCCAATGTCAGCAGAGGACTGCAGTTCCTGACGTCAATGTGGGGGCATATTTGAAAGGTGGATTCCTCGGTTCCAACTACAAAGGTTCTGATCCCATGGGGCCATGGGGGGCCCCAAACTCTGCACTTTTAAATAAACTCCTGATAACAGTGGTCCATGGACCCCATAGGAACCAGAGAGGTGGGTTCCAGAGCCTGCTCAGAGTGGAGTTGCTTTGGTTTGGAGGCATTTCTTGCAGAAAGAAGAGCGGGAAGAGGAGGGCAATCCAGGCAGGGGGGCTGAGGCCTGAGAGGCAGCCTGGGGCAGGACACTGCAGGGGTTCTGCAAGCACAAAGCCCTGGAGGTGAAGTTGGGGAGCTGGCAGTGGTTGGGGAGTCCCCAAAGGGCAGGGAGCTCTGCTGGGGGAGTCGCTCTTTCTGCTACAGGATGTGGGTAGGGGGAGGGGGACTTTGAAAACTTTTGGGTAGGGGAGTGACATGCCATGAGGTGTTGTAGAAAGATTTCCATTCCGATGGCACAGTGGCCTGTGGACCAGTGCAGGATGACTGACATCCCTGAGACAAGCAGGGAGGCAATGACAACAGTCCAGGGCAGAGGTGAGAAAGCCCAGGAAGGTGGTAGCTGGGCAGATAGAGAGGCAGGGACATGCTGGGCTTTGAGCCATCCAGGTGTGGGGGTGACCAGATGGATGGTGGCACCTGCCAGTGAGAGAGGGAGCCCAGAAGAGGAGCAGGTGGGACAGGAGGGCTGGGCAGGTGAATTCAGCACCTGCCTCTCCTGAGGGACATGGTGTCTGGTGGGCAGCTGCAGCGCAGCATGGAGGGAGAATCACTGGCCCAGGCAGGGGAGTGGGGCAGGTGGCTCAGGGAGGAGAGGCACCGTGAGACAGGGACAAGGAAGCTCCCTGGCTAAGAAACATTCAAGGGAGAGTCACAAAGCTCAGTAGCAGTCCCCCCGCCAGCTCCAAGGATCCCTGGACTCCTCAAAGGAGCATCTGGGCCGCCCCCTCCACGTGAGGGCTCCAGGTATGTAGAGCTCCCTCTGCCAAGAGAGCCCGGACAGGCAGCTTCACCTGTGGAAGTGCCACGAGCAGGAGCTGCCCTTCCACCCCTCCCATCTCTCCTGGCCTCTGCCTACCTGCCAAGGCCTTGAGGAGACAGCTGAGGTCCTCCCCAAACTCCTTGCCAGCACGGGGGGGCCCCCCTCCAGCACAGAGCACCTCCGGCCTCTCACCTTGTAAATGAGCTTTTGATGATTTGAGAAGACTTCTAATTAGAGCATCTGTTTATTACCTCAACTTCAATTGCATATTAACATTTTTTCTTCCTTTTCCCTTTCATCTGCAGCAGGCTGTCTGCGGTGGCGGATGGGGCAGGGAGGAAGGCTGGGAGACTTCCCTGGGGATCTCTTTCCTCTCCCCAAGAGGGCTCTGTTCCTGGCACCGGGCCAGGGTCCCCTCCCCTAGGCACCTGGGCCACCCGTGGTGCTGTGTCAGGCGGGCCTGCAGCCATCATAGGCCATTGTTTCTGGAGCTCTCAACGGGGGTAGTGCCAAGTGTGACCTCAGAAGGAAGGTTAGTATTTGCCAGGCCTCCTCCTCCCACAGGATGTGTGGCTCCTTGTGAATTTTGGTCACGACACCTGGCTTCTGGAGGGATGGAGGCAGTGAGTGATGCATACTTTCCACTTCAGGAAGAGTCAGCTAAGTGGCCTGAGAGACGTGCTGTCCTTGCCACATGGGGTCAGCCGGGCCGTTCTCCCGGCACCAGCTCTGGGCGGGCATGGTCTCTCCTGAGGGCAGGGGGAGCGGGACCAGGCCCAGGCCCAGGAGGCTGCCCAGCCTCAGTCTGACTTCTACAGGGAGGGCTGGGGGGGCCTCTCCCATATGCCGCTGCCCCGCCGGGGACTTCAGGGGCTCCTAAATGGACCCCTCTGTTCTTGTGCCTCATCACGGCATTGAGTTGCCCGACTCTGGGGTTGTCACTTGGGCTCCTCATGGAGCTGGTGTGGGTGAGGGTCAGGCCCGGAACGGAGAGGCCCATGGAGAGGAGAGAAGAGGCCCATTAGGAACAGGGGCCCACAGGGGAGCCTCAGCCCCTAAAGTGGTCCAGCCACACCTCTGGAAGGGGCTTCTAGAAGGCTGCAGGTCCAACTCCAGGCTTCATTTTACCAGGTATTTTTTTCAAATTATGTAAGAAGGAGAGTCTACAATGGATCCTGGGAACTGCTCATAGGACCCCACACCCCTGACAGGCTCTTCCTAAATGTGTCCTGACTCCCTGTGGCTCTGGCTACATCAGTTCCTCAGGTCAGGCTTTGCTGGACACCTCTTAGCTCCCCAAATGCCCTCCCATCTCCTGATGGGGAAGCTTCTCAGGCCCTTGGCCCTCTCCTCCAGGCTCTCTCGATTGCCCAAGCTTAGTAAGTGAGGGGCTGAACCTCAGAAGTGGCCTCCGGCTCAGACCAGAGTCCCGGGCTCAGAGCTGGGTGCAGGAGGGGTCTTCCAGGCCACCGTGGTGGACCACCGCCTCCCATGGCAGGACTTCTTTTCACAGGACTTTGGCTCAAACCTCTGCTTGGACTCCCCTGTCCAAGCAGGATGGGTCTCATGATCAGGAAGTGGGTCCCCAAGACTGAGCAGATACCATGTTCTCTCTCTGTGGGGGATGCCAAGACTCGGTGTACAGAAGCATGTGTTGGTTGCTCCGGGTGCCTTTGACCTTGAAGATTTAAAGACAAGCTCCAGATATCACCCCCTCTTCCTACCAGCTCAACTGGAATCACCCACCCTGGAATGTACCGAAGCCCCTCTTGAGTCTTCATACCCATTTTACTTATTCTTCCCTTTGGAGTAACAAGATTAAAAGAAATAATGTGTACCGAAGTGCGTTGTAAACCAAGTGAGCACGTACGATGGTGTGGAAAAGGAGCGAACATCTAGCAACACCTACTAAGCTCTAGGCTCTGCACCATCGCTCACAGTGGGATTACCAGACCCATTTCACAGGTGGCAGAACAGCTTCAGGAAAATTAAAGCATGTGGCCAAGGCCACAGGCAGAAGTGGATTCAAAACTTTTCCTTCTATGAGGAAGAGGTCCCCTTGTGACCAGCAACCCCATCTTCGGGAATTTATCCCAAGGGATTAAGCAGACCAGCAGAGACAGGATGGTTAGGAGCACCCTGGTGATCAGTTATGAATAATTAGGAATAATCCAGACGTCCAACCATCAGAGGCTCATTGGATAGTTTGCGGCACATTTGTGGAATGGAAGATAACGTGGCCACTAAGGAGGAACATGCAGGTCTCTATCCGTTAGCCCGAAAGATGCTCATGAGAAGTTATTTAGTGAAAAAAAAAAACAGATTATAAGATAGCTGTGTCTAATATGAACATATTTTTATAAAAGCCCACATAATCATGTACTTAAAGAGAGTGTGGAAGTTCATACATTCAAACAGTAAGAGTTATTATCTCTGGAGGGTGGGATTTCATGCAATTTCTAGTATCTTTTTTATTTTTCTGTATGGTTGGGTTTTTCAACATAGGCATGGATTATTTTCATAATTAGAAAATATAATAATAAAAAGAAAATAATCATCAAGTTATGTCCATTTGACAAAGAAGGGACCACCGAGACCCTGTACACAGCTGGCACACAGGGCTTCCTTTCATTTATCTTCTTCAAGTGCCCCCTTCTTCTGGGCTGTGGGGAGTGGGGACCAAATCTGTCACACTCAGGTGGCCCTTTCTGTTCCCTTGGGGTGGGACAGCCTGGGTCTCCTCTTTTCTTCCATGTAGGTTTTCAGGATAGTTCCCTGGTATTCCTCTTGTCTCATAGCTAAGGAAGCCTTGAAGTGTCTGAATAGGAAAATGTGTTGAGGAGCCATCTGGTCTACCCTTACCCCCTATTCTAGCTGCTCCTACCATCAGCCCGGCCATCTGAAGGGTTCAGCTCTGAAAAGGCTGCACCACAGCCTGGAGGAAGCTTCCCCAGCCAGCAGAGGGACGTGTGTGCTCTGGACTCTGACCAGTGAGCTGCCTGGTTGCCCCCACAGCCCCCATCTCCTCCCAGCCCCCAATCCTGCAGTGCGACTCCAGCAGGAGTCTTCAGGACAGCAGAACAATTTAATTCCTGTTACAGTATAAAAATTAATAACATTAAAATGTCATGATCATCCCACACTAATTAAGCATCTAATGAATAATTAGCTGTGGACACATCTGACATTTTTGGTCATTAATTTGAGCAAGTGTTTTAAGATCCAAACAAAACCCCTCTGTGGTGGAGCCCGTGACTCTGGTGAGTGGCAGAGACTTAGAAAGTCAACATGTATCTCCCAGCCCAAGGGAGGCTGCTGCTGGAGGTGGGAGGGGACAGCTGTCCTGCGCTGGCAGGCCATGACACAGGTTGGGGCAGATGCAAAGATCAGGGGGCATCAGCACCCTGAGCTCCGGGGTCTGAGCTACCAGGCTCCACTGCCCTTCTGCAGCAGTGGTTCCCACTCAGAGGCTGAAGTCAGGCAGACCGTCCCCCTGACCAGCTGCCCTCTGGGTCTGCTGAGCATCTCAAGGAAGGGAAAGAGCCCTGGGGTCTTAGCAGAAATCCTGGGAAAAAGTGAAATCAGGTCTGTCTGAAGCTCACACAGGGGCCAGCTGAGCAGGGGATGAAGGAGGAGTTATTTGGGAGACCCTTGGAGTCTGGACTCCCATTTGCTCACAGGTGCCTCTCCCTTCAAGATGAGCTGGGGCGGGGTGCAATGGGACACGCAGGAGAAGCCACCTTTGCTAAGAGGCAGCCCCACATCCTGGCAAGAGCCCCGGGCTGGGTTTAAACCTCAGCTGTGCCCGTGCCTGGCTGTGTGGCCACCGCTGATTGAAGCTGGTGTCGAGCTCTGTGCTAAGTACTTACATATTTAAGTCATGAGGAATTGGGGCACAGAGAGGTTAAGTGACTCTCCTGAAGTCACATAGCTGGAAAGCAGCAGTGCCCAGAGGAGGATCAGGCAGTCTGGTGCCATAGACCAGAATGTAGACGCTGCTCCTTACAGTCTCCTTCCTAACATTGTAAGGAGCCCTCCCAAGGTCACAAGAGCAAGAAACTGCCAGAGTGGATAAAATCCGCCTGTGTGTGGTACCCAGGAGGGAGCACCTGGGACTGTCCAGGCGGAGGCAGCCTGCAAGCAGCAGCAGTCTGGGCTCTCAGCCGAGCAAAAGGCAACAGACCTTTTGTTCTTTTGGCTTTTCTTCCAGGACCGTCTTGACTCTTAATCGTACATCTCAACTGGTGTGCTAATAAGGAGTGAAACGTCCTCAGACACCCCAGGACCTGAAGCTCTGGGTAGACATCTGCTGCCGGGGCGCCCATGGAAGGACGGCCCCTCCCCCCCGCCTGTGCACACCCCGGCTGGCTGCGGAAGCACCCCGCCTCTGCTCACAGCTCTCTGCCCACTTGGGGCTTTACCCTGCAGCCTGGCACAGAGTGGTGCCTGCCTGTTGTTCCTTTGTAAAAGGATCTCTTCTTTCTCTTTAAGACAATCTCATCCATCCTTCAAAGTCTTCCCAGGAGGCCCCCCTCCAGCCCCTTCCCAGACCCTAGCACTCTCTTTGATGCATTTCCAAATTCTCCAGGTGCCACGGCACGTAGTAGGTGCACAAGGAATGTTCATGCAATGCTGAACTCATGTGCTTCCCTTCGGAGCTGTCTGACTCCTGATGGGACTCTGGCCCAGGCATTGCTGGCTGCCCAGGGTCCAGGCAACTCCTTTTAATTTGTTCTCTCTGGGGTTGGGGGCTGGGCTGACTAGGAAGGACAGGAGGTCTAAGAAGAACCCTCAACCCTCGCCCAGAGAGCTGGAAGAGGCTCCTAGGCAGGGGATCCCAGCCCGAAGTGGGGGACCCTTCTCTCCCAGTTGTTATAGGTTGAATTGTGTCCTCCCAAAGTTCCTATGTGGAAGTCCCCGGTATCTCAGGATGTGACCTTCCTTGGAAATAGGCTCATTTCTGATATAATTAGTTAAGATGAAGTCACATTGGTTTGATGACTGGTTTCCTTATGAGAAGGGGGAATTTGGACTCTGAGACATGTACACAGGGAGAATGCCATGTGAACACAAAGGCGAATCAGAGAGATCCTTCCACAAGCCAAGGAATCACAAAGATCGCAGCAAACCACCAGCAGCCGGGGGGAGGCATGCGCCACAGTGGCCCTCTCAGTCCTTGGAAGAACCAGCCCTGCCCGCTGCTTGGTCTTGCACTTCGGGCCTCCGGAGCCATGAGACAGCACATTTCTTCTGTAGGAGCCACCTGGTCTGTGCCACTTGTATGGTGGCCCCAGGAAGCCCACACAGATGTCTCCCGGCTTCTCCAACTTGACATTCCAGGGAGGCACTCCTGACCGTGCAGCCTGGACAACTTGACATTCCAGGGAGGCACTCCTGACCGTGCAGCCTGGAAGCTCCCCTCTCTCCACACCCCACACGCATTGGTCAGCAGGTCTGGGGGCTCCCCTCAGGGTCTGTCTAGAATGTGGCCCCTTCCCCGACCCCACGGCTCCGCCCTGGACATCACCAGTACCCTGCACCTGCACCATCACCAAGCGCGCCTCCTGCCTGCTCTCCCCGCTTCCACCGTCGCGCCTACAGTCCCCTCCAGTAAAGAGACCAGCAGGACGGTGTTGGGATGTGTCAGCTCTTGTCACTCAAAACCCACAACACTGCCGTCCCACAAGCCAAGCCTCTCTAGCAGCTCCCGGGACCTCCACCATCTTCCCTTCTAGCACCTTCTCTCCCACCTTTCTGCAGCTGCGGCTCACCTCCTTGAAAAGGCCTGTGCCTCACTGTCACTTCCCTTCCCCAGCTTCCTCCCAGCTCCCTCCCCTCACCCCCTCTTCTGCACCATGGAGCTGGGCTTGGCTTTGTGACTTGCTTTTGGTCGGGGCAGTGGGAGGCAGTGGGAGCGGCCTGACTCCCCCATGTCCGAGCAGAGCCTGCAGTGCCTGGCGTAGCTTGGAGTGTGCAATGGCCCTTTCCACTCTACTCTCAGAAAACCAAGCCCCAGGCCAGGTCCCAGCGTGAGGCACATGCAGCAGACTTGCACCTCTCCTCAGCCTGGCAGAGCCACTGCAGCCGCCTGCAATCAGGGTGGGAGATAAATAAACACGGGTCTCACCAGCCACCAGCGTGCCGAGGCTGCTCGTTAGGCAGCAGTTCTGCAGCAGACCTGACGAATTCACTGTCCCCCCTTTTGAAACTTGTCCTCCCTCCAGGACCCCTCGATGTTCCCTTTGTCTTCCTTCCCCGGCTCTACTCTCTTCCCCGTAGCACTGACGACCTTCCACACACTGTCAAATTGATTATTATGTCTATTGTTCGGGCACATCTCCCTCCTCACGTGTAAGCCACGGTACGGGGGGCTCTGTCTGCTTTGGCATATTCCAGACACCCAGAACAGTGGCTGGCACAGAGCAGGTGCTCAGTAAACATTTTTGAATCAATGAATGAATGACTGACAAGCACGGTCGTGGGCTGACAGCTTCAGCTCCTCTGAGGAGGGGTCTCCGCTCCTCCCCGGCAGGGAGCCCCTGAGCAGTGGCTGGGTGCAGAGCTGGACAACACAGAGACATGGCTCCACTTATCCAGACAAGCCTTTGATTCCTGAGACTGGATCAAAAATCTCAGGAACCTCAGAAGAAATGGAGAGAACAAAGTGAGCTCCTGCAGACCGCGACTTCCCCCGCTGTGTTCTCGCCCCTGGGGCTCCCAGTGGGAGGTGTATTAGGTGCTTTCTCTGCAAAGCAGAGCTCAGGGACCAGGAGAGCCGCCAGCTCCAGAGTCTCGGTACAGGTCCCACGTGCACAGGGGCCCCAGCCATGGGAAGGGCCTGGCCAGGTTCTGGGGAAAGGGAAGACCCAGGAAACCTCCTAGCCTTCTGGGGTCTGGCAGCCATGACCTGGTAAGAACCTGTCTCTGCTGAGGTCAGGGTACACTGATCAGAACTCCAGGATGCCAGGTGGCTCATTTCCCTTCCATCGGACCCCAGGACATGGGGGACAGATGTTCTGTGTGATGGAGGGGTAGCCACGGGCACGTCTCAGGGGCACCCAGGCACCACAGAGTCCTGTTCCTTGGGGCTACCCTCCCTGAACAGGAGCTTGTGTCCATAGGGATAATGATAATTATCAGTCCACAAGCGGGTAAATGCTTTGGAGACACTAAATGGTTTACATTCACTATTTATTTTCTCATAACATTTGACATTTGGATGACCCTCCCCACATCACAGGTGAGAAACGGATGTTCAGGGTCACAGGCTAATAAGTTGTCCCTCTAGGATCTGAGCTCACAACTTTCTGATTTCAGAGTCTGACGTGTCCCCCAATACCACCCTGCATTATTCTGATTTAACTAAAAGTTAATAAACCTCCTATGAAAGACGTTCTACTAGTGGACAGAGGGCAGGAAACCGACTCATCAGGTGTTGCCTTTGAGGAGGCTCAGCTGATGTACGGACGAGGGGAATAAAGACACTCACGGGACCCCCGGCCCCCAGCCCGTCACAGGTGTCACACGCCCGGCTGTGGAGTGATTGAGGAGGTGACAGGTAAGTGCTGAAGGAGGGACACATGCAGCGGGTTTAAGGAGGGGAGACCCGGAGCTCCCAGGAGCCTTCCCAGAGGAGGTGGCTGTGAGTGGGGTGACGGAGAATGTGTAGGATTTGGACGGGGAGATGGGGTCAAGGTCAGGCTGGCAAAGTCACAGGCGTCCCAAACCACAGAGACCCTGAGCAATGTCCGCAAACTAAAGTAGGAATTACGGCACTTGTCTGTGAACCAGATGCCTGGAAGGTGGGGCGATGTCATGCTTTGGGAGGACAAAGGTCCTGCTGACCTTTGTAGGGTAAACTTAATGGGGAGCCTCATTTTTATGTGAGTTTCTGGGAAGTCTGGAGGGAAAGGCCACTTGTGTAAACCACACATTCTTGCTCCAAGAATTTACAGGATCACTTAAAAGATTCTTGACTTCCTTCTGATGGGTCATCGGTGGATTCCGAGGACCTTGGTATTAAGTTCTCCTCATCCCCCAGCTCCCACGGCAGGCTAGCCTCTCTGCTCATCACGGTCACAGGGAAAGCTATGTGGTGGCCCATGCATCACGTATGGGGTCCTGTGGGGACGGCACTGCAGCAATCATCCCCACAAGTGAGAAGGTGACACTAGTGCTCTTACCATGCTGCAGGTGAGCTTGTGGGGCCCAGCCAGGTTGTCAGCACCAGTAGGTGTCAGAGGTGGGACCAACGCGTCTGTCTAACTCCAGGGCCATGCCCTCCCCCAACACCAGCCGGGGATCTTTGAACAAAACAGCCATTGTGGGCTCCACCCCAGGCCAATCCAACCCGAGTCGCGGGGAGCCTGGTCTAGCAAGTGGCTCCCCTGCCCCCTACCAGCTCCTCGGCCTCAGAACTGCGGGTCTTCACTCTTTCACTTTCCTAAACAGGTGACTCTGTGTAACCTGCCCTTTCATAAAAATGGGGAGTGTTATTTCAAATCTTATCGTACCAAGTGGGGAATCTCTTCTTAATGTGAAAATCAGTCTGAAATGTATTTGTGTGGTCACTGGGTCAGCAGCTTGTGGACATGGGACCCATATGGCCTTGGAGGAGGTGTTTCCTTTTGCAGGATGATTTAGGGATGACAGTCAGAGACTGTGGCCGGGAGACTCACTGGGAGGCAGGGGAGTTTTCCCTTCTTAGTTGCCCGCCTGCCAAAAAGCATCCTGGCATCGCTAACTCATGAAAATCCTTTACGGGTCCCCTTTTGGACTGTGCCGCTTGCCTGGCTGGCAGGAGGGAGGCCCCATGCTCATGCCCCTTACACCGGGAGGCAGAGCCCTCTTGTCCCGGTCTCTTGTGCTGCCTGCACCTGCCAGCTGTCCCCACCCACAGATCTGGAAGGGACCCAACAGCTACGTATGGTACAGTCCAAGCCTCGGGCCTCAGTGCATTTTATGGCCGAGTTATAAACCTCTGAGAAATGGGGTTTATAATGGAAACTCTGACACCACCTAAAATATAGCAGCACCACTGGGTGCTCCCAGAGAACAGCCCTAATTTATAAACCACTCAGGGATCCTGGGCCATTTTGAAACTTATAGACAATAATCCAGAAATAGAGTAAACCAGGAGGAGAAAAAATGGTACAAGTGTCCGTGGACTATAAAGTCTGCTCAGGCCGATGGTTCAGAAATCAAATGGTGTCACAATGTTTGGTCTCTGTTCTGAATCCTCATCCCACCCCCCCACCCCCCAAGTGTCATCTGCCTTGGGGGCGGCCTGGGCCCTGTCATCTGGTGACTGTATTTTCAGAGCAAGGACTGGATAGAGCAGAAGGGGAGAGAGAGCGCCCGGCACTTGGTTTGATAGAACAGATGGTTTGTGCGAAGGTTCTGGTGCTCTCGTTTAAACTGAAAAAAGTGAAGGAGGAAGCAAACTGTGTGCTCGCCAGAGCCCCAAGTTCTCACGGAGCGCTGGTGGGCAGCCCCTGTCCCTGCCGGCTGCCTCCAGCCCTCTGCTCACCTCCCGGGGACAGGCCTCATTCACAGGGGCCAGTCTCTGGCCTGGGGGGACCCATGGCAGCCGGGGAGCCGGTGACTGACCCAGGAAGGGGTGTGCCCGCTCGGTCCCCACCCGCAGCCCCTGGGCCTGGCCTTGGCTGGCCAAGGGCACCTCTTGCAGGTTTGCAGCCCTCCGCAGGCTCTCGCTCCACGGGGCTCTGCTTGCTGCGTCTGCTGCAGAGCCAGGCAGCGGAGGGGCGGCCGTACCCCGCTCTCCTGCTCCCCGCTTGGTCCAGGGCCCCTCCTTCCCCTGTTCCTCCCTCTCCCCGTCCCTCTGTCCTTCCTCTGGCCTCCGACCCCCCTCCGTTCTCTACCCTTTCCTCACTTGCCTCCTTCCTTCCCTTCTTCATTCATTAATCCCATTCAATGAACGTTTCCTGAGCCTTCGCCGTGAGCCAGGCTCCGTGCTGAGTGCCGGAGGCACAGAGGTGGCTCAGGGGACGCAGGTTGGTGTGTGGGGGTCACACCTGCAAATGCACAGGTGTGCTGAGCGCAGTCCCCATTTCCACCCACGTCCCCTCCGCCACTCTTCTTCCCGCTATACAGAATTTCACAATAACTGTCATGACGTGCAACAAATCAAAGTAACGGAATTTTTGAGGAGGCATTTTCAAACCACACCAGCCCTGTCTCCCAGCTTCCAGAAGCTTCTTAAATGTTTCCATAGATGGGAGATGGAGAAGTAGTGCCTTCTCCCCACCCCGGCCACTCTCTAGAGGTCACCATGGCCGTGACAGGGTCTGCAGAGGGTCAGGAAGAGCAAAGGGCCTGGCCCTGCTCTGCTTCCAGTGTCAGCTCACATGGGACCTGGTTGAAGCCCCGCTTGCTCCTCGCGAGGGGCTTCCCCATCTGCAACGTGGTGACAATGCTAATCCCTGTGCCACGAGGATGATGAGCAGATTTTTTGAGAGGGTAAGATTTTATGACAGGAGCTTAGCAGCTCCCTGTCTGGACACAGCTGAGCACTCCATGACCCTGGCTGCTACGGCAGTGACTTGTTGAAGGGACAAGGGTGCTGCGGAGGGAGGGAGGGCACCTGCAGGCAGAGACCCTGGGGCAGGAACCGCAGTCAGTCATCAAACACATGCTGCGTGACTGCTGCATGCCAGGCAGAGACGCCACCCTGTGACCGCTGGAAAGAGGGTAAGAGCCCTTCACGGGAGGCTACTTAGGAGGCTGGTGCAGGTGGCGGACGCTGCCCGCTCAGAGCTTGGGTCCCCTCATAGCATGTGGTCAAGGTTCAGCTCCCACCTGAGGGAGCCACTTTCAGTCACTGCGATGCAGTGTTCTGAGCCCACGAGGCGATAAAGGGCCTGTTTGCCCTCCTGGGAATGTTCGGGGTTTTCCAGGCACCGAGGGAGAAAGGAGAAGGGAGTGTGGTGAGGCACTGCTGGGGGGAGCAGGGGGCCCCCAGCAGAGGTCCTGAGGCCCCCTGGGGCTGGCCTCGCACCCCTCTGTCTGCAGGCAGCCTGGCATGTCCTGCGGAGACCACTCTCCAAAAGCAGAGGGGCCTGAGGGGATGCAGAGCTTTGGAAAGTGGCTCTGTGAGTGAGAGTGACAGTATGAGACTATGGAGGGACTGTATGCTGGAAGCAGTCCCCACACCTGGGGACCCAGAAGCCACACCTGGCGGTTCCTCTGGGCCAAGAGAGACTATAGAGGAAGGTGAGCCGTGGCCACAGGGTCCTGAGTGTCACCTGAACCCTACTGGGCAGCCTCTTGGCCTCAGCCCCTTGGTGGGCCCACAGCCATCTGCCTGCAGTGAGGCCCCCAGGAGCAGTGCTGAGTGCAGCAGGGACTGGCTTGCCAGCTGCAGTGTCCTAAGAACAGCCACCCACCCACAGCAGCGCTTGCGGAGCAGTGCTCTCCTGCGCAGAAGGCCCCTCTGGCCGCACCTGGATCCTCGAGCCCTCTAGGCTCAGACACTTCACCTGGTTCCCCTCCTCCTGGACCCAGCTCTGCTCCCTCCCAGTCTCCCCTCACACTAGCAGGGAGCTCCAACCAGGGGGTGGCTGCGGTGGCGTCTCCTGTGGCTTAGCGAGGGTGAACTGCGACGGGAGGGCTGCCTTCTCCCTCTGCGGGCTGCAAACCTAAGAGACAGAGCTGAGCCAGAGCCGGACAGAAAGGGGAAACTACTGCGGGAGAGAAAGCAGGGATGGTGGCTCGGAGCCCCGGGGGGAAGCCTCCCGATGGCTATGCCTTTGGGTTTGGCCCACCATCCAGCACAGCTTACAGAATAGACAACTACAGCAGGAGCGGCCGCAGTGAACCCAGGCTAGATGCTTTATGAACGAGGCCCTCCCAGTGCTCTTACCAGCGCTGGCAGGAAGGCACGCAACCGTCCTCTTTGATAGATGTGGAAATGGGCAGAGGAAGGTCCAGTTGAGTGCAGGGGGCCCACCAGCTGGTAAACGTGGGAGCTGGGATTAGGACCAGGTCTGGTCCTCACCATGAGCTGCCCTCATGACCTGCTCCTGGAAGCAGTGGGTGAGGACGGTGACCATTCCCTCCCCTTGCAGGGAAGGTGTCTGGCCAGGGGCTGGGTCAGAGAGAGATCAAGCCAACTCCGCAGGGCTTCTGCCTGGGCTGGTTGTATTTCTCCAGGACAGGAGGCTGGTCGCCGCAAGGAGAGGACTCGGTGCACCGGGGCCTGAAAGTCATTTTGTGAGCACAGCCTTTGGCTTCATGTTCACCCTTCTCCGTCGGTATTTTCTGTAAGCAAAGGCCCAGGCAGGAGGCCCTCCACGCAAGGGCGTTTGCTCTCGGTCCCCGCCCTGCCCAGCTGCAGCAGGGCCTGGGTGCATTCTTCTCATAATCAGGCTCTGTTTCACCAGGACGAAGGCCGGGGCTGCTAGAGGTTGTGCCTGGCGTTTCCTAACAAGCCAGAGCAGTGACCAGTGGGCACCTGCATCCACAGGGCTCACGCAGTCCCTCCCATCCGCAGTGCTGACCGGCCTCGTGCTCTGTGTCAGACCCTGCTGAGAGGTGAGAACAGACAGGGAGGGGACATGGCCCTCGCCCACCGGAAGCTTGGTTCCTAGTGTGTCTTTTCCTCCGAGCCCACCTGTGCGTGGCGTGACCCACGGGAGGCGGACAGTGGCCACGCGTTTCTCTTCAGTTCTCAAAGGGAAGCTCTTTTCTGTGTGCTGAGCAGAAAATGTATTGCACTTCCCCACTACCCACGGTGAATTCATTTCTGCTCAACTGACTTCATATCTTCATGGGCATCGGCTCCCCGTCCAGTGTCCCCATCTCGTTACAAGGGCCCTGATTCCCTGAGCTCCCCAGATCCCTGGGGCTCTCTCCTGCTCGGGGTCGAAGGCCAGAAGCCCTCCACTCCCCAACCTAGAGAAGCACCTCTGCCTCTGCCTGGGGAAGAAGCCCAGGTGACTTCCTGGGTGGGGTGTGGGTCCTTCCTCCAAGGGGTCCCTCACTAAAGAGGCCATTTGCAGACTGTAGCTGATCTCCTGCCCAAGCCAGGGACCAAACAAACACTTGGAATTCGTAAGGAGATTCTGCTGAGCTGCCGGAGCCCATTAAATTTTTATTGAATGCATTTCCTCTGGAGAACTTGTGTACTAAATCCTGCCTAGGCTGTATTAGAGGAATAAAAATTCCACGCACAGACTTGACTGCAAATGTTCCTTCCTAGAGCAGAGGACACACTTTCTCAAAAACCACTTCTTTGCACAGAGGCTGGGTTTGGGCTTCTCCTTGGTTAGGGCTCCAGAGGGCATGGTGGGTGGAGACCACTCTGGATCCTCACCAGCCCCTTCCAAGGCTTCTGTTGACCTTGGACCTGTCCTGGTGACCTGCAACCTCCTCACTGCTGCACCACAAATCCTAACCCAGAGTGGAAACCCACCAGCTACCTCCTGCATCCTCCTCCCAAGAGGCTTGGGATCACAGCTAAGTCAGAGGCCCCCTTAGCTTCCTCCCCAGTCCCCTCTGCAGCCTCAGAGGCACAGGACTGCTGCAAACATGGGGGCCCAAATGCCCCCAGCTGGAGGTCCCAGGGGTTCAGGAAGACTCTGCAGCACATACAGACCCCCATGGAGCTACAGGCAGCGAGGAATTTAGGTTTCAGTGAGTGTCCATCCATCATATAATCCCCAAACCAATACTGAGTTTAGTATGAGTGAATGAAGTGGGTGGGAAAGCAGAGAGAAGCGCAAAGAGAAAAGCCCACAGCAGAGCTTGCCAGACAAGACAGAGGATGCCAGTTAAATTCCAATCTCAGATAAATAGTAAATCAATTGTATAAGTTTATCCCAAATTTTGTGGGAGACACACTTATACAGTAGTCCCCCCATATTCTCAGGGGATACGTTCCAAGACCCCAAGTGGATGCCTGAAACCGCAGATAGTACCGAACACTGTATAGACAATGCTCAAATTTCTTTCCCGTTCACAATTTCACAGACAGAAGATTTGTTCTTACTGAAATCTTAGCAGCCTCAGCATACAATTTTTTCTTCCCTTATTAAGTTGAGAACTTTCACCTTTTCACTTAAAGAAGCACTCCACAGCTTTTCTTTGGCATATCCGAATTGCCAGCATCACTACTCATGTGCTTTGGGGCCATTATTAAGTAAAATAAGGGTCCCTTGAACACAAGCCCTGCATTACCATGACAGCTCATCTGATAACAGAGCCAGCTCTTAAGTGACCAATGCATGGGTAGTTTCTACACGTAGATGTGCCGGACAAAGGGAGAATTCACCCCTGAGTGGGACAGAGCAGGATGGTGCAAGATTTCATCACTTTACTCAGAATGGCCTGTAATTTAAAATGCATGAGTTGTTTATTTCTGGAATTTTCCATTTAATATTTTCAGACCGTGGTTGACCGCGGGTAACTGAAACCACAGAAAGTGAAACCATGGATAAAGAGGGGACTATTGTACTAAAAAACTTTTTTATTTGTTCTTTACCTGAAATTCAAGTTTAACTGGGCATCCAAAATTTTTATTTACTAAATCTGACAGGCCTGCAAACCAGCTTCCAGGATTTACTGCATAAACAATCCCTGTCTCCTCATCCCACCAAAATCCACACCCCACCAAACACTAGGCCATAAAGAGACATCTTTGGCAAGCCCTCTCTCTCCAGCAGGCTCCAGAAGACAAGTCTGAAACAGCTGTCCAGGGAGCCTGGCCCTGGGGAGGGCACCTCTGGTCTGGGGGTCCCAGGAACAAACCAACATTCCCGGGCCTCTTCCTTCAACTCAGACCTGTGGCCCACACTTCTAATTCATCTCAACAAATGATCTTCCTGCCACCCCTCTGCTAGACTGTTCTTAGACTGAAGCCTGGCTGTGGAATTGCTGCTGGCTGGAAGGGCAGGGACTCAGAAAATTGTCAGGGAGATCTTCCCCAGAAGGTCTAGAGAAAATGCTCCAGAATCTACTTATTCAGCTTCCTTTCTCTTGGCCACCACTCCTGGCTCTCTAGCAGTGGCCCATAAACATGCCAGCCTCAGTGACAAACGGAGGCACATGTCACAGGAGAGCAATGACCAGCTTTCTTCAAGCCGTGTTTGCTTTCCTGAGAGGTCTATGAGGGGTAGCCCTGACCCAGCAGGTCCCACCTAGGTTCCCCAGGGATGAATCTTGGCCTGGGCTATGGTTTCCAGGGTCTGCATCTGGAATCCCTCTTGCCAGTGGGACTGACCAGTTGAGTACAAAGTCCTGACACTTCCTGGGGTCTGCTCAGATCACCCAGACTAGCTGCTTGAAGATGGCAAAGGAAATGGATACCTGCTCCCTTCTCTCTGAGGCTCACCTCAGATGCCGAGGGGAAGGGAAGCGGGCACCTGCCCTCCATCTTCAATGGAGCCAGCTCACACCTTGACTCTGAGCCTCGGTATTTGAAGGGGCTACTGTGAGCATGAAAATGGCTTGAGTAAAGACAACCTGTGAGAGGATGCTGCTGCAGAGGAAGGAAACAGCCTAGCATGCCTGTCCAGGGCAGCGGACCCACGCCCTTGTGGCCAGTGTGCATGGGGCGGGCATAGGAGCCTCAGCTCTGGATGCCACAGATGGGCGGTAACCAGCCCTGCAGAGAGCATTAGATGCTAGACTACCCCCCTCCCCACATGCATGCTCACATATCCTCACATGCACACACACTTACATACATACATGTATACACACGCACACTCACGTGCATGCACACATGTAACACTCAACACTCTTGCGCATGCACACACACACTCACGTATTCACAAGTCCCTGGCATCCTGTTGATCATCACTGGCAAGCAGAGAGACATTTCCTCCCCAACAGGGCTCCCCCTCCCCCACTTGCACCCAATCTTTCCACAAGGAGGCTCGGGGAAGGACACATTCTAACGTGATAAGAAGAGCCTGCCATGAGGAGCACCGAGGGTCTCCAATGGGACCAGCAGACAAGCCCAGTCTTCTAGAGACCTGGTCAAGTCCTCCTGGCCGGGCATGGGTGGGCTGCTTGTGTCTGCCTATGCCTTGGGGTCTGACTCTCCATTAGGAATGACCCACTTACTGGAATTCTCTGGAATGAAAATGACCTCACATGTGTCCAGTGTCCCCTTAGTAGGCATGGCTCTGTCTCTGTCTCCACCCTCGTGACACGCTCTATCGTAATTCTCTTCTGGCTCTGGCTCTGTGTGCTTGTCTCTGCAGCTAAGCGCGCCCCTCTCAAGCAGGTGCAGGGGAGAAATGAAAGCGCCAGTGCTCATGACAGCATTAGACGTACAAACGGAAGGCACTGCACGAGGTGGTGGGAGAGACCGCCATTCTAGAGTCACACCGACAACACGCCAGAGGAGCCAGCAGAGGGTTGTGTGTGGCCACGGCACCGTGCGCCACCGGTGACGAACAGCGTGCGTGGCCGGGGTTGTTGTTCGCGTTCTCTAGATAGCATGGTTTGTCCAAGCTGCCTGACGAGAGGCAGCAGATCTCAGCCAGGACACACAGCAAGTGGTTCGGAGGAGCAGGGTGGGATGCGGCTGAGCAGGAGACATGTGGGAGGTGGCTGCTTCTAGCTTGAGGCCTCCTTGGGGATGGGGCGGTGTCTGACTGGCTATTGGGCAGATGGAATGGGGCGTGGAGCCTCACGGTGGCCTCATCTCTGAGAGTGGGGAGCACGGGCAGCTTTTCTGGGCTGTGGCCTCAGGAGACGCTGCAGCCACTTTCCCTCCTGCGTATTGCAGGTGATGAACTTAGTGTCCAGAGAAACTGAAAGGACAGTGGCCTTGGTGGCGTTGGCTATTTGTACTGGCCCTGCATCCCCTGGGGGTGGAGGCTGGCTTGGCTCCTATGCCTTTCTCTCCAGGCTGCGCCACCTCTGCATGGCCGAGGGTCCTGGGCTGCGTCCAGCCTGAGACTGAGCTTCCTGACTGTGCAGTGACCAGTAGGGAGGTGTTGCTGAGGCCGGAGAGGCCTCCTTCCCTGGTGGTGCTGGGGCCAGTGTGCTCTTAGGAAAGGCTGGACCACAGCCCACTGGGAGGCAGAGGGATGGACGACATGACTCCGAGCACTATCCTCTCCAGGCAACAGCAAGACAGGGGCAGGGGATGCTGTCCTCTCTCCCTGCCTTTATTTTCTGAAGCATCCACTTTCTTATTACGGCCAACGCTAGACAAGCGAGGCCTGACTCAGACACTGGCGATTAGTTCCCAGGAAAATGCTGCTGGGGCTGTGACATTTCAGCATGGTGGCAGTCACCAGAGTATTGAGCAGAAGCCGTAGCTGGTGGAGTCCACGTCTACCCTACCTGCCTTGTGAGGATGCAGGTGCATGTGCCAGCTGTGACCAGCTGGTGGGCACGGTCAGTGCACGGGGGTCTCACCTCCTCCCTGCATTCTTATGCCCTTTGGGGCTTTCGCCCCTACACACTTCCCTTGAGACACAATCCCTGAGCGTGGCCACCCCCACCACCGAAGTCACAAGCTTGCCTGTCCCACGTACGCCCCATCCTATAGAGCCAATGCTGGCTCTTTCCCTCTCTCCTGCTCATCTTCCTGCATGTGGACTGTTTTCAAGTACAAAGAAGCCCCCAGTCTATTCAGGCTACCTGTGTGAGGCCGACCTCAAGCAAAGGCAGCCCGGGGAGAGAACAGTGCACTACTCTGAGCTGTACCCCCAAACCCGGCAGCCAGGTCGGCTCAGGCTGCTCCCCGCCAGCTCCTGGGGGAAGCTCAGAGAACTGGCTCTGGGCCAGGAGAAAGACAGGCACGGTTCCCCAGTTCTGAGGGGGAAGAAAGGAGCTTTCATCTACCTGAGATTAAATTATAGCCGGGAGGCACCCGGAACAAGACCAAAATAGATAACTGGGAACAAGCAGCCCCACTATAAATTCCCAGGATTTGCAGTCTTTCTTGGACAGGTTCATCCTTGAGAAGCCCCGGGAGTAATTCTGTTTGAACAAGATCTAGGGAACTCCAAGTTAAAGGGCACAGTCTTCTCGGTTAACAAAATCCTTGTTAGCAAAAATCTCTCTGACAGACACTCAAATTTGGGACAGCAATGGTTGCTCCACACCTGGCCAGGGCCAGCAGGGACCCCAGAGCAGATCCTTTGTCTGGAAGGAGCCAAAGTGTTTAGGGTGTTGCTTCCACCCCTGTGTGCTAACAGGCTTTTCCAGCCCTACGAACGAAGACCAGGGCCCAGAAAGGCTGACTCAGGCTCTGCCATGCCCGAGCTGGGTGGACGCTGCCTGGAGGTCAAGGGCAGATCACTCTTTGAGTGGAAAACTGGGGCCCACAGACGAATGATCTTAGAATGGGCTCTGATGTCACAGGAATTCATCGCTTCCTCTCCCCACCCCTGCTCACGTCCCGAAACTGATCCTCCCTGCAAAGGACCTAGAACACAGCTGCAGGAATTCAGTGACCCCTGATTATAACGATCAACGAATGACAAAGCCGGAGGAGAGAACTCGCTAAGTACGCGTGTCGCTTACTCTCGGAAACGCGCCAGACCTGCCTGCGACAGGATGCAGGCTGGCCGTCCAGGTGCCGATGACGATGAGGTTTCTTCATTACTTATGAGCTGGCATCTCCTACTTCTCTGCAGCTACCAAACACGAGTCCGATCAGTTTGAAAGAGCGTTTTAAAAGAGGGGGGCAGTCGTTAGGGGCAACAGTGTGGAGGTCAGCAGAGGTCCAGGATCCTTTCCTCTTGTTCAGAAGCAGGCGTAGCATTGGCCCGAGACATCCTGCATCCTCTGCCCCGACGGGGTCAACGGCCTCTGCCCCAGGGCAAGTTTGCCGGTCAAGGCCACCAGTTCCCTTCTTCCTGTTCCCTGGCTTCTGTCTGGACTGGCCTCTTGACTCTTTGACCTAAATATCCCCCCAGACCCCAGCAGCCTCCCTCGACTCCCCTTCATAGCTTCAACTCCTCAGAGAGCCCCTCAATGCCTCTGCCTTTCTGGCGGATGCCTGCGGCTCAGGAGATTGAACTCATTCATATTTCCAGGTGCCGTACATTCAGATGAGGTTCCTCTTCGGATCTCCTGCCCAGAAAAGGATAAATATTTCTGATCTACAGCAAATGTGTTTTCCTTTAGCTAACATCTTGGCAGGCAAGTACACTAATCTCTCAGGAAAATCTAGGGCCTGAATAGCAAGCAGATTTTTTTTTTCCCTGAGCAAATAGAAATTCGGAGTTGCTTTTTTAATGCTGCCTTTAAAAAAATTTTTTTTTAAACAGCAGATCTAGAGAAAAATCACAGTCCATTAAATCTGCATCTCTTGAAAGAAAAACCCAGAAGGCCACCTCCCCATCAAAGGCAAAATGAACAGAGTTTGGAAGTGTGTTTAAAATGCAGCCAGGGAGCAGCAGCCATTCTAAATCACCCCCACTCAGCCTGTGGACGGCAGGGGCTCCGGCATCCCTCATGCAATGGGACAAGAGAGGCCGGTTGGTGGCTGGCACAGCCTGGGAAGCAGAGATGTGAAGTAAAGGCATATTGCCCCCCTGATGAGCAGCTCCCCACCCCCAAAGCTGAGCGAAGAGCACATCCACCAAGACCACCAAATCCCCACATGTCCTCATCTCACAGTTCTGCACATTACTGGCTCTTTCTGTGGCCAGATACGAGTCAGAAAGTAGCCCAAAGGAACGCATGGCCAGGGCACCTTTGAAGGAACCCCAAAGAAAGTGCTCTGGGTTTATTGAGAAGCTAATGTGCCTTCAAGGACAAATTCTTCCCCATCCCCACCGCCCCACCAGTTCCATGGGGGATGGTGCTCTGGTTCCGAGGAATAAAAGAAAGGTCGGAGAAGGATCGCAAGTGCATGGACATGCTGTTGTGTGCCAGGCGCTGTGCTTGGCACTTTCACGAATGCAGGTATGTGTGTGTGTTCAAATCCTCCCATGCAGGAGGAGATGGTGTTATTTTCTTTTTATTGCTGTGGAAAGTTCTTTCCGCACCACAGGGCTGCTTCCCGAGCTGCCTTGGGAATTCTGCGAGCTGGAGGCGGGGGAAGGGCAGAATCCTTGCTCACTGTCACGTCTGAGCGGAGGGTCCGAGGCTGAGGCCAGCTCTTCTGAGCCTCTGTGCTGCCCCGTGAGCCCAGCCCAGTCGCAGCCTGGCCATCACAGGCTCTCGGGCCCTCTGGTGAATTCCCTTTACTGCGTTCACAGAGATGCCAGGCTTTCTGCCTCTTTCACTCTAAGAGCAGAGTCTGTTGCCCCTGCCCCACTCACTCGGTTTGACAGGAAATACCCCCTACCCAAGAGGACTTGGCACCTGGCCACCGCCCCATTCTCTGTGGGGAGGGCACCCCTCAGCCAAGTGGGAGCGTATCCCATCCTGATCCCTCCGTCAATGCCTGGAACCAGGTGGCACTCACAAGCTCTTGCTGAGCTTGGGGACATTCCGACAAGAACAGAGCGGCAAGCAGGACTTCTGGGGTGAGCTGGCCTAGGCCAAGGACACAGAATCAGCAACCGCAGGGTCTCTGTCTTGTCGGAACACCAAAGGCTCCGAGGAAGGGGGTCCATTAGGTTTGCGTTTTCCATCATGGAGCAAGTAAACACACCCAGAGGAGGAGCTGCCCGTCACTTGCTGGCTTCCCGACAGGAAATGCTGTGAGTGACTCCGTTTTTAAACATTATTATCCTCTTGAAAGCAAAAGATAAAGGACGCCTTGGAGCAGCCAAATTGCTTTGGCTCAAAAATCATTTTAAATACCATTTCCTTTAACAAGCCTACTGCCTGGGCAACGGATCAACACTATTCATTTTAACCTTAGTCTGTAGGAAAAAAAAAAAAAAAAATCCCTGAAGTGCTTGTAATTATTCAGCGCTCTCTCTCTCTCTCTCCACCCAGATACATGAACTAATGACCAAAACATGCATACCCAAGTCCTGTTTGAAACGATCGAACATTCGACGGTGCGCAGGGCATGGAACACATCGGGAACCATTTCCCCGGGTCTACTCGAAACCCAAACAGCGGCATTCAGGGTTATTTTGGGGCTTTTCTGGAAAGGGTCAGAAACAGCATCCACCTCTACCGCCTGTGTTTGTAAAAGCACCAAGTTAGGGTGAGAGCTCATCTGTGCCCGTAAGACACACAAGCACTGAGAACGGCCCCTTCCTGAGGAGCTTTGGGGACAGGAAGGAAGGTGCTGGTGTCGTCTGCTCTGCCTGGGCTGGCGAGTGGGTGCGGCTCCAGCCTGGGTGGAGTGGGCAGCGCAGCCTCTCGGGGTGCCGGGGAGACAGAGACACTATAAAAGTCTGGAGGATTTAGATGTGGAGGGGGAACATGAGCTATAGCCCCCTTTTTGTTTGGGAAAGGGAAAAAAAAAGGAGTTTTCATTAGGTTATATGCAAAAAAAAAAAAATAATAATAATACAAATGTTTGAAAGTAAATAGCATTCACAGAATGAAGGCCGAGCAGCGGAATGGACTGGAGTTGACAGGTCCCTCTCGGTCCGATTGAGAGATGCAAGAGTGGAGGGGGGATGCCTTCACGACCAAACCAGAAGTCCTAAACTGCTCTGGACTTATGTCCTCAGCCTGGAGGCTCAAGATCTCCCTGGGGAGGAGCAACCCGCCCGGAGAGGGCAGCACCTCCAGCCTGCAGCGTCCGAGGAGGCCATCCCCGTAGACCTGGGTCAGGAAGTGGGTCGTTGGTCCTCACAAGTAGATCAGAAGACCCCTGACAGGCAGCAGCACCTTCCACACAGACCCCAACAGGACACAGACTGTGACTTGGTGCCGAGGCCTCTGGTCACACCAGCCGCTCACCAGGTGGAGGGGCAGCTTTGAATGCCACTCTTGGTATTTACGGTTTCGACTTCACTGAGGACTAACTGTTGTGTTCCTGGGCAGATCGATCCCCGAAACAGTGACCGCACATTTCTAAGTGCATCTCTCATGGACATAAGTTCTTGAAATTGCCCAAAGAGCAATATGAAGCCAGGAGGCAGAGCAAGGGACATGTGGCATCCGATTTACCATGGGCACAGTCTGGTTTGGGGAGAAGAGCTATTTACTCCCATCAGACTCTGTGACACCAACCGGAACACCAGAGTCACTTTTAGAGGAGAAAGCAGTCACCAGAGGCAGAGAGGCCAGTGGGGAGTGCTTCACCTTCAGGACTCCGGGCAGGGCTGGCCTGGGAGATCCAATATCCAAGGGTGTGTACATCTCCACTGGGATCCAAGTGCCCTCTCGTAACTGCTGAAAGCCACCCGATGCTGAGCGGCCAGAAGCAGGCTGAGGACACCAGTAGCCAGTCATGCTTTCTGCCCAGGGGAGCAGGCATGGAGGCGTGCGGAGGGACATGTCCCAACCCCTTCTAGGTCACGGGAGGCTGGCCGAAGGCCCTGGGGGTGGACACTGCCCTGTCTGGGGGGGTTGGCCCTGCGGCATGAGGACAGCTGGACTGGAAGGGTGTGAGGGTCGCCCTCTGCCACTCTAGCCTCAGGAGTGTGCAGAGGCCAGGTGTCCCACATTAAAGAGTCTCGATATGTGAAAGTCTATATTTACAAAGCAGATAAATTCAGGGTGATTCTTTGCTGTCTCCTTGTGAGTCCGTGTTTACTGTCTGTGCCCCGCCCCTCCCTGGACTGTCAGCTTCCCGAGGAGTGGCTCGTTCTGCGTCCCCAGCATCTGGCATGTTGCCTGGCCCCTAATAACACGCACTGATGCCTGAAGAGTGAGTTCCTCTTGTGCACTGAAAGCAAGAATCCAAGCCCAGCAGGATGCCCCGGCGGCCGTCTGCGGGCCTGGTCTGTGTGTCCTGCAAGCACAGCCTCTTTCTGAAGAGTCGCCTCAGATCAGCCATGCCGGACCCTGACAGCGCTTTCCTTCCCCACAAAGCCCCATGAGAGACCTCGTGGCTGTGAGTTTACCTGAGGCATTCTGGAGGTACTGCATAGTACACCCCTCGATTGCTGAGTCTTCCTCAGCATCTGGAAACGGGGTGCAGAAACGAATAGGAACGAGCCTGGGGGATGGTGTTACACCCCCTCCCAGGCCGGGGCCCACCCACCACTAAGGGGCCTCAGCCAAGAGCCAGCCCAGTTGTCCTGTGTGCACGAGAGGCCACAGAGCCTGGTGGCTGTTCCCGTAGGTGACTGAAGCAGGGAGAGTCAGGGAGGGCCAGGGCAGGTTCGGGCGGCAGGGGAGGTGGTGGCCCTGGCAGAGCCTGGGTACGAGGGAGAAGGGGAAGAAAAGGGCACATCAGACCTGAGGGTGGGGGCGGGGGAAGCTTGGTCTATTTTGGATCCAGATCTTTTCTCAGATGGGGAAACTGAGGCCCAGAGAAGGGAAGGGACTTCTACAAGGTCACGTGAAAGGAAGGACAAAGGGAGCCAGCATATTCCGTGGATGAGGTTTACATCAGTGATTTCACAGCATTTTTATAAGGTCCTTACAAAGTAAGCCTGTAGTACCCATTTACAGACAGGGAAGCTGAAGGTCCAAGAGATCAGAAACCTGCCCAAGGTTTTATGGCTGGTGACAAAGGAGCAATGTCTACAGTGGAAAATGGTTGGGAGCCTCCAAGCAGCTCAGTCACCAGTGGACATCATCCTAGCCACAGGATGCCACACCTTGCCTTGAGGTGGTGTCATCTGGCACCCAGGACATGGAGGATAGCTCCCCAACTCGATGCCTCACCACGTACACCATGGGAAGACCACCCTCCTCTGTGTGTTGGGGGGCAGGTGTGTAATAGCCTCGCGGGTAGGCAGACCACAGGCAGACCACACTGCATTCACACTGGAGGTGGGGAATAGTGATTGGCATCTCACTGAATGAATGAATGAATGAATGAATGAATGAATGAATGAATGAATGAGGACAGAAGACTTCCAGCCTGCAGCCTCAGGAAAGCTGAAGCATATTCTGGGACTTCTCCTGCTAGCTCAATTTTATTCCTCAAGTCAAGACTTTGAATACAGGGCATCTCCATGCCCGTTTAAAAGTCCTAATTGTCCACTTGGGCCTGAGTTTCAGCAACTGCTGGGGAGAGAGACTGCCCAAGTGTGTGGTCGAATCTCCAGGACCAAGCATTCCCGAGTCCCTCGGTCACCTGGACACATCCTGTACCAGGCTGCAGCAGCTGCAGCAATCACTGCTGGGTGACTTTTGAGAAGGCGACAGTGGTACCGTGAGGCCGTGGGAAGCCCCCACCCCGGGGTCTGGGCCAGTGAGGCCTATTTGGAACCCTGACCTCTACCTCTGAGTTTTCTGGCCTTCAGGCTGTGAGTGCAGCTGTGGAGAGATGCCCCTTTTGGCAATCAGCCTTGACACTGGTACGGGGGCTCTCCGGTTTGTGGACTGTGGAACCCAAGCTCACTTGGGGACATTTTCCAGTTTCTAAAAATGCATCTGCAGGAGAGGGTATAGAACAGTTTATGGCAGGATAAAGCAGAGGGCTTTTTAGGGAGTGGAAAAGCAATCTGGGCCCCTAGGGGCAGAGGCCTAGGCTAGGCCCAGTAGGGAGCCTTGGTTTAGACAGCCTCTTTCCTTTTCCTGTCTTCTTCCAGAGAGGAGGCATGGAAGGGCCTCAAGTGACATTGCAGAAGCTGACAGGACCTAGCAAAGGTGCTGGTCTGGTGGAAGAGGCACTAGACGGGGAGGCTCTCCCACCACTGGGGCCCTGTCCCTGTTAAGGGCAGGAGAGAACTTCCCGGAGTCGCTTCCGCGGCTGTAGGTGCGATCAGCTTTTTCCCTGCAGTTCTGGGGCCCCCACATCTGGCTGTTCTCTGTCACCTGCTACAAACATCTAGCCCTTCTGTCCAGTTGTGCGAGGCCTGGCTGTGCTTCTGACCCTTTAGAAGCACTTCTTTCTGCACTGGTCAGGACCCCACGTCCGGTGGCCGTTTGGCCAGTTTGACTGCCCCTCTCCTTTGGATTATTTAAGCAGCAGGAGTGGCCGCAGCCACTTGCATTCGGGTTTGCCTGCAGTGACGTCCATCCTCCTCATGGAAGCAGGCGGAGAGCTGCCGATGTGGACGAGAAAGCCAGAGAATGACGTGAATCAGCAGAGCCCAAGTGCGAGCAAGCGCGAGCCCAGCGTGAGCTTGTGATGCGACTCCCGTTCAGCTCCTGCAAGCCCCCTGCTCACATGAGCCTTTCTAGCCGGCTCCTGAGAAAAACGGAGCTTAAGTGCCACCAAATAAAGTATAAAAATCCCCAGAGAGAAAACCCTCGTTCTGTGGAACGTTTTTAGTCTTTGGGTGGGATTTCCTGAGCTCGCTCTTTCCCTGCTCTTAGCTGGAGGTGAGGCCCCGTGTGGCCCTGACACCTGCGGGCTCTGTGTCCTTCTTGCGGGGTGTCAGAGTCCCTGTGGAGCTGGGTGTGGCAGGGTGAGTGTATGTGTGTGATGTATGCATGTGTGTGCATATGTGTGTGTGCGCTTGTGTACACATATGTGTGTATTATGTGTGTGCTGAATGCACGTGTGCACGTGTACATATGTGTATTATGTGTATGTGTGTGTGCATAAGCATGTGTATCATGTGTATATGCACGTGCGTGTATGTGCATGCATGTATGTAGGTGTGTATATGTGTATTGTGTGTGCATGTGTGTGATTGAGATGGGCAGAAGGCTGGGTGGAAACAGGCTGAGTCATATTTCCTGAATCCACCCCCTCCCTGGGTCGCTTTGGTCCTGAGGCTCGAGAGTGAAGCTGAGGGATGCTGTGGGCTCTTTAGAGGGGTTGGGGTGCCAGAGACAAGGGTCTGGGCCCACCCCTGCCTCCACCCCATGAGCTACCAAGAACACAGCCACACTTGGGCCCAGCCTCAGTCCAGTGGCCCGGGCCTGCGGTCCAGGTGCTGACCACTAGGCTCTGGTCATCTGCGCAAGCTCCCGGGTGGAACAAGAAACATCGAGCGGGTCCCAGCAGGAGAAGAAGGGAGAGCCCTGTTTCCAAGGCAGCTGTCGTGGGAAGTGAGAGCAAATGACCACAGCTCTCGTGAACAGCTCAGAGGACTCCCGGCTGGGCCTGGCAGAACCGTGAACTGTGGGTCACCGAGAAGCCTCCACTGAAAAAGCAAAGGACCCAGCGGAGGGACGTGGGGGTGGTGAACAGGGCAAGGAAGGCCAGTGGCCTGCTGTCCCCTCCTCAGGGCTGGCTAGGAATGCTGTGGAAAGTGCAGCTTCTGGGATGCTCTCAGTGTCTTACGGTCCTTTGTCCCTCTATTCTTCAGCCAGAGGTTGAATACCTGCTCTGAGCCACGCAAAGGTGCGCGTCCTCAGTCTACCCTGCAGGCCGCTGCAGGTCTGGCTTTGGAACATAGTTTCCTCTCACAGGTTCTCTCAAATCAGCCTGTTAGGGATGCTTGTGGGCACAGCTGGTCCTCAGTGCACATCCCACATGGAGCCGGAACAAGGCTGGAATTTCGGGGGCGCCAAAGACATCAAGACATCAGCCATCAAGACAAACGCTATTTCAGTGCAATAATTTAAAAAATCAAAATTAATGCAAAAATCCGTGATGAACAAATATCAAAACTTTAAGTAAAGACAGGGTCAGTATTACTGATTTCTCCTTTGGCTTAACGCTATGATATGGCGTGGCACGGCCCCGTGCTGGGGGGCGGCTCAACCATGCGTAGAAGTTTCTCGTCCCCAAGTGCTGGCCTTCTCAGCCTTTCTTGGTGGCCACAAACAGTTTGCTCCCTGGCTAACCTGAGCCGATAATGGCTGGGGGCCTTTGTGCGTTTGTTACAAGAAGAGAGGAATATGGGAGAGCAGGTGGGAAGAGAGACTGGCTGCTGTCAGAAAAGAACTGTTGCTATGGTGAGCTTCCGATATTGAGCACCTGTTGTGTACCATTCATTGTGCTAAGGGAGTCACATGTGTGCATCAGTCCATTTTGTATTGCTATAACAGGATACCTGAAACTGGGTGATTTATAAAGAAAAACATTTATTGCTTACAGTTTCTGACCCAGGGGTCTCACATTGCAAGATGGTGGAAACAGAGAGAGCAGAGAGAGACAGACAGACTCTCCCCTTTTAAAGCCCCCAGAACCACACCCTTGACCACCATTTTTAATCCATTCACTACTGCACGGTCCTACAATCCAATCACCTCTTCAAGGCTCCACCTTTCAATTACCAGAATAGGATTTCCCACCTTCTTAACAGTCACAGTTTAAGCTTCAATGAGTTTTGGGGGGACATAATTCAATCCACTACACGTGTTAGGGCTTTTTTCCTTCCCAACAACCCCTTGAGGCAGGTACTATTATCATCTCCATTGTACAGGAGAGGAAACTGAGGCACAGAGGGGTCAAACTACTTCTCCAAGGAAGTAAGAGGCAGAACTGAGATTCAAACCTGGAGCTTGGATGTGCTGCAAAGACAGACAGGGAAGCCCCTGCTCCTGCTTCTGGTGAGTTCTCTGAAGGGGACCTCGGGAGGTGGGACTTTGCCGCAGATCCTGCCTTGGGGAGGAGGGTTCCCAGGGAGGAAAGACCAGGCTCAGCCGGAGTGTAACTTTGACCATCAAAGTGGAACCCCACAGCAGCATTGCCATGACCCCCAGAAAAGGCCCACTTGGGTCATCCCAGGCATGGGAGTGGGGGATGAGAGGGACAGGGTGGGTTGGAGGCTGGAGGCTGGCATTATACTGGGAGCCCAAGACTAGTCCTTAGGTCTCAGGGAGCTGAGCCTAGCAGCTGCTGCAGGACAGTTCAGTGACTGACACAGGGGGACTGAGGCCACCCCGGAAGTCAGGTCACAGATGCCCAGGCAGTTCAGCCTCATAGATCTCCATGGTGACAGATTACTCATCCCAAGTGAGACTTGAGAGGGAGACCCTGCCTTTCATTTGAGCGTGATTAGTCTTGGGTAAGGGGTGGAGAGGCCCAAGCAGGTCCTATGAGGTTGGATGTGGGCAGCAGTCCCGTGTCTGCACTTCACTGAGGCAGTAAAACAGGGGTGTGCTGGAGCCGGCTTGCACTGGCTCGTGAGAGCTGCCCGTCAAAGTCCTGAGAATTTTGTGAGCCAGGGGACATCACATGTGGCTTGAAGCTGGCTACGGTGGGAGAATTTACACCATGGGAACTGGTAAATGCTACCAATCAGGCATTTGTTTTTTTCCTGGAGAGCTGATTGTTAGGCACTTACCAGCATACCCCTACCTTATGGGACAAAATCTTACCTACAAAATTCTGGCCATCTCTCAATCTGCCGCACCAGCTGAGTGGCTGTTGACTGTCTCTTCCTGAAAGAGGCAGTTGTCATCCCAAACGGCAGTTATATTCTGCCATCATTTGTGGAGCCGGGAAAGCATGATCTGTTTCTGGCAGCAGAATGATCTTTTATCTAATTAAGCTCAACTTGGGCTAATGTCACGAGCGTGCCTTCTCTGATCAGACACCAGCAGCTGGCGGTTGAATCACATGCCAGGGTGGCCTGCAAGCTGCACTGGAATGTTAAAAATGCTGGGGATCGTCCACAATCTCTGTGTAGAAGGGTGTCCCAGGAAGAGCCCTGGCCTGGCATCAGGAAACAGGGGTCAAGCCCAGCTCTTCTGCTAACTAATTGGGTGTCCCTGGGAGAGTCAGTTGACCTCCCTGGTGACGGCTTTCCTCTGCAAAACAAGGGGTTGGGCCAGCTGGTTTCAGAGGTCCCACTGGTGCTGTCAACACAGCTGAAACCTCCAAAATCAAGAGCGGCCTGATCTCATGGTGGTGGCGGTAGGCGGGGAGTTACCCTGATTCAGTGGGAGGAATGCTTCTGGACCCCGGACTCCACCCAGCGGCCCAGACCTAGCAGAGCCCAGCAACGGAGGATCCTAGAGGGACGCTGACGCGAAGCGGCGGGATATCCCCAGCCCTACACCCCATGAGGGCTGGACACTGTGCGTGCTGCCCATACTACTTAACTCTGAAGATATGGCTTTGACTGGAGCTGTGCCCAAACCCTCCTCCCTTCCCCAGCCGCCATCAGAGGCAGCTGCTTCCAGGAAGCAGGGAGCACAGACCGGCTGCCAGTATGGGTGACGCCTGTCAGGAGGGTGGTGGGATGGTGCCTCCTGCCCCCTCTCCCCTGGGGCAGTGGGAATGACTGCTCTGACATGCCCTGAGAGCCGGCATGATGGAGACACGGGTGACACGTGGCAGACTGCAGCTTCCTGAAGTGTGCCCGGGGCCACCGGCTTCCGCCTGACCTGGCCAGCAAGGCATTGGGCTGTGGGGGTGGTGGCCACAGGAGGTTTTGCTGGTGGAATTTCTGAATCCCAGCCTTTTGGAGGCAACAAGTGGAACTGGATCTGGGGCTGGGCAGCTCTGAGGATGTCCCCAGAGTGCTGGGACAGGCACATCCCATGGTGAGCTGGACCCAGGCCCAGCCACAGTCTCTGGCTGTGAGTGCCGGGAGCAGAGGCCTGGCAGGGCACAGCATGAGACTCTGCTGGCAGTCAGAGAAGGAAGGACCAGGCCTGGCACTCTGGGGCCCAGCTGGGAGTGGGTGGCTCTGTGGGATTACCGCTCAGGTTTGTAATGACGTAACAGTCGTGATAACAATAGCCACAATCGTTGTCTAAGAGCTTGTCTGTGTCCAGCCCTGTGCAAAGCACTTAAAAAACCTCTGAGTCCTTACAACTGCACTGCACCAGTCTACGGGTGAGGAAACTGAGCCCTGGCTCATGGGTTAATTAGCCCAAAGTGATACAGCTCCATGTGGTTTTAGAAGTAGGATGAGAACCCAAATTGCTGTGACTACTAAGGACCCCCAGCTGCTCCAAAGAGCCTTCTCCAGGCCTCCCTGGGTCAGATGCTGGGCCTCCTGGGACTGTAGGCTGGCTCGACTAAGCCTGGTGACCCCTCCCTGAGGGCAGGTGGGCTCTGAGGTGGGCAAGTGCTCACTCATCTTCCCACGTGGAATCTGTCCCAGGACTAGGGCATGGAGACAGGTGAACCCTGGCCCCATCTCCTGGATGGGCTGGTGATGGCTCTGGCACCTCACGTCCATGGACTGCAAGTGGCTGCATTTTATCTCTTTTGCTTGGTCAGGCCTAAAGCAAACAGCAGGAATCTTTCAGCCCGCGACTGAGTGAGCAGTGACCAAGGTTAGGTCAGCCCCCTCCGGGAGCAGCTCAGCGTGAGGCTGCAGAGGCAAGGACCCCTTCCAGCTGGAGCGGGGCTCTGTTCTTGTTCTGCATCCTAGTCCTGGACCCCAGCCCCAGCCCCGGGTCAGCAAGGTGCTGGCTCCCCACCTCCTTCAGGAAGATGGGGCCTCGAGAGCCCAAGGGACAGTGAAATCCTCCTGCCTCCTGCTGTAGTCCCCAGCCAGGGGCTTTTGGGGTTCTCTTCACAAAAGATTGAGCATCTCACTTCTTCCCAGGGGCTTCAGCTGCCATTCGGGAGGCTCCAGTCCTATCTCTGTCCTTCTGTGGGGTGGAGGGGGAAGAACTCCTAGAGTTAAGGGTCCCTTCTGGTCACCTTCCTCCAGCCAGACTCATGTCTCTAGCTGTGGGGGCTCCTCAGAACTCTGAAGACCCTGAGGCCGCTGGACACAGCATCGTGGGCTCTTTGCCCACAGGCTTCCCTGGGGTGGCTCGGGTGGGGCCTGGACACGTGACAGTTCCTGCCATCCTATGTGATGGAGGGGTGTGGGCTCCCAGGGCACCTGTGTCCCCGTAGCACCTGCAGCAGGGACCTGAGCTGGGGACTTCCTGCAGGAGTCTCCTGATCCCCAGAGCCACCTTCCTCCCCAGCAGAGAACCCAAGAGCAGAGAAAGGGCAACACGAGAGCCCACAGGAGCTCATGTCTTTGGAACTGACATGTTTTCTGAGAACTCAGTCTCCAAAATTAAGAAATCTTTTAGCAATTCAGGATCAACAAACACTTCTGCTCTGGATTTCCTTCTCAATCCTCCAAGCTAACCTCACAGAGAATTCTCATGGCTCATATCCCCAGGGCAACCCTTCCTGTAAATTCCAAAGACTCTCTGATGCCTTAATTCTACCCAAACTAAGGCCAGTTTAAACTGCATCTCTAAAGAGCAAACCTTCCCCCTGTTCAGGAGGGATGGAGGAAGGAGAGGGGGCAGGAAGAACTGGGGGAGGGAAGAGCTTGTCCATTCTGATGTCTTTACCACGTTCCAACTCTTGTACTCACGGGGTACGGCCGCGGGAGAGTCTGGGAGGTGGTGGCCTAGCCCTGGCCTCGGGAAGCCACATTCTGATGGGGATAGACACCACTGGCTCCTACACACAAAGACGGACCACATGCCAGGTGCAGTTCTAGGCACACAGCAAACAGAACAGGTGATGTCCCTGCCCCATGGAGCTCACTCTCGAACAATGGGGCCAGGGGCTCTGGGACAGACAGTGCATAAATAACACAGTGGGACAAATTCCAAAATTTCATGCCGAGTGAAAGAAGCCTTACCCAAGAGTATATACCATATGACTCCATTCATGTGAAGTTCTAGAACATGAAAAACTAATCCATGGCAGAAAAATCAGAGCAGTGGAAACCTCTGGGAGGTGGGGATGGGACTGACTGGAAAGAAGCATGAGGGAACTTTCTGGGGTGACGGCAATGTTCTAAACATTGGGCTTGGGTTACGATAGTGCATGCATTGACTAAAACTCATCAACTGGTACACTTAACAGCAGTGCATTCCATTGTTCCACTGTGGATAAACTGTACCTCAAAAGCAAAAACAGGACGGTACATAAATATTGAACTTTGGTTAACGATACGTGTGCTGAAGGACGTGGGGAGCATACGGTGTCTGCCACTTTGAAATGCATAAGAAATAAATAAGATGCATTGCTGGATAGATGGACAGTGAAGTGATGAAACCGGACAGTCAGATGTTAATGGTAGAGTCTAGGAGGGTGGGTATGTGGGTGCTTGTAAAGTGCTCTCAACTTTTCTGTGTATCCTAAACATTTCATCATAACACGTTGGGAGGGGAAAGCAGAATGGTTCTGCCAGAGAGTGAGGGGACATAAGACAGGGTGTCAGGATGGTTCTGATGGGGAACTGGAAGTGGGACTGAGACCTCAGTCTTAGCGTCAACTGCAGAAGGTCCAGCTCAGCCTCCAGACCCCGGGGCGGGAAAGAGCTGGGCTCATCTGGGAAGCGGGAAGACGCCAGCGCTGCGGAAGGGTGTCCAGGGAGAGGAGGAGTGAGGACAGGTGGCACAGGCCCCGGGAGGCCATGGTGAGGGTGTGGCCACGGAGACTACCAAACTGATGGGCAGTGACATGACTTGGTTTGGGAATTAAGAGGCCGCTCTGGCCGCTTTGTGGAGAATGGACCACAAGCAAAGAAGGAAGGACCCTGGCCCTGGTGCGGGAGAGAGCCAGGGTTTGAACTTGGGAAGCAGAAGACAGTGAGAGAAGGATGTGGGCTTAGGGCCTATTTTTGAGGGGGGAAGGGGCAGCGAGGGAAAGACAGGAGTCAAGAGTGGCCGGCTTGAGCCCATGGGGGGACTGGTGATCATCTACTCTGCAAGGAAGACAGGAGGAGGAGCAGGCTCATGAGGAAACTGAGTCCTACTTCAGCCAAGGGAAGTCTGGGATGTGGATTCCACACTCAAGGGAGATGCTGAGTAGATGGCTGGGTATGAAAGTCTGGCTCTGAGTGGCAAGGTCAGAGTATACATGTGAACGCAGGAGTCGTTTGCATGAAAGTGGCATTTGGAGCCATGGGACTGGAGGAGATGACCCCGGGAGAAAGTGTAGACTGAGAAGAGAAGGTCTAGGTGGCCCAGAGATATTCCAACATCAAGGGGCCAAAAAAAGGGGGTCGCAAAAAAGAGGCAGTGAGGGAGACAGCTGGGGAGCGTCTCGCAGCAGAGAAAATCCCACAAGGAGGGAATGGACAGCCTTGGCGAGAGCTGCGGGGAGGTCAGGAGAGGTGAGGACGGCAAGGTGGCCTTTGGATCTAGCTAGACAGAAGTCATTGGTGACCCCCCCCACCAAGAGCTTCATTGTGGCTGGAGGAGGACCGCTGGGAGGAGCAGGGGAGGACAGAATGGGACAGAGGACAGCCACAGTTGTGTCTTCTGGGAGCTATGGTCCCGATGGGGAGCAGATTGCAGAGCTGGGAGCTAGAGGAAGACTGGAACCCACAGAGGTGTTCTGTGATGCAGGGAACGTGTTCTCCAGCTGAAGGGGCTGACCCAGTGGAGGCAGATGAGAACGAGGTAGAAGAAAGAGTGGGGTTGCAAGGCAGGACCACTGAGCATGGCGTGAAGTGGACCCAAATCCAGAGCCTTCCAGCCTAGGGTGCCTGTTGGGTGGTACAGGGTGGCAGGATCCCGAGCACCAGAGCATCTCCCAAGACGGGCCTGACAAGGCCTGGGGAAGGCATGGCTGGGCTCACGGCTGCCTTCTCCCAGTACAGGGGGTGCAGAAGGTACAGACTCCACAAATACTCCCCATCACCAAGGGGGACCCCAGCATGTCTGGAAAAGGCAAGAGAAAGCCCCTGGGGGAGTCTTGCCCATTTTGGGGGTAGTTGTAGGGACGGCAAGAAGTCTCCTTGAGGTCCCTCCGATTCTGACTCCAAGAGGAGAGCAGGAGAACTGAAAGGGTGCACACCTGTGTACACCTATGTACACTTGTGCTCAACTATGTATACCTGTGCACACATATGCATGCCTGTACACACCTATGCACACCCGTGCACACCTATGTACACCTGTGCTAGACAAGTGCACACAGGCATGCATAGGTGTGCACGGGTGTACACGGTGTGCACAGGTGTACATAGGCTTATGTACCTGTGTATGCCCGTGCATCCTGTGTACACCTGTGCACACATATGCATACCTGTGTGCACTTGTCTAGCTAACGCTATTTGCCATGAGTCTGGAGCACAGGTGTGTGTCTCGCATAGGAATACCTGCATCTTCAGAGTCACTGAAATTTTTTTTTTTTAGAGCCACTGAAATATTAACAGTGGTAAAGCAGTGATGACACCATATTGGGGGAACTTTTTGTTGAACCAGAGTCTATATCACCCCCACATAGACCAATATCACCAGCTGGGGCTCAACTAGAGGCCCGAGCGAGCTGCTGACATTCACACATGGAGCGTGTCACCAAAGACTCACATTTTCCATTTCACTCTATCAAATTACATCTGAATTTCATTCTTGGCCCTTTGAGTTCCTTCAGAGGCAAAATAGAAAGTGTTTCCTTGAGGCAAACTTTTGTCTTTTGCTTTGGAAACTACAGTTTCCCCTTTGCTCCAAAGAAGATTAGGATATTAAGGACAGAATGTCAGACGAAGATTACAAGAAAAGGATAATTAAACAAAAGCCCTGTATTATAAGCCATCTAGAAGGGAAATTAAGGGGCTTTTGCATTCTCCTCATCTTTGAAGGATGTTCTGTAGAAGGCGAGCATGGGTTGTCTGGCTTGATAAATAAAGATAGTAACCGAACTGTATGGCCCATTGTCCTGCCTTTATATTAAAAGCAATTGCTTAGCTGAGCCGACGACGCACACCATGGAGGCATAAACCCCTCTGCAGACGGGAGGATTAAGAGACTGACAAGTTGCGGATAATAAGACTAATTAATAATTCCCATCTCTCAGGGACTGCAGCTCCTGCCGCTTGATTCTCCCTCTGTCTTCCAGGCTAGCCTGGGCAGCCCAGTCCTGTAAGGTCTGAAGGACAGAAGAGAGTTGGTAGGACTGGCCAAGAGAGATCACGGTCCCCGCCACAGCAGGGCAGGGAGCAGAGGGGACTTGGGGGAAGGGGCCATGCAGGAGACAAATTGCCAGAATGCAGAAGTTCCGTCTCACTTAACCATCCATCAAATTCCTGCCTAAGACTGCAGAACAAATTAGGAAGCAGGGTTTGTAATCACACAGTCGCATCGCATAGGCCTGGCGTTTTGCCACTTGAAAGGTGGGCTGGAGAGGACCTGCTCAGGGACCCCTCCTCCCACCAGCCTTGCACCCACACACCTACCCCATCCCCTCGAGTAAAAGCTGCTGGAAATAGTCTAGGCAGGGTGGTGACAACAGCCACCACGTCCTGGGGGCTGCCAGATGCCAAGAATGACTCTAAGACCTATGTGTGTCTTAGCTCAATTCGTCCTCCCAATGACTTCAGGAGGGAGGTATTTTATGCCTATTTTACTGAAAAATAAATAAGATTCAAAGAGGTTAATTCACTCAGCCAGAGTCCCATGGCTAGTAAAGGTGGAGACGAATTCAAACCCTGGGCCCTGGTGGTCCCAAGCAGGTGGCCAGGAGGAAGACACTTGATCCTCGGAGGCCTCCCTAGACTCAGTAGCCCCCTTGACCACAAGGTGAGGCAGGGGTCCCACCTCCCCAGAGGTTCTGGCCCTGGCAGCCTGCAAGGTGGAGGTCAAGCAGCGGGAACCTGAGCACAGGAGACTCCCTGGCTTGCTCACCTCCCACCACCCATTGAAAAAGACAACTGGACATCCTCCTGTCCCCCTGTCCCTAGAAGAGGGGTGAGTAAGGAATCAGGATGAAGGAATCTTCTGGAAAATGCCCAGTGACTTTCCTCAGAGAGGATAACGGCTGTCTGGGGGGAACTGCCATATTTTCTGGAGGCTCTAGGTGGGTGCAGCACTGGCCCTGGCATCGTAAATTGCAATCAAGCAAAGATGTCTAGGAAGGAAATACTATCCGCTCTGCTGTGCAGCCTTGGCAAGAGTCCTGAAATCTTAATGGAATTGAGCAATTTTTTGCATAGCACCATAAATTCCTAGTGTCTACGTTATCTCCTCATCACGGTATTCAAGGGACATTAAATGGAGAAAGACGGGGAAGCTGCTAGTTAGAACAGAGCTGGAGTGAGAAGGTGGCTCGCGAGTGACCTGACAGGACACTTCCCCAGAACTCGCTGCCCCCCATCCGCAAAAGGGCTTTGTCCTTTACGAGTTGCTTTTGTCCTTACGAAGTCTGCTCGCGCTTCCCCGGGTGAAAAGCCTTCCAGATGGCTTGGGTTTAATTATCCCTGCCCTGTGACCTTCTAGATGGAGTTGGTTCCTGCGTTTCTCCGCGTCTCTCCTGCAGGTGGGGGACGAGGGGGGTCCTTCTACCTGGGGCTCCCCCACCCCGCCCTGCTTCCCCACCCCTCCGTCTTCTCTTTCAGGGCACACACCCCTCTGGAACCCTGTGCTCTTCTTTCAGGACCTCGCCCCCTCCCTAATTTTCTAATGACACAACCATCACCTGCCAAGGTGCTGGAGGTGAGGGACAGTGTCCTGGTCTGGGCCTGTATCTGTCCTGCATGTCAGGGCCTGCTGATGGCTGACCCTAAGCCCCCAGCCTCATTTCCATGTGGTGACAATCACAAAGCGCCATCCTCCTAGGGCTTGCAAAGCACATGGAGGCCCATGATCTGCGCTGACTGTTGTGACTATAACTGAGGACGATAATGGCCATTGTCGCCACTGTCAGCGTGGAGAAGCTTTCACAGAAGCTTTGAACCTGCGATCTCTGATCTGTTCCAATCCCACCTCTCCTGCTCCCTTCTGAGCCCACAGCAGAGATGGCTGAATTCCAGTTCTGTCTCCCCCCACCCCCATCCCCTGGCTGGCACCAGAGCCTGGGACACCTGCCCGAGGGCTCCTTCCCAGACAGCCCTGTGCCAGGTGTGAGAACTGGAGCCCCTGGGAGCTGGGACCCCTGGGCAATCTCATTAGCCCCACTGACCATGTTTGGCTCATGTCAGAAGGACACGGAAGAACGTCTCCTCTGTGTTTCTTCCAACCTTCAACTTGGGCTTACCTCCTCCTCCAGGAAGCCTCCCCTGACCACACTCGGACCGTTCTATGTCTCCTTCTCTGGATTCATTGCATTGACCAGCTTTAGGTGCAACCTACTAGGCACCTACGATTAGGGCAGAAATGACTGTGATGCCACAGCATTCTTCACCTGCTGCTCCACACAGGGGTCCACCCCAGATGCTCAGGGCCCGGCCACTCCTGTACCTGCACTGCCCAGTCCCAGCTACTGAGCCCCCCATGCTCTGGACAGGGTCGTGGTCAGCTCAGGCTCTCCTCTTAGAGTCAGAATAGAGGCTGGCCTCAGACCCCAAACTCACAGGGGCGTGCAGGCCAGGGGGCACTGCTCAACTGTCTTAGTCCTTCTTGGTATCAGAGCCCAGTTTCCATAAGGTTAGCACATCCAGAGTCTGTGAACCCTTTTCCTATCTCACCTCTGCACATGGCACACATGGGCCCATTGGCCTGATGCTGCAGCCTGCGAGCTCCTGCAAGCAGGGACTGTGTCTATTTAAAGGGCCTGGACTGGAACTCAGCCCCACTGGCCCTGTGTTTTTTGGGGTCCCTTACTCTCCCTGACCCTCAGTTCCTTCTTCTGTGAAACACTGGGATGAGTTTACCCCATCCCTGACTCCCTCCCAGGGCAGCTGTGAGAATCAAAGACACTGACTCAGAGTCCTGGCCAAGGGCTCGGTGGACAAGCACATGTACGGAGGACCTCTGGGCCAGCGGGTCCCACACATGGTATTTTCATGTCCTCCACTCTTTGTGGCTGAGGGTAAGATGTGGGGCTTGTAAGACCAAAGACACCAGGGCTGGGTTGAGCTCTTGGCTTTCATGATGTTGTATCTGCGGGATGGTGCAGAGGGTCTGGTAGGCCCGGGCATCTCCCCTCCCCACTGACTGGGCACAGTGGCCAGGGATACCTCAGGAACCTTCTTGCTTCCCTCTATGAACTATAGGGTCAAAACATCCCCTATGGGACAGAGTCTCAGCCTGACAGCAACACCTCCCATTGCTCTAAGCCCCTGGCAAATCCTTGTGAGGTGGTGAGCCGCGTGGAATGTCACTGTGCCGAGAACATTCGGTGCTGTGGAGGGGCCCCACACACAGCGTGCTCCTCGGTGCTTTGTCCCAGCCCTTCTATCTCACCCTGATGAAACATAAAAATGGTTACTGAGCAAAAAGCTTCGGGTATTTTTTATGAAGCTAGAATATTCTCCATTAAAAAAAAAAAGATTTACAAAAAAGAAGAAAGAATGAAAGAAAGGAAAAAAAGAGAGAAACAGTGTCCTCTTAAGCTATTTTTATGCATCTGCTGGTGAAGAGTCCGGCTTGCCCCAAGTGGAGATTTCCCCTCCCTTAGGATGAGGCTGAAGACTGAGGCGTGAGTGTGGACATGCTCTTTTGTTTGTCCTGCTTGGGCTTCCAGTCCCCTCCACAATCTAGCTCACCCAGGGCAGCCCCTCCTGAGGCTGCAGGGCATGGTCACAGGGGGGGGCCTCCCTTACAGACAGAGCAAGGTGGACAGTGGGGGAGCACTTGGGTTGCAAGAGAACCGATCATTCTCCAAATAGACTTCAAGTCTGTTTGGACAGCTGAGGGACTTTTGTGGCAACAGCAGTGCCACCGTGCTTTCCCCTCTGTCCAGGCTGCAGCAAGGATGGTGTGAAGGGAAGAGAGCCTGCCCAAGCCAGCGGTGGTGCTGCCCAGCTCATGCTCAGGGAGGGGGCTGTGATGCTGGAGGCGGGCACCGGCGGTGTCACAAAAGGATGTCAGCTTACAGGTGTGTGTGGTGCTGACAGCATCAAGCTATCATTTATTTGAGTGCTTGCCATGTGCCAGGAACTGGTTTACATTGTACATGCATTCTATCCATTTATATTTATGGCAGTACCCACATCCATGGGGGGTACGTTCCCAGCCCCCCAATGGACGCCAGGAATCCCGGCTGGTGCAGAATCCTATATACACTATGGTTTTTCCTATGCACGTTTACCTACGATAAAATTTAATTTATTAAATTAGGCACAGTAAGAGACTATCAACAATAAGCAATAATAACATAGAACAGTTATAACAACATACTGGAATGAAGTTACGTGCATGTGTTCTCTCTCTCTCAAAATATCTTATTGTTCTGTGCTCAACCATTTTCAGACACAGCTGACTAAAACCGTGGAAAGTGAAACCGTTGACAAGCAGGGGGTGGTAATTCCCACACCAGCCCTGTGCAGTCGATGCTGTCACTGTGCCCATTTTACTGATGAGGCCACTGAGACTTAGAGAAATGAGACAGACCGCCCAGAGTCACACAGCTAATAAGCGTTTCTTTGGGTGATCATAATCCCATTATTTTAAGGGTCTAAATACCATCGCAGACAGAGGGTCCGCCCACTCAGTGCTCAGGGTGGGTGGCCCCATGGCCTATCTCTCCTCTGCCCAGAGCTTGGTTGCCCTCGGGAACCGGGGAAAGGATCCTTCAGAGGTGAGGAGGCCCAGTGGCCACTCATAAAGGCCACAGCAGGAGGGGAGGCTCCCCGGGACATGTGGGATCCAGCCTTCAGGGTCTGCGTCTGGTGCACATGCTGAAATGGGGTGTTTGCTGCGAGGTCTCCAGCGCTAGGAGCAGAGGGCCCTGCCTGAGAAACTCCGGCCTGGCCTCCAGGACCACCAGTCCCTGTGGTCACGGAGCTTCCACAGCTGTCCCTCCTGTGGGCCCATGTGCTGGTGATGCCAACTGACCTGCTGTGGCATGAGAAATGCACATTCTGGGTAACTGCCCAGGGTCGATGCCACCGCAGGGAGACGGCGGCCAGCCTGGGGCAGGAGTAAACCTGGGCCACCCCTTGGGGCCAGCAGTGCCTTCTGGCGTCGCTGCATCCTCCACCTCTGTAAACCCCCCGCAGTCCTGCCACTTCCCACCTTGGGGAAACGTGCTTCTGGAACGGGGTGGGCAGGGAGAGGACCACATGAAGATGAGACACCTGCTACTTTCAGGTTATGGGGGCTTGGGGGCTTCAGCTCGACCCAGTGAACCTTGTTCTGGAACCCCAGGCCTTGCCAGGCAGCTGGGGAAATGTGGTTATCATGGGACCCTTGTGAGGGGAGGCTGGACCCCTGCCCGGAGGCAGCCTGAGCAAGAGAGAGGTCTTGTTCCTTCCCTAGCAATCGCCCCTCCACTCCCAGACGTGGGGGCCCTTTGGGACCAAGGCAGTCTGGCCGAGTCCCCTTAGTGAGCTGGTGCCTTCCCTGGACCCCCCGAGGCTGCTCTGGGTGGGCTCCGTGGCACTCAGCCTCGTGGCACCTGCTGCAGGTGGTGATGGCACCCTTGTACCCACTATTTCTAGGGGAGCCAAGGCCAGCAGGGGCTCACAGACAGGCAGGAAGCAGAGCACGTCGAGTCAAAGGGGCAGTCACGGTCCTGCTTTCTGGCCACTTTGGTGACCTGGGACGAGGCGCCCCACCTCTGTGCTTTTCAAACTCCTCATTGATAAAACGGGATGGGGTGCGCCCCACGGAGGCTGCCAAGGGCAGCGGTGGGGGAGTCAGAGTCACGCCCATCTGCCCTCAGGGATGGGGCGCCTGTGGGACGCAGTCTTCTCCCTGGGGAAATGGGGTGTGTGGTGAAGGTTCACTACCCGGCCAGGGGTCAGTGCCCAGCCGGGGACAGCCATGGGGTCACAGCTACTGGTGCTCAGGGTGGCCCAGGTGGGACTAGAACCCTGCTCCTCAGACTCTGAACCCAGTGCTCCTCCTAGTAACCTAAACGTCCTAGAAATCGGAGTCCCAACGTGTGCCGTGCTCCAGCCATCTGGGAGCCCCCAGGCCCACCTACGTTCCAGGTCCCCAGAGTCCCTGCCTTCCCTGCGCAGACTCTCAGCCCGCAGCCTCCGTGAGCACTGCCGGCAGGGCCGGGAAGGAGTCCCTGCTGCCTCCGCCCCAGCAGGCTGTTCTCAGCAGCCAAACAGCCCCCTAAGGGCAGTGGCAGACACATGGGGACACACCCTCTGCCTCACTCGAGCACAGAAAACATTCATTAAGCCTTTTAGAGGACAACGGTAAGAAGAAAAACACTCATTAGAAGCAGAAATAGTTTCCAAATGAGCCATGCAGAATCTGCTGGGAAGTCTGGCCTGAAATGGGGTCTGTTCTCCCGGCGGGGGCTGGGGACAGGGGAGGACGCATGAAAGGACGGAAGGTGAAGGGCCAGAGAAGGGGGCGTCTCTGCTGCCCACTCCCTGCCACCACTGCAAAGCCCCAAACAGGAAGGAGGGAGGGCAGCGGGATGAGGCAGGGGGGCTGTTTCTGTCTGACCGGCCCCTCTGCACCTTCGCCGCCCCGGCTAGGCTCAGGGCCCGGCACCCGCAGTAACATCCATGCCAGGCAACAGAAGCAGAGGCCAGAGGAGTCGGGAAGCCAGACCCCTGCCCTGTTCCACTGCTGACCACTGGACTCTGGGCCTGGCCCTGCTGTGTCTGGGCCTCAGTGACCCTTCCAGAAAATGTGGTGGCCGAGCTCAGTGGAGCCCGAGGGCCCTGCCAGCTGTGCTGCACAGAGCCCCTGGTGACGCTGACCATGTGAGCAGAGTAGGGGGTTGTCCACAGCAGGGCGGCCTTCTCCAGGACACAGCTGGGTGGGCCTCAGGGGCTCTGGCCCTGCCCAGCCGGAGAAGTGGGCTGAGCTCAGATCATCTGGCTCACAGCGGCCTGGGGCCCGAGACGCTGTCCTGGACAGGAATGGTCCACCCACCAGCCACGGCAATGACCACATGCACCTGGCGGCTAAACGGGCTTCAGTAGCCTACATCCCAGGGGCTTCTGGCTTGTATCCTCGCTCGCATGCTAATAGAATATGAAGAGAGAGAATAAGGGAGAAAATGACAGAGACACACACAGACACAGACAGGCAGAGACAGACAGACAGACAGACAGAGAGATGGGTAGCGCCCTCCCCTGAAAGCCAATGACTCAGAAGCTCTTAAGTGCCACATCAACTAGTTTCCTCTTCCCTGAGCCTTGGTGCTGACCCTGCGCTTCTGGCCCTGGGTCCGAGCTCACCCCTTCCCTGTCCTGGGACCGCAGCAGCTCTGTGGTCCTCCCAGATCATGGGTGTGGCTCCGTGCTGGGCACCCGGGGAGACAGAGGACAGTGAGCCCCTCCCTGGGAGCTGACAGTCCGGCTGTTGAGCAAAGACCGTGCCTATGAGGCAGGAGTCCCTGCTGTGCTGCGGGGCCTTGGGCTGGCATCTGTCAGAGGATCTCGGAGGCAGCAGGTGACCCCTGAGCTGTGGCTGCAGAGCCAGAGTGGCAGGCGGCTCCTTGAAGACACTCTCCTTTATCCAAACGCTCCTCCATCCCCATCCTCCCCGCCTCTTGCTTCAAGCCTCCTTCCTTTCTAGAAGTCTCCCCAGTTGCAGCCAACCTGCTCACTGCAGCTGGTGGGCTGTGATGGGTGTGGCCGGCCATCACCCTCTTCCTGCACCTCGTGGGGTTCAGAGGAGGCACCGATGCCCGCCTTTCTCAGTGCTGCCCGAGGGCACTGGCCTGCCACCTTTGCTCCCACCCAGTCCTTTTTCTTGGTAATTGGTGTCAGAGACAAACTTGGGCCAATTTCCATCTGGTCCAGTGTCTCATGGCTTCTTTCCTATTTAATATCAGAGAAATTAAACCTGGCCACGCCGTCATTATCCTGGTGTTGTAATTAGCACCAGAACAAATTGCCCTGAGCGGGGCCGGCTGCTGCATCGGTGCTCTGGCTCCAAGCAGGACATGATCATGCTAATTGCTCTGGCCTTAGCTCCTTAACCTCCCATTGCCCAGCAGGTTGGGGGGAGCAGGAGATCCCCACACCTGTGTACATTCCGTCTGTGTCACCTGGACCCAGAAACAAGAGAGATGCTGAGGACAAAGGAGAGGGAGAGGTGTGACAGCTCCCCCAGGCATGGTGAGAGAAAGCAGAGGCCCCGATCAGCCACAAAGAAACCCGACCCTGGGGCACTGGCCTTTGGGGAGACTCCAGCTTCCCTGCCAGGCAGAAGGTAACAGCCCAGCCGCACATGAGTCAGCTCAGGTATGTGTCCCGCACACGGAGGCCAGGAAATGGGCGCACAGGGGTGGGGGGCAGAACCCTCTGCCTCGCACCAGGCAGGAGCCACCGAACCTAAGAGGGGCCCGGAGTGAGCGCAACGCCGTTTGGGAGATGATGAGCTCAGAACTCACGGCTGCCCGTCGGAGTCTGATTCCAAGAAAGTAAATCTGGTGGAAGTAAAAAGCCCCGCACGAGAGCGTGGTGGAAGGAGGGGAGGCAGGTGGAGGCATGGGTGCAGGAGAGCAGGCCTGGAGGACAGGTGACCCCACAGGGCAGGCTCTGGCAGGAAGCCAGCTTCCAGGCTGCTGCTTACCCTGGGGGGAATGGGCTGGGGGGGACAGAGTGTGCCGAAGAGGGGTTCTGACCAGGGACAGGGGGTGGGCGGCATGAAAACCGAAAAGGAAAAGAGCCCAAACCAGACCCACGGGGCTGGAGGCTGCTCAGAATAAATGGTGCTTCTCAGAAGCCAGACTCTGCCCCTGGGGACACAGGGACATGCCTTAACACCACCAGAACTCTGCTCTCGAGGTGGAAGCCTACACTCCACTCCCGCACTGCGGAGAAGAGAGAACCTTCTGCCAAATGGGGAAATGCCTTTGGGTCCATTCGTATCAGCAAGACTCTGGACGTATCATCCGCTGACCACACTAAACTCCCTTTCACAAGGACACAGATCTGGGCAATTAGAAAACCAGGTGCTACCACGTCCACCTCGGAGGGAGGCGGAGGCAGGGAAACTGACCACAGGGCAAGGTGTCAGAAGCGACGCCTTTGCAGATCAGCACATCCTCAGATGGTCTCAGGCATCGCTTGCGAATGAACTTGCTGAACCAAAGACAATTATTTCTGGAAACTGAGGGAAAAGGGAAAGGGCTTAGAGGCTGGGGGCTGGGCGGAGCTGATGCGCTGAGGGCCTTGTATATAAGGCTGAGCCTTGGCCTCCCTGTGGAGGTGGCTCTGGGCCCCGTGGACACTGTCCAAACCAGCTTACTGGGTACCAGAGATCTCTCTGTGTTCCATGGCACATGCGGCTCTTTTCTCTCTGCATACATGCCATGGTGTTGGGGGTTTGCTTCCCCATCTGCCAGGCCCCTCCCAACCACACTCCCCAGGTTAGAGCGATCCCCAAACCACTGAGGCCCAGGGGCTTGCTCACTTGAACAGAAGCAGGTGCAGAGAGTGGGATCATGGGGGAAAGGCCTGAGGCAGTAATTTCCGGGCAGAGACAGTGGGGGGAACTTGGGGAGAGGGTGCCAGCCCATGAGGGGTGGGTCCTACAAGGAGCAGCTGCAAATCAGAGGACAAGCTTACGAAAAGGCACAGGCCCAGACCTCAGACCTTCCCGCCCACAAGGCAGCCTGGTCTCCTGGGCAAGGCAGCTGTGCAGACAACCCACAATTGGCAAGAGGCGGGGTGGCCTCTGCCCTGCCCTGCCCCTGGCTCAGCTGCACTGTGCACAGCACTATGGACAGAGACCGGGAGCCAGGCCATCCTTCCACAGGAATGGCAGGCATTCCCAAGCCACCACGTCCTCCAGCCCCTCCACGGCAGAAATCACAATCGATTACGGAGCTACTTTCTTCCTCTCCCAACAGCCATCCCCAGCCATCGACTGCACCCGGCATGCCTCCAGAGCCTGTTTCCACACGTGCCTCGTGATTAACCCACAAGAGAAAGTAAATCTACTGCTTTCAGCCAACAGGCATTTCACAGTCAGGGGCAGGCTGCTCAGTCTCCTTTCTTGTCCTCATCAAAAGGAAACCAAGGCACCTCAGAAGCCCAAAGCACCTAGTGTGGCTCATGGGTGGACGAGGGCTGTCCCGCCACCAGGCTCTCTCCCCTTCCTGGCACCTGACCACACCAGGCCAGCCACCAAGCTGGCCTCAGCGCCACGCAGCTGAAGTCTCTCTAGGAAAGCTCAGCAGGGCTCTCAGCCCAAAGCCGCACCGCACGCGGGAGCCCCACGCCCCCTCACGCCCTCCGCAGACCCTTCCCGAGCACCAGTGACAGAAGAAGAATCCAGTCCCAGCCACCTACCTGAAGGAGCCAGTAGCACCTCCGGTGGAAGGTGGGGATGATGGAGGAATGGACATAGCAGCCGTACAAGCACTAGGGAGAGAGGAAAAACGAGAATCAGTTGGAAAGAGGGAAGGAAGGAAGGAAGGAAGACGGCGCAACAGAGAAGGAGCAAGAAAGGGCCACAGCCGCAGCCAGCGAGCGACCCAGGAGACCGAGGCCGCCTCTGCGTCTGGCTCCAGCACCAAGACTGAGGTTCCAGGACAGTAAGAAGCACCGTCGGGACATGCCAGTGGGCCAACGTGATGGACATCTGGGGCCTTACCCATTGGGGACCTTAGAGGCACCTGAGAATCAGGACAGCCAAGGACAGGGACATGCACATACTTAGGCATTTTGTCTATAGTGTCAGGGCTTGAAGTTACTCTGAAGTTCATTCCTACAGCCTAGGTTAAGACCCTCTGGTGTGCAGGGAAGGACTGATGGAAACACACTAAACACACACCCTCCAGACCTTTCCTGGCCGGGCAGGAGCAGACCCTACTGGGCAGCCCCAGGCGAACACGCGCGGCGCTGGCGGGTGGTGCTTCCTAGGATTCGTGCCCAGAGCCTGAGAGGCCACTTCTGCACATCCCTGTTTTTTTTTTTTTTTTTTTTCTGAATGACAGTTTGTTTATTCATATATTTATGTAAACCTGCATCTTTTACAGATGGATTTGGTTTTGGAAAACAGCCAGAGCCAGGTTGGAGGATAAGGAGGGTGGGAGTTCAAGTTCAGGAATGGCGTGTGGGGTGGACAGTGGCATGCAAAGAGGGACAGTTCTCAGGGGCCTGTGACCTAGATGCAGGCAGGTGGGGCTGAGCGGTGGGTGGGTGCGTCAGGGCCGGCATGTCTGTGGGGAGGCCCACAGGGCCCTGCTTCTGGGGGTGCCTGTGCACACACTGGGCGCTGGGATGGGCTTGCGCTGAGGCGGGGACTGCTAGGTCTCATCGGCCTCGCAATCTAAGTCGAAGGTCTGAGTAGGAGGTGGTGCCCGGCCTCAGGCAGATCTTCGGTTTGGAGGGCAAAGTCTAAGGGTACCCAGTGATGGGAACTCGCATCAAAGCCAGGGCCGAGGCCCTTTCTTTTGGAGCCTACAACTCTAAACTGGAATGATTTCCTTTCCATCAGCTTCAGAGTCCCCCAGGCTTCCCGCAGCACACGCGCCAGAGGGGTGGAGCAGAATCAGAAGGAAGGGCCAGCAGAGCCACCCAGGACGCCCACGGGAAAAGCCTTCCGTCCACCACTCATGGCTCATTTTAATCTCACTGGAGTGCCTGGTGCCCTGACACCGGCCCTCCAGAGAGAAATGGCCAGCAGCTCCTCATCTGACACTGTCATCAGATTCAGTTCCACCCCCCAAAAGACCAAGCGTGATTTGGTTTGACTAGGAGTTCACTTGAGCCCTGCCTGTCTGATTAGCAGAGCTGAAATAGAAATCATTTTGGACTATGGGAGTCTGGCTGGAAGAAAATCAGATTTCCAATATGTTAGAACTTTTACGGGTTGCTGTCAGCTGGGATGGAAGCCCTGTACAAACCAAACAAACACGGCGGAAATTAATTTAAACAATTCCCTTGCAATTCTTGCCCACGAGATGTATTTATTATTAAGAAGGCAATATTCTTTTCTGACTTTCTTGGTTTTCAAGACACTGTGTTTTTTGGGGGGAGGGGAGGTAGTTTGTGTTTTGGTTTTTTGATAACTCACTCTTTCTTGCCAAAGGAGACTCAAGTTTGGACGTTTTCCGTAAGCGTTTGGTTGCCATGAACAAGCAACCCACCTGCCACTTTCATCCCGTCTCTTCCTTTGGAATTTGCATGTTCTCATGGGCAGTTTCATTACTTGGACTCATGCCGTGAGCCAAATGGAGGGAGACATAAATTGTTGACAGAAGTTTCTCCCTTCCCTTTCAAATAAAAGGCATCCATCTGCTCTTTCCCACTGTTTATTTCTCTTTAGACTTTGCAATGACTTGCCCTCTTCACCTGTCTGCTGCTTTTTCTTGGACTTGAAAAAGAACACGGTTGATTTCAACATCATTTCCCCCTCGGTCCCCTGCCTGTCTGTCTGGATCGCTCGTCAGCGTCCTCTAACCCCACGCTTGGGAGTCAGCGAGAATTTACCAAACACCCCCTCCTCCGTCCGTTCTGTGGAAGAACAAAAGCAGAAGAAAGCCCGGGCCTACTCTCCCCAGAACCATCCCAGCACCTCTCTCGCTGGCAGCCTGGCCTACCCAGAATGGCCCGGAACCATCCGCTAAGCAAAATGAGGTTGAAAAGAACTGCTGTTTCTACACCGAGGCTCATGCATTTTAATCAGAGGAACCCTCGAGGCCTCGCTCAGAGCCTAGTTACTCTATTTTTAGATATTACTCTAACCACTGTGGTGGTGATCCAATGTCTCTGGTCTCATCAGGGGAGAGGCATGATCTTAGGAAGGCGGAGGGAAGGGAAGCCTGCCTAGAGGCAGACCCCACGCGAATGAGCACAAACTGTGGGGGGACAGGAAACAGCTGCACCGGGCACTGGACCCCTCCCGTGCTGCCTCGTTCAGCATATGGGGGACCCTCATGGCTCATTTACCTGTCTTCCCAGACTGGGGGCTCCTGAGGGCAGGGGACCTTAAGCTTTTTGAATGAATTTAGCCAACAGTTCTCCCACCCTGGCAGGCCCAGGACACAGGTCTCCACAGCCTGGTACAGGAAAGGACCCGGAGAGAGTGAATGTTTAACTCTTGCTTGTGGCACCCTGCAAGCTAAGGACTTCTAGTGCATACTAGAAAATAGCTCTGAAAAATGGCTGTACATTAGTGCTTAAAGGGCTAAGCTTCAGTTTCAAGAGTAGCCAGTTTGCTTCCCAGTAGGGACAGAGGTTTATGGTGATCCACTCCCGACGAGCTGCAGCCACCACTGAGGGGCTTACAGAGAGGTGGTTCTGCAGAGAACATCAGTTCTGCCACTCACCAGCTCAGAGGGTCCTTGTCCTTCCAGACTGTAAAATGGGCATGATCCTAATGATCCTAATACTGTCTCAGGGTGGCTGTGAGGGCTGAGAGCCGATGAGGCAGTAGGATACTTGGGACAGTCTCCAGATCACTGCATGTGCAACCACATCAGCTGTTGTCACCGAGCAGGGAGGAGAGGAGTCAGAGGAGGCTGCCTAGGCTTAAGGATGAGCAGGTTTGGCCAAGGAAAGAGTCAGGGCAGAGAGTACCTCCAGTGGCAGGAAAAGCACATGGTAAAGGCCAGGAGGTGAGACAGAGTGGATGGGGCTTGAGGAGCCATAAAGACGTTTAGATGGATTGGAGTGCAAAGCACACGAGAGGAGATTTATCACAGAAGGCCACATCAAGGAGGTTGGCTTTACCCTGGGATGGTGGGGAGCAAAGGAATATCATGATCACATTTGCATTTTGGAAGCTCACTGTGGCAGCAGCACGATAAAGGGACAGTAGCAGAAGAAGGCTGGGGGCACAGGGACCAGTGCGGAGGAGGCGTGGGTATGAGGGTTGAGAGAAGCAGACACGTTTTCCAGGTGTAAGGATGACACCCGGCTTTCTGGCTGGGCAGGTGGGTGTATGGTGGCCCTTCTCACTGGGACAGCAACCCTGGGGGACGCGGCAGGCTGGGGGAAGTGGCAAATTTCAGGTTCCTACTCGGTGACTTTGAAGAGCTCGTAAGACATCCAAGTGGAGATACATGGAATGGAAAGTTGCAGAGATACTGTGCTGGTCTGGGCTGCAAATAGCCACCGGGGCATCACAGCACAAGGCTGGGGTCCAAAGCCTACGGGGAGGCCAGGCAGCCTCGGAGGGTGGCTCATCCAGGCTGGTTCTGGAATGCCGAGCCCCTTCAGGCTGGGTGTGAACCTGGCGAACCTTGGAGCAGCCAGCCCTTCTCCCATGTGGCGTGACCGAGCTGCCTCGCCAAGTGCTCCGGTCCCCAACTTCCCCGTCCACTTACCACACAAGCCCAAATCATCCCTATGGCCCTGCCTGGCCCCTGGTCTCTTGGCAGTCCCTGTTCTCATGGCCTCGCTGTGCAGACTTTTCACTGGTTTCCAGTCCGTATGACAATGTCATTACCAAGCCAATCGGGAATTAATTGCACAATATTTCACGAGGCAGCATATCAAATCCATTCCCTTTACCCACTAATCAAAAAAGCAATCAAGTTTGTCTGTAGTGATTTGTGTTGTACAAACTCCTGGCGCTTTTTGATCAGGCTCTGGGGTTCCCTGGGGGCTTCCTGGGTTGAGCTTTTCATTTGGGGCTCTGAGGTGGTTGGAAGGAGAGCCACGTCCCGGCTGGGAGTCGGCATCCTCCGGGGGGAGGTGGGGCACACGTGGCAGGAGCCTGCCGGCTCCTCGGGGCTCCTCCTGCTCTGCTCAGGCAGCCTTTATTGGCATGTCAGGGTCCCTGCCAGCCTGCCCCAGGGCAGAAGCTTCAGGTGGAAGGAAAAAACTAGAATGTGTGCATGTGCATGAGAGAGAGACAGAGACAGGGAGACAGAGAGAGAGACAGAGACAGAAAGAGAGAGAGGGACTCAGTTGCGTCACTGAGAGCTGGACAGGAAAGGGAAGGCCCCCGTCATATCCTAATGTCCCAGCGAGTAAAGCGAGCTGCTCCCTTCTCTGGCCTCAGTCGAGCCCTGAGGGCCCCTCGCTGGCACACGGGCTCCCCAGCGCCCGCAGCAGAGGCTGCCGAGAAGTCCCTCTGCGGAGGTTTCGCAGCCGCCGTTCTCTTCAGAAGTCACTGTCTTTGTGCGAAGCATCTGCTTTGAACTGAAGGGAGCTCTTGTTTGCTGTTGGCTCCTCCTGTAATTTCATCTTTCCTTTCTTATTTATTTATTTATTTTTCAAAGCCCCAAAGTGTCAAAAAAGCAATTTTGAGTATTTAAGGAAAAATGCTTCCTTGCTCAACTGCCATGCTAAAGGGAAGCTGTCAGGCCTTAATTCCCCAAATGCAACTAATGTGAAGGTCGCTTTCATCTGAAGGGCCAAGTTCTCCCGGGTTTCCTGTAAATATCTGGTTGCTTCCTCTTCCTCTTTCTTGGAGTACACACGTACACAGGGGACCCACACATGCACAGCCCCATGCGCCTGTGCACATGCACTTCACACTGATTAGGAGCCACCACCTTAGCCCTCCTGCTGTGTCCCCCATGTCTTTTCCCAGGGGACACTGGCTCAGGCCCCAGGCAGTCCCCGTCTCCCATTTCCAGGCTTTTCCTTCCAGGCTTTGTCCCCTCCCCAGGATGGCCTCCCTTCCTGGGCCTCTGCAAAGTCCCCTCCCCTGGGTGGCATCTCCTGGCCCCCACCAGGAGTCGTCCCGTGAGCTCCGTCCTTGCCGTTTCCCTCCCCAAACCAGCGGCAGCCTTGTCCTGTCTACTACAGGGTGGCACACTTTGTATCAAGGGCCCGATGATAAATATTTCCGGCTTTGTGAGTCAGATGGGCTCTACTGTACACACTCAACTCTGTAGGGCACAAGCTGCCTCAGACAACAGGTACATGAACGTATGTAGCTGTGCCCCAGTGAAACAATACTTGTCACGGACACTGGGACTTGAATTTCACATGATTTTCATGTCATGAGTATTATTCTTCTCCTGATTTTTCCAACCATTAAGACAACGTAAAAACAATTCTTAGTTCATGGTCTGTACAAAAATAAGTGGTGGGCCACCGCTTGCCAACCCCTGACCTATCAGATTGGGAAGAATGTGAGTTACATAGTCCTTTTAAAAATTCCTTGCAGTGATTTTCCTGTAGCAGGTGCTCAATAAATTTAGCTTGATTTCCACGTGACCTGAACATCTAAGCAGGGCAAAGAAAAAAGAGCAGAGGCCCAGGCATGTGGAAAATCAGAGTACAGGTTCAACAAACACACACAAAGGTACTGAACAAATCTTTGCAACTGTGCTTAGTTTGGGGTGTGTCTTTTCTGGACCTGGGAATAAGTGTGCTTGGCCTTTTCCCAGGAGGAGCAAAATGCTCCTAGAGCCTTGGCACCCCAAGGTTTCTTCTCTGGGGAAGACCTTTTCTGTTTTCTGGGGTCTACCTCCCACAGGAGGCAGGGAACCTCCAACGCCAGTGGCTTGCTGTAGACTTCCCTTTCTGGGAAAGTGTGATCCCAGCATCTCATCCCATAGATTGATGGAGAACACATCCCTGGCATGGCTTAGCAGGTCTTCAGAGTGGCTCTACCATGGCAGCCACTAGCCACATGCAGCTGTTCAAATTCGGGGTGAAATTAAAGAAGATGAAAACTTCAGTTCCTGAGTCATGCCAGTCACATTCCAAATGCTCGACAGCCACATGTGGCCAGCAGCTGACCTACTGGATGGCATGGGACATCCCACCGTCACAGAAAGTTCTGCTGGGCACTCTTATTCTTGAGAACAAGAGATGGGTCCAGTTCAGAGATGTTTGGCTGTGACACTTGGAGCTTAGGACCTCAGGGGCCAAGATTTGGGGGAGTCCGGGCTTCGGGGGAAGAGGACTTTGGGAGTTGGAATGGTAGAAGATTGGAGCAGGTTATTCGACCTGGCCAGCCTGAATCAACCAGTGAGTGTTTCCCAGAGCCTTTCGTGCCCATGACCGGAAAGCTCGCTCCCAACTCCCCTCCCTCCTCCTCTCTAAAACCTTCTCTAATGCAGGATAATACCTGCTGTGTCTTCAGACAAGGGTGTTTACCAGCAAATCCCCATCTATAATCCTCTTTTATGAGGGTCCCTCTGCCACCTCCTCTGCAAACAGTCCTGCACCAGCTCTCAGCAGCCAAGCACCGGCAGGGGGCCCAGAGCTGGCGTAGGCTGCTGTGCTGCCCTCTACTCTCCCCGGGGCCGTGGCCGGGGGCTCCACTGGGCTCTCCTGTCTCCCACCAGGAAGCTGACTTCTACACAATGGCAATCAGAGCGGACATAGATTTGTCAGTGCTTGGTTTACATCTGATGTGCACGTGACAAAGACGGATAGTTTTTAAAATGTGTTCAGGGTGTAAAGGCATGGGAGAAAAAGAGATGACAGAAAGGAAAGGAAAAACCACTAGAAGATAATGATTTAATCCTGCCCTGAAGTGATGAGGGGCAGGGGCAGGTGAGCAGCAGCAGGGGGCTGGGCTGGGCCAGGGCTCAGATGCAGACGGAGGGCGTGGAGCTAGATCTCGCGTGGACACGCCTTTACCGCTGTCTGCTCTGTGTCTGTCCTGAGCCCCTGTCCTCTGGGATCCCCCAGTCTCGACCAAATCAAACAGCCCTGATGCTCAGTGCAAAGTACCCAAGAGGGGACACGATGTGGCCCGGAGGAGGGAAGCGTCCCTTCTTCATTCTGAAGGTCAGCAAAGTCACCTATGAACAAGTGTCATTTGTGCTGATCCAAAAGGGTGCATAGAAGTTGGCCAGGTGGACAACGGGTGGAAAAGTCCAGGCCACATAGGCAAAAAAGGAATCTTAAGCAGAAGATTGGCGCAGGCAGGGACGTCAAGCCTCTTCCCAGCTTTCTCGTCTGAATCCCCATGCGCAGGATGAAGTTGGGGGGCCGAATCCATGACTCCACAGCCTGTTCTGCAGAATCCCCGCCAGGGGACCTGTGATGAGCAGCTGGTAGACGGCCTTGTGTTGGAAGAAGCGGCCTTGTGATTTTTACGGCTCTGCCCTTTTCCGCTGGCCCAGACTGTGTGTGGTGAAGCAGATTTCCAGGAAGGACTCTAGGTCTCTCTGAACTGAAGGACCAAGCGCAGGCTCAGGACTAGAACTTCAATCTGACTCCACCTGCTCTCCCTGCCTTTCCCTCCTCTGTCTCTGTGTCTCATTTCTGTGTGTCTTCCCTGTGCTTTCTTCTCTCCTGCTGCAGCCAGGCTGTCTTTATCTGGCAGGCAGCAAGAGTCCCATCATTCCAGCCGTGACCCAAGAGGCAGGAAAGTCTCCCTCTTTCAGATTTGGGGTGACAGCACTGGGGAGGTACTCTGACCTACCTGGGCTGCGAGCCCCGGCCCTGGGACTATCAGTGGGGTGGGAAGCACCTAAGTGGTTCTCTGGGGCCTGTCGGCAGAAGCAGGAATCCAAGCATGCTGTGCTGTTGTCTACCAAGGACACAGCTGTGGGGCTCACAGAATGGGGTAAAATGTGGTTCCTTTCCTGCCCAAACTCTGACATCCCAGGAAGAAGTAGGCTCTCTCAGAGAGTGGGTGGGAGTGCAAACCTTGCAGCTCCTTCCAGATCTCCCCAAACCAGCGGCAGCTGTAACAAGGCTCAGAAGCAGGTCCAAGCAGCCCGGCTGCGCCCTGGGACTCCCTGAAAGCCCCGGGAGGCAAGGGAGGACCTCACATGGGGGCAGCAGAGGGTGATGAGGTGTTTCTCCTGCCTCTCATGCTCTGGCTGCACAACTGTCCTGCACAGACACATCTGTGGGGAAGGCCAAGACCAAGACAGGCTCAGCAATTCGTCCAAGGTCACATGGCTAGGAAAAGGCTGAAGGAGGATTCAAACCGAGCCTTGTCTGACCCCAAAGCCCTTGGTCCTCCCTTTCCAGCAGGCCATGCCTTGTAGCCTCTCTCAGACATCCATGCCATTGGCTGGCAGTCAGGTCTTCTCCAGGGTCTGCTTCGTCAAAGACAAAGGGGTGAAGTCCTGGGGCTGGTCCTAGGACTGTCCTCGTCAAAGGATTTGGTTCGTATTAATCTAAGATTAGACCGAATGATTCAATTCGCATGCTGCTTGCAAAAGCACTGGGCCTCAGAACTTGTTAAATAGTGAATTGCTTTAAAATGAGTTTGAGCTAAATGGATTGCAGTCTGATTCAGCCTCCAGGGTTGGGTGACAGCAGAGATTTGGAACATTAGATCATCATTGTCCAGGGCTGTAGCCCTGCCTCCCTGCTAAGACAACCGGCAATGGTGTCTCCTAAAGCAGTCCGTGGTCCTGCCATGCCAGGGGACTGAGGCCAAAAGGAAAGGCGGCTGGCCTGGACCCCCCAAACCCCAACACCTTTAGATTACATAGGCAGATGCCAGCCACTGCTCGGGCCCCAGCTGCCCGCATGGACCAGAGCCTCCCATGAGCTCTGCACTTTTTTGGGGAGCTTCTCAGGGTAGGAGTGGGCAGGGTCCCAAAGATCCATTCCCCAGGGCTCCCTGGGAGAGTGGCTATCCCTCAGCCTGGTGTCCTGGGTGGCCCTGCCCTTCCATTATGTTAAATTGTTCTTTTGGCAAGTTAACCAAGTGCCCCCTGTGCTTGATGCTGAAGGGGATCCAGGGGGCTGGGGAAGCCTGGCTCTGCAGGGGCTCTCAGCCATCCTCCATCGGAGGGTCAGTATGAATCCCTCTCTACAGACGTGGAAACTGAGGCTCGGAGATGTAATACCTTCCTTGGCCAAGGCCACAGAGCAGGTTGGAGCTGGAATCTGCACTCTGATCCTTCTGCCTCCAAAGCCTCCAGGAGTTCAGCCCCATCTCCCTGGGGCAGAAGGCCTGGTGTACCCCCTGAAAGGACCCAGGGGACCAGGCGGCCCAGCCTGGCTGTGGAGCTTGGGTCCTCCAAGGTAGAGGAAATTGAGAGGCAGACAGGAAAATTCCAGGCCACTTTCAGGAGCTGGAAGGGGGCCAAACGGGGAGATGCTGAGCCGAGGTTAAGAGTGGAGGGGGACAGCGAGCATTCCAGCAAGGGACCAGGGGAGCGATGGTCGTGCCCCAGGGCACAGAATCGGACCCAGCCCGGCACCTGCTGTCTGCCCCCACTCACCTGGGCTTCTTCCCAAGGGAAATGCTGAGTATCTGCGGGAGAAACCCTGCTAAATAAAGTGGCTGCTGGCCTAATGACGACATGAGTGAGGAAGGTAATAAAAATTAAATGAATTTTTAGATAAAAAGGCATAAAAATCATGTTTAAAGATATAAATAAAATCCCTGGAGCTTCAGCTTTATTGTTTTTGGGGGGTTTCAAGATTAATAAATTAGTGGGCATAAAATGGAATAATAGCTAAAAATTGATAATAAGGTAAATTTAGATTTAGAGAGGGAGTTTATCCCCATCGTGAATCTCACGTCGGAGACCAGTGTGGGCGGGGGGCACAGCGCCTTTAACTCTCTGTGGTCCTGCTCCATCCGCTCCGGCTCCCCCTGCTTGGGGTCAACCCAGATACCTGGCTGCCCTCACCTGCCCATTCTCCCACCCTCTTGGGACCCTCAGCCAGGTCCACGTGGGTTCCTGCCACCCCAACACATCGCCAAAGTGCTGTGGGGAACCAGGCAGCCCAGGCCACTGGCCTGTGCTTGCCCAGCCAAGCCAAGGGTGTTGGAGACCCGCACGCATCCTCCGCGTGTCACCTCTGTCCTGACACCTGCTCCCTGACGGGCCCACCGAGGGAAACCCTCTGTCTCTCCTCGCTGGCTGTGCCAGGCAGCTCAGCACTGCTTGCTCTGTCACCGGCAGGGACCATCCTCAGGGCACCCACGTGCGAGGGTCTGTGCTCACTCAGCAATCTCCCACCCGCAGGCTCTTGCTCTTTTAGCCTCGTTCAATATGTGAGGGCTGTTTCTGTCTCCAATATTTCCTAAAAGTACTGGGTATAAATAGTAAATTAATAAAGTGAAATTTCCTTTTTCTCATCAAAGTGTGTCACTGAGACTTATTTCTTGGAGCGCCGCCTAGTGTCTAGGACAGATCTTGAGAGTGGTTTGTACTGACGATGGCTTCCTGCCTCCCCGCCTCCCTGCCTCCCTTCTGTCCATCCTTCCACTGTTTTGAAGCTCCTTCCTCCATCTGTTACCAGGCACACCCGCATTAAGTGCTGAGGACCCTCGAATGAGCATGATGGACTCCCATGAGTAGTCCTTGGCCTGGTGTCCTCCTTGCCACCAGCCTGTTTAGACTGACACGTCTTAGAGGGGGCTTTGCACCTTTCAGCCTAAGGGATGTTCAATGGTGGGGCATTGAGCCACCACGAGGAGGCCGGGGCTGCGTCCTCCGGTACAGGGACTTTCCAGCAATCACACCTGGGCAACCTGCCCTGTCCTCCCTCACCCTCCGATTCCCAAGAGGGGAAGCAGAGACAGACGCCAGGAGCCCACTCCCCACGCCCCCCAAAGGCCATTCTAGACGGCACAGAGGGTGAGGTGCTGCCCAACCCTCCTGCGCTCTTCTCCAGCAGGTGGACACACGCTTGGGTGGAGCTGCCCAGAATTTCTAGCTGTGATTATTGCTCCACTCTGGCTGCCCAGCGCCACCCCATCCAGGCACCGTGACACCATCCAGGGACCCGGGGCACACTCAATACCACAGCTGCATGCAGCCGGGGAGTCCGGGAAGGAATTCTTGCTTGAAGATGGCAATGGGGCTTTGTTTATTCAGAAGGTGGAGGGAGATGCCAGGCCTGAGTCTGTGGCTATGTTAATGCGAGGCTGGGCTCCCTGCCAGGACATTAAGTGGAGTCGAATTCCTGAAACCAGCTTTAATCAGCAGAATTTTAAGGTTAGAATTACTCTCTCCTCTCGAAGGCTTGCCAAGGTTAATTTGGGCCTGAGCATGCAGAATTAATGGGCTGGACAGAGGGAATCGGCCTTTTCCCGATTTCTTCTCAAGTTCACAAAAACATCTCTACAAAAGAAAGAAGGCGGTGGGGCAGAGCCCTCCCGGGAAGCGAGCACCCCCCAGCATCGGGCGATCGATCTGGGAGCCGATGTTGGAAACTCACACAAACAGAATCAGGCCAAGTGCAGCTCTGGCAAAAGAGGGACTGCAGGGACGGGCCGCAGGCACTGTCTTGGGAAAGTACTGAGAGGGTCTGCACAGCAGTGCCCCTTCCCCTAAAAACACACATGCTTCCAGGATCTGTGGACGCCCTCTCTTGGCCAGGCCCTGCTCTGGTGCCTCCAAGGGCCTGAGCGCATCTGGCCCTCAAGGCTCTGGTGACATTGGTGGGTAGGGAGGGCCTGTGGTGCCTGGTGGAAGGCTATGGTGTTGAGCTAGACCTGGGTTTGACATTTGCCTGCAAACTTAATAGCACTAATGACTGTGGGCAGGCAACGTGGTCTCTGAATCTCAATGTCCTCATTAGTAGAAGGGGGATAGATGGTGACCCCAATCTTGCAGGTTTGTTGGATTGAATGACAGTGTGTTTTCTTCAGTAAACACAAGCTTCCTCAGTATCCCCAGATGCAGGGCATGGGGTCAGCCCCCCCCACACCGATTACAGTGGTATTTCCTCAGCCACCCAGCAGAGACTCCTGTTCATGCCACAAGGGAGAGGCTGCCCCCTGCCCCTCCTTTCTCTCCAGCATCCTCAGCAGCCAGGGCTGTGTTACTATCAACAGCAGCTGCCCAGGACTAGAGAGCCCTGCCAAAATGCAAATGGGAAAGAGGAAAGGGTCAGGAATCTCCTCTAGGATGAGAGCTCTGGAATCCTCTCCCCACTGAATGAGCTCAGGAGCCTTCCTTTTAGCACACCACAGCCAGCCCCTCTCTGTTGCCTCCCACTCTGCAGAGGGCAGGGAGGGCTACATGCCTGGGCCCACCTCCTCGATGCCCCACCTACCTGTCCCCCACCAGGAGTGTCCCTAGGGATGGGGGAGGCAGTGTGGGGCCAGCCGAGCCCCCCAGGACACACCTCAGAAAAGACACCTGGCCTGAACCCCCCATCATTCCATCTCCAAAGCCTATGAGACCCCCTCCTAGTGACCTTTTTTCCAGTGCAGTCTCTTTGCTCTGCCTTCAGTGCCAGGACCCCTGCCCAAGCCCTTCACCTTGGCCTGGCTTCACGCCCTCGACCCTGGCTGTGCTCTGAGGATTTTTCTTCCTCACTCCACAAGGAGGAACTGTGAAGGCAAGAATCCAGTCCTATCCCACGACCCCACACTGTGCATGCCAAGGCTGGTGTCCCTCGGCCCAGGGGAAGTGTGACCCCCTGTGGCTGTCCCCCGTTTACTCTTCCACCTCATTTCTCAGCAGCAGAGTGCTCAGCCCCCCAACTTTCAGCCCCTTCAACAGGTGTGCCCTATGCCCAGGCCTTCCCAGACGCTTGCTCTTTTTGGAGCCCTTCCCCACAATGCAGCTGCTTCCAGAAGCCTCTGAGCTGCCCAACCTGACCCTTGACTTCCCTCAGCAAGCCCAGAAAGGACAGTAACTGCTGCCTCCCCCAGGACTTGGGTGCAGGGGGGCAGGGCTGTGCCTCAGTGCCTGGGTTCCCAACATCGAGCCTAGAAATATTCCTTCTGTATGTAGAGCTGGGAGCTGTCAGGCCCGACCTGACTCTGCAGATAAGGAGAGCGAGGCACAGAGAAGGAGGGGACCTGCCCAAGGCCATGGTCAGCTCTGAGCCGTGACCGCCTGGGCCAGCTTCCTCCCGTGAACCTCCCCAGTCCAGGGCACCTGGATGGGCTGCAGACAGCCTTGATTATTCATCTGTGCTTCAAGGACAAGGGCCTGCTGAAAGGGGATTCTGCCACCAAATGCTGCGGGAGCTCCACCTAGGAGTCCACCTGCCCAGCGGCAGCCTGTGGCACCTCCCATGGTCTCAGACCAGGCCATGAGTTCCTAGGCACAGGCATGGGGTCTTATTTCCCATCTGTTTCCTTGGAGGCTGGCAAGGCTAGTCACCTGGAAGGCTATTCCAAAATCTCTTTTGAATTGTGTAGAGAAACTAGCCTATTCCTCAAAAAGTTAAACATAGAATTACCATACGACTCAGCAGTCCCACTCCTAGGTATATACCCCAAGGAATTGAAAACAGAACTCAAACAGGTGCACAGACACATGTACCCACAACGGCACTCCTCACAAAAGGTGGAAAGAGCCCACACGTCTGCCGACTGATAAATGGATAAAGGAAATGCAGGAGATCCTTGCAGTGGAGTAGGACTCATCCATAAAAAGGAATCGAGTTCTTACACGTGCTACAACATGGATGAACCTTGAAAAGGTTACGGTGACTGAAAGAAGCAGGCACTAAAGGTGACATACTGTCTGATTCCCTTCAGACAAAATGCTATGGCTCCCATGTCCCCCCAGGCTCATGTTGGAACTTAACCTCCAATATGGTGGTGGAAGGTGGGGCCTTTAAGAGGCGATTGGATCGTGTGGACTGTGCCCTCATGAGCGGATTAATCCATTCATGGAGAAATTCGTTTAGTGGGTTATCGGGGAGTGGTTCTGACGGCTTCCTAAGGACAGCAAGTGAGCGGGTTAGCTCTCTCACTCATGCCATCCTCGCCATGTGACACTCTGTACAGAGCGCCCACCAGGAAGAAGGCTCTCACCAGACGTGCCCCTAGCCCGTGGACGTCCAGTCTCCCAAACCGTAGGAAATAAATTCCGTTTCTTTATACATTCCTCAGCTTCAGGTATTCTAAGTGACAGAAAACAGACTAATAACACAGGAAATATTCAGAATATGTCAGTCCGCAGGGTTGGAGTGCAGATCGGTGGTTACCAGGGGCAGGGGGACGGGAGAAGGCGGAGTGGCTAATATGGGGTTTCCTACTGGGGTGATGAGAATGTTCTGGAACTAGACAGTGGTGATGGTCGCACCATGTCGTGAGTGTACTAACTGCCACAGAATTGTTCATTTAAAAAGGTTAACTTTAAGTAATGCAAATGTAACCTCAATAAAACAAAAAGAAACTGCAGCCCAGGCACAGACAAGGGACGGGGACCCCACTCCACCCCGTCCCCGGAGAAGCTGCCTTAGCTGATAGGGGCCTGGAGAACTCCAGAGGATACAGGAGAAACAGGCCCACCTGTGAGCCCACCTGTTGAGCTGGCATAAATTTGGTGAGCATGTATGTGCCAGGCCCTGTTCAAGGTGCTAGGATTCAATGGGGAACCAGATGAAGCAGGTCCTGCCCTGTGGGGCTCACGTCTGCAGGGGGGTGGCCCTCCCCGCTTGCCTAGCCCAGCGCACCTGGGTTCACGTCTCAGTACTGAGGCTGGATCTGCCTGCCTCTCGGGTTCCCCTCTCTATGCAGTGTCTGAAGGGCTCATCCTGCCAATGCGACCGTCCACTCCTCACGGGTGTGGGCTTGGCCTTCCACTTATTTCCCCTCTGGTGACCCCCCACCCACGCAGGTCTGCACCTGTGTCTATCCGGGGTCCCCATGTCTGCACAAAGGAGCTCCTGGATAATAGCGCGTTGTTGGGATCCGGCTTGGAGGAAACCAGGAGAGTCCAAGGGGAGCCAATGGGCCTTTCTGAATGGGCTGGTGGTGATCGGACCCTCTGGAGCTCTGCTGCTCTGAGGCTCCACTTCAACTCAGCCCTCGTCCCACTCCCCCACCCCCTGCCCCGGGCCTCGCAAGGAGCCTGCCACAGAGATGAGCTCAGGGAAGGTTGGTTGAAGGAAGGACTGGAGTGCTCCCTCCACGTCAAAGCTCCTCAATGAGGTTTGATCTCACGGTCCTTTCCATCTCCCCAGCCTGGCACAGCATGGAGCACACAACGAACATTCTGGAAAAGCTCATTGGGCCAAGGATGGAATAAGGAAAGGTGGCTCAGGAGAGACTGAGATTCTGAGAGCAGGGATGGAGCCCAACTGACTCATCTCCCCAGCCCCAGACAGAGTCGAGACCCTCCTCAGGAGGTGCCGACGTGGTGAGGGCAGCCACCTGGCCCCCGCAGGAGGGAGGCTCCCACTCCCGGCGGAGCCTGGGGGTGGGGCTGTGCCACCCTCGGTGGTCCTGGCAGCCGCAGCTGCTATGCCGGCTATGATCGGAGCCCTGAAAATCCGCTTTCCCAAACCCCTCCGTGCAGGTTCTGAGCAGCTCCCCAGTGAGAGGAGCAATCTACAGATGAGAACATAAAGCAAATGGCTCTCAGCTGGAGCCAGGGACAGGGAGGGACGGCGACTGGCTGGACCCTTCAATGAGGCAAGGCAGGAGGTTTGGTCTCCTCGGACCAGGAGCCTAAGACAGTGGGGGTGGGGCTCTGGGGCTCGGGCAATGTGTACTTAAGTCGAGCAGCGGATTCCGTGTCCATTACCGCAGCGCCCTGCTTGGGCCTCTGTAATTACACCCGCTTCTCCGGAGCGAGCGAGCACCTCCACCGACCTCCCGGGGGAAATAACAGATGGTCCTGCAGCCTCCAGGAGGACGAGCCTCCCGGGGGTGGGGGCTAATGGTGAGATGCAGGTCCCCTGCATTGAACTGCTCTCCCTGGGCCCCACCCGGGGCGCTCACCCTTGGTCCTGCAGCATAGCTGCCTTGTGATGGGTCTGTGGACTCTGGGAAGAGAGAATGTAATATTTTAAAGTGTGTAATGACATGCAGGCTGCATGTGGTACAAATTTCTTGGATGTATAAAATGGGAAAGAAACAGGTTTTCTGTCGCCTGCAACTAGTCGGCAGCATTAAAATATGACTCGTCAGAATCCAATATGCTGCTAACCTGCACAGGGCGGTATTGAATCTCGCAGGCAGGGCGGGAAGAAGGGGGCTCGCGGTCCTGGCACCTGTGGATAATTCAGTCCCACCTGTCTCCAACCCTGCATCTGGGCTGCTTACGAGGCTGTCACGCAGCAGGGCTCCTGCCCTCCCCTGCCCCGCCTGCCAGAGGCCGGCAGAGGCGCTGGGGCCCTGCTTTTCCTCTTGTGGCCACCGCAGACAGAAATCTCCCGCTTTCTGTGTTCTGGATGTTCTGAGGACGCCCACCTGAGTTTCTTGCTGGGCTGCTCTTCCTGTCACTGGGCCACTATTGCCTAAGGAAGTGACTGCTCGGCACCTGTCCCTGCTCTTGGTCCTCGCAACAACTCTTGAAGGAGGGCACTGGCACACCCACTTCACGGATGCAGGCACCAAGCCTCAGGGAAGCTCAGGACGTGTCCACTCGCAACAGGAATTCAGACCCAGGGCTTGCTGGACGGTGGCCTCCAGCTGGTGCCTATGGCCCTCAGGTGGCTGCCTTTCACCCTTGGCTGCATCTCCCCAAGCAGGATACCAGGCCTCAAGGGCAAGAGGATGGCGGGGCCAGAACTCGAACACAGACCTGCCATTCCCTCTTCCCCCCCGGCCACCTCCCATCGCAAAGGGCGGTGTCAAAGGCCTTCTCATGGGGGACACATTGAGTGACGAGTCGAGCATTTACTTATCCCTTTTTTTCTAGGAGAGGAAACTGAGGCCCTTGGACATGAAGGGATCTGAGGGCTCTGGCTTTCCCCCTGCCCTGCCAGCATTTCTTTCTGCCCCTGCAGGAGCCAGTCTACCTAACCCAGCACCACTTCCTGCTCGTGCCCTCCCTGATGAGAGTCAGGGACCCCATGTCCAAAAATGCCACTTGGCCCCCACTCACACCATGTTGGGTGCAGCTTCCGTTAAGAAGCCCCAGCCCCTCCTCGACCAGGGGTCTGGGCCAGGAGCCCCACACTTCATCAGCCTTATGGCTTGTCTAGAAATCCAGACACAGCCACCCTCCCAGGGTCAGCCTCTTTGCTGTCTTCCTTACAAACATGCAAATCACCATCTTTCCTACGCAGCAGTGGCTCCTCGCAGCTGCTCTGTGCCTGCAGCCCACTGCCCTGGCCCCCAACCCATGGTGCCCAGACAGGCCACATTGGTATCAGTCTACACTGCAGGTTATTGTTCATTTGGGGAAACACTTTGCTTCTGCATCTTGGAACCATTTTTCATCCGTACAGATGGCGGCTGCAGAACACACAGGGCAGTAAAGCTTGGTGCCCACAAGGGGGTCCTTCTATGACCTGAATGTCTGTGTCCCTGACAAATTCATGTGTTGAAATACTAACCTCAAAGGTGACAGTGTTAGGAGGTAGGGCCTTTGGGAGGTGATTAGGTCATGAGGGTGGAGCCCTCATGAATGGGATTAGTGCCCTTATAAAAGAGACCTGAGGGAGACCCTCTCCCCTTCCACCACGTAAGGACACAGTGAGAAGGTGCCATCTATGGACCAGGAAGTGGGCCCTCACCACACACCAAATCTGCCAGGACTTGATCTTGGTCTTCCAGCTTCTAGAACAGTGAGAAATTTCTGTTGTTTATAAGCCACCCATTCTATCTATTTCGTTATAGAGACCCAAATGGACTAAGACAGGCTCTGTCTGCGATCCCCAAGAGGGCTGGCTGCTGCCCATGTCCCTGCCTCAGTGCCCAGCCTGGACGCAGAGCAGAGTGCTTCTGCAGGGGACCTCAGCCAAGCATCTGCCTGGAGACTGGGCTCTCCTAGCAGATGGTCCTTCCTCTAGGACACGGAGGCTCAACACATTCCAGATCCACTGGAGCATCAGATTTCACGCCTTCCCATCGGGCCAGGAGCCTGAGATGGCTGCACTTGCAGCAGGTGTCATTTATCAGAGTTCTGCAGGGGAGAGCCCCCCCCCCCGCCACGTCCATGCCTGCTGCCAGCGAGGGGAGCCCATTAATCTTGGTGGCCTCTTCCTCACCCCAGAATCTGCCCAGGGAAGGGGAGGAAGGAGGTGGGGGAGTCCTGGGCTTAGGCACCTAGACTCCCTCTCTGCTCTGCAAATGCCCAGGGCTGGCATGAGGGGGAGGAAGAAGGCAGAAGGGAGTGTGGAGTGGGGGGGATCTGCTCACCTGCAGACTCAGTGATACGGGTAGTCTGTGGGGTATTTGCTGAGACTTGCTTCAGAGCATGGGCTCTGAAGTCAGGTTGACCTGGGCGTAAGCCTGCGTTTATTATTGTTGGGACCTCAGGCGAGTAGCTGAGCTGTTCTGCACCCAAGTCTGCACCGTGAAAGGCAGAGGGGACTACTTCTCCCTCTGCCTGGGAGGATGATGGGAGCGCCTCAAACCCAGCAGGGGGACCATGGGGACTGCCAGCTCCATCCTTCTTCCCAGGAAGCAGGAGGTGAGGAGCCCCTGCCCTCTGCCCCTTCACCTGGCACCCATCCCACTGCCCCAGGAGGGTGGGACGGGCATTGAATGACAGCTCAGAGGAGGCAGGATTGGGGAGGGGCTGCTAGGGGGGTCGAGGAAGCCTGGGTAGAGATGGACACTTAATCTGGGCCTCGAGGGGTGTTGGGGTATGGCAAGGTCTCTGAGGAGGTGAGTTTGGGGGCTGAGGTGGGAGAATCCAATGTGGAGGGTGGGAGGGGTGGAGGCCCTGGGCCCTGAGGTCTCCAGGGAAGATTCCAAGGGGGAACCATGAGCTGACGGTGTGGCTGCCCCTACCCAATGCTCAGCGCCACCCCCGATACCCCGACCTCGCTCGCCCCCAGCCACATCCATTCAAAGCCCTTCAGGCCAAAGGCTGGCCCCGAGCCACTGGCCTGCCTTGATTCCCCCTTTCCTCCTCCGCCCCTCCTCTGGCCAGCACCGACTGTCCAGGCACATCCAGTGTTTGCCGAGTGCCTTTCACATAGAACAGTGTTCTCCACCGGGGGCAGTTTTGCCCCCTGGGGGACACTGGGCAATGTCTGGGGCTACTTGAGGGGTCAGGTGGGGATGCTCCTGACATCTAGAGGGTGGGAGCCGGGGATGCTCCTGTACCTCCCCCAGCGCACGGGGAAGCCCCCACCACAAAGAATGATGTGGCCCAAATGTCAGTAGCTCAAAAGTTGAGAGCCCCCTGCAGACCTTAGCACGGTACCTGGGAGGTAGGAAAACGCCTGCGCATGGAAAGCTGTTTATACTCCACTTTGGTAGACCAGCTGCCCTTACAAGGAGTGGCGGGGCCATGTGCATGGTTCATAGAACCCCAGAGAAACGCCCCCCCACAGCCCCCGGAAGGGACCCTGAGGGTTATCCAGCCCAGCCACTGGTCCAGGTGGCTTGCATGGGGATGGCACAAGCCAGAAGGCAGCCCCTTCTGCAGGACAACCTTCCTCAAAGCCTGCAGAGGCGCTGCCCCCCAGAGAAGAGCCCGACCAAGGAGGGGTCAGCTCCCAGTGGCGCCACGTGGCCTCCGCATGTCACTCCCCCTCTCTGAGGCTCATTCACTCCTCAGCAAACTCGTGGGACCCCAGCCCCAGAAAGATCCTCCCCTTTTCTGAACCTCTGCCAGGCCGAGCAGCTTTTGTGATCAAATATTGTTCTATTTACCTAAGGATCTGTTAGGAAGCAATTTTTGAGACGATGAATATTTAATGAAATATTTAAATATTTAATAGGGTCTTTTTCAAACCTGACTTAATAATCCATGTCATAGGGAGAGGAAAATGGGGGTCGTGTTTTAACATTTTCACTTCTGCTAGTACTTTCAGTGTTTGCTAGGTTTTTTTGGTTTTTTTCCCCCCCCCACCACAGAGTTTTAATTATACTCAATATTCTGGAGAGAAATTCTTTTCTCATTAAAACTTAACTCTTGCCAACAGCAAGGTGAGCAGGCGGGTGGAAGATGCGACGAGTTGGAAAGCTTTGGAGCTGAGGACGCTGTTGGAACCGTCTGCCCACTAGCCCGGTGCCTTCGCTTTCCAGATGAGGAAAGTAAGGCCTTGTCCAAGGTCACTCCAGGCATCTGTGGTCACGCCCAGAGGAGACCCGGTCTTTGGACTCCCAGGCTCTGGAACCTCCATTCATGACACTATCCTGACTTCTGAATGTTTGACCAAATCAAAGCTGACATCAGGTGACACCTCCCAGCCTCAGTCCCTTCCCGCTGACCTTTGTAGCAGCAGCAAGTTGAGATTTTCATCCCTTAGGAGGTAACCTCAGACCTTCTTGAAAGAAGTGCCAGACTCTGCTAATGTGTGACTGAAGGCTGAGCCACGTCCTTTCCCTTTCCCGAGTGTCCCCATCTTCTCGCTGGCTCCTCCAGCATCAGGCAGCCTTGTGCCCTCCAGTCCCGGGGTCAACTAAGCCCTTCCATCCTGTGAGAGGACACAGGACAAATCCCCCCAGCCCCAGGCTGAGCCTCCCCTGGGGCAGGGTCACCTTGTGCAGTTTGCTCTGGCTGGGCACTGAACCCTGTGGGCCAGCCCACACCAGCCTTGCAGTGGCCCCTGTGACCTGTGGGGTCGCTCAGCCGACCATCACTTCAGAGCAGCTTAAACCATGCCTCCCACGGGCTTCCCCTTCCTCACCAACCGCCACCACCCTTGTCTCTGTGGGACCTTCCACAACCTCTCAATCTCTGCTTGGATCATTCTGGAAGGTTCCGGAAGGTTCTGGCTCTCTTCCAGCACTCTGGACCTTCCACTACGAGGCCCTGCCTTTCCCTCCCCAGGCTACTCCGCATTCCTAGTGACTTCAGGGACTTTAGGGAAGCCTTCAAAACCTGCTCAGATGTTACATCTTCCTGGGGGCGTCCCTCCCACCCGATGCACAGAAGTGACCACTCCCTCCTCTGTGTTCTGGGGGCAGCGGGAACATGCTTTTATTACGGCACATTTGATTGAGCGTCATGGGCTCTTTTCTTGTCTGTCTTCCCTGCTAGGCTGCAAATTTTACAAGGCATAGGATCGGGTCACCTGCATGTCTGAATTCTTGGGGGCCAGGCATGGTTTCTGGCATACAGTAGGTGCTCAACTGCTTGTTGAATGAATCCTTGCTCCTCTCTGTCTTTGCTTTTGGAGTGCTGGGGAGAGCCCCATTTCTACGCCCAGTGAACTTGTATTCCCCCTTCAGTGTGCTGCCCTAACATAGGCTTCTCCTTGAATCCGGCTCTAAGTCCCCCAGGCAGAGTGAAACGTTCCTTCCTCTGTGCTCCCACAACCCTTGGCTCACCCACCGCCATGGCAGGGCTGAGACCTCGCTGCACCTCCAGGATCTATGCCCCTGCCACTTCCCTCCCTAAGCTTAGAGCATCCTCGGCTCCTCTGCCCCAGCCCAGCCCAGGGCCCGGGAGGAGGGATGCCCTGGCCAGGCAGGGGACATTGTGGCACTGCCCTGCAGCCCGACCGCTCCTCCCTGCATCCCCCGAGACCTGCCTGGGCTAGGGCTGACATCACACTGCAGAAACCACCGTGGCTGGAGAGGCACAGGCTGAGCTGCCAGATGCCCGGGCACCCCACGGGGTGAGGCACAGAGTACGTCCCCCAAAACCACTTGAGATGATCTTGGGTCCCAGGGCAAAGGCTGTCTTTGATTGGGGTGCTCGGACACGGCCCTGAGGCCACACTCCCGAGCAAGGACATGTCAGATGAAGAACTGACATTTTTAAGATGGTAACTCTTTTAATAAGGGGTCTTTAAATATTTAGCAAAGCAGTGGAGGAGGCCGATTCAAAGAGGAGTGACAGCTTTAATCTCACTGAGCACCGGCGGGCTTCCTCCAGCTCCCAGCCCATCCCCCCACCTGCCACAAACTCTTACTCTTCTGCACCCGAAGGAGGCTGGGCTGGGACGGCTCACTGACTGATCATGAGGCCTGAGCCCAGGGAGACCGAGAAGGGCGTTTCCTGGTCCTGGTGTCAGGCAGAGGCAAGGTGGGAGGCTGGGGCTTCTCCTCTGGCCTGCTTAGCTGGAACCGACCCCCTGTAGAGGCTGTCTTGAGACCCTGGACAGGGTGTCAGGAGGTAAAAATAAACGTAAAAGAGGGTGCAGGGACCCGAGGGACCCTGCCTAGAACCCCAGTTCTCTCCTCTTTCCCAACTCTCACATGTTCAAAACCCAGCTCTGGCATTTGGCCCATCCAGAAAGGCCCCCCTACTCCCTGCTCTGGGCTCCCTCCCCTGCCCCAACACTAACCCCAGTGCACTGGAATCATCTCTTTACATGTCCACCTCCCCTGTCCCACTCAATGCAGCTGGAAAGCAGGACTGGGTTCCCAGTGTCCTGGCAGGGCCACGTGCCAAGCTCAATAAATGTCACTGTGTGGAGGTGGTCCAGGTGCCAGTCTCCAGGGAGCGCTATTTGGATGCCCAGGCCTGGGTGATAACTCCCCTCCCTGCTCTCTCTGGCATGGCCATCCCCGTCCCCATCCCCATGTGCTTCCAAGACACCTTGACTCAGCATCCATAACCCCAACAAGTACTGCCAAGGCTTGCCATATGCCAGGCCCTATGCTAGGGCTGAGCCTGCTGTGGGGACTAAACAGACCTGGTCCCTGCCTCAAGGGGCCCACAGCCCGTGGAAGTAGGGTGACAGGCATCAGGCACAGCATCACAGGCAAAGGAGGCAAGAAGCCCATGCGTGACCGGGCTGCCGACCAGAGGCCACATGCTCTACGGGCAGCACGGGGCCTTTGACCTGGGCAGGGAAGTGGCACACTGGAACTGAGAGTGGCAGTTCTGTTGGACTTGGTGAGACTGAGAAGTCTGGAAGAGTGTCCCCGGTGGGGAAACCATAGACAGGAAGAAGTGTGGGAAGACTAGGGACAGAAAGCACATCTGTGCATCTGGGTCCAGAAAGTCAACAGGAAATGTGGCACCTGGGGAGGGCTAGGGTGGTGGCCCTTTCGTCTTAATGTCTGTTTTCTCCACAAGAACACTAGCTCCAGGCGGGCAGGGACCACGCTTGTCTTCCTCCTTGCTGGTCTCTAAATACCAGCACAGTACTGGCGTATAGTAGGAGCTCAATAAGTATTTGTAGAATAGATTTTAAAAATGCCTCAGAGACATCACTCCATTCAATCTTAGCAACAACCCAGTGAAGCAGGGATCATTAGCACCCACGTGTCACCGGCGAGGAGACGACTGCTCTGAGAGTCAAGACCCTTGCTATGCCACACCATGTAGCGAGTAAACCAAGAAGGCAGGTGTGAACTCAGGGCTGATCTGACCCCGAAACCCATATTGTCAACTGGCATGCAATCCTGACATCAACTCTCTTCCCACTTAGAGCTGCTGCCACCACCTCTGTGAACGCAGCCTGGCCATTGGTATGCAAACCTGCATCCTCCCTCCAGTGCTGCCTGCTCATCTAGCATATTTCTTTATTAAAATGGGGATACTTTAATCTCAGTCTAATTTTGTCTTTAGGGAAGCTCTGTCCCCAGGCTGCCTACAGCTAAAGCCCTCAGGAAGCAGGCGCCTGCTTGTGATTCAGGCCGTCGCATCGATCTGTCAACACGTTTGTCTCCTGTATCTGCCATCTCTTATTTATAATCCCGCTCAGATTAATGAATGACAGTAGTTCTCATCACAGGAAATTTGATTAATCAATTTAAGTGCTTAATCATCACAGCCTTGTTGAGAGCTGAACATAAGGGATCTCGCTCTGATGCAGATGAATTTCAGAAAGAAATGGGAGAGCAGGAACAAAATAGTTGGCACTTCTCCATGCAAACACGAGGGATGAGGACAGCTCTGGGGAAGTCCTGGGGGGTGCCCCAAAGCCAGAGGTGGGGGCTCTTGAGAGAAGACTGAAACTTCCAGAGCCAAGGCCGCTCCTGGGCCCTGATTCTGCTTGGCGCTATGTCTGCACTTTGACCAGACTACGGGAGTAGGTGGGCAGCGCAGGCAGAACCCACCTTGGTCTAGGAGCAGGGAGAAAGAGCAGGATCAGGCCACACTGCAGAACCTTGGGATGGGGCTGGGACCTGCTGCTCTCATGCCCATTAATTAACCAGCAAGACTAACGAGCGTTGCCCCCTTTGGACGCAAGACCATCCCTACCGTTAGGCCTTGGCGCATGGTGTTGACTGCACCTGCGAAGCTGGCCCTTCCTATCAGAAGGCAGCATCCAAATTCTGCCATCTTTTGATGCTCAGCTCAGGAGCCCCTCTTCCAGGAAGCTGACTCCCTTTTCCAAGCTCCAAGCTCATGGTCCCAGCCCACCCAGCACCCACAGGCGTGGCAGTAAGCCTGGCCTTGGCCTCCATTGACTACCATCTCCTAACTCCTATCTCCTCAGCCAGAGAGAGGGCTCCCTGAAGGTTAAGACTGACCCTGACGTTGCTCTTTGCCCCTCAGGAGTGGCCAGCACAAGGACATGGGTTAAAAATCAGGGTTTAAAGCTCTGCACCAATAGCACCAGTAAAACTGAGATGGAATTAGCTCCCCAAAGCCACTGGGAGGGCAAAAGGAAGGGGGATGAAGCTACCACTGAAGGTTTGCTGGGCATCGATTACGTGAGAACTACGTGTATTTTCTATTTGAATCCCCAAATAGCTTCGCGAAGTAACTATCATCATTGCTGCTTTACAGGTGTGAAAACCAAGGTGCGCAGAGGTGACGTCACTTGCCCCCCATGGAGAGTGGGGGTAAGAGGAGGTCCAGTTGGGCTGACCTTGCCTCCTGCCTCACAGCAGCTCACGCGCTCCGAGAAGGGATCGGGGACCACACCTTAGTCTGCTGCTGTCTTGAAGCAAAGCAAATACCTACCTCTGATGGGTGGGAAAGAGCGTGCCTCATGCTGTTTGTGATAGCTGCTATGCACTGAAAGCCTAATTTTGGAAACAGATTATTAAAAAATACATCCACTCTGAACGGTGCAATCAATCAAACGCTCAAGATGCAGATTTGCCCAGTACTCTGGGCCTCGCTGGCAACATCTGGCTCTTCCCAGGCCATAGTCAGGCCCTGGCCAGGCCTCCTTCCCTCTGGGGCTGCCCTGGCTCTGCCCCAGGGAACTTTGCCTCGGGCCTCCTGGCTCCAGTGAGGATTCAGAAGACGAGGCGGCTGCAGAGTTGGATTGAAGCTGCATTGGCTCTTGGGCTGCCAACTGAAACTTCTCTGCCCCAGGTGGTGGGCCTGAGACACACTGGCATGAGGGGTCCTGGCCCCTGCTCTCACCTGTGTAATGGAACACACCACCTGCGCATGGGCTGATGCGCCAGGTGCATGTGGCAGGTGTGGAAGCCCAGCACAGGTGCCCGCCCAGGGCCGCCCACTTTCCTGGGAGCTGCCTCCCTCCCCTGCCACTGACACAGGCGTGGGGTCCTGCATTGGAGCGGGTACGTGGAGGGGGCACCAACTGCTGTGGAGGTGCCAGGTGGAAAAGTCAGTGATGCTGGTGGCATCAGGTGCTCGACTCAGGACATGAGCTCAGCGCTTTGCCCATGTAGCCCGAACCAAGATGGTGCAGGGGGAGGTGGCCAGGGAGCCTTCGCTCTCAGTGCAGAGTCTCAGGAGAGGGGCCAGATCCAGACAAGGAAGGGCTGTCAAATGGAGTCTCAGCCTATGATGAGCCAGTGTGGTCAAGGGACACAGGGCCCTCCCCGGAGGTGGTCAGTGGCAGCATGGACATAGGTAAAAACAGCCACAACAGAGACCGGGAGCCTGGCCCACCTGGGTCCTTCCCAGGAAGGGCAGGGCCAGACCCAACATGCAGCTGCTCCCATGAGAGCTGGGGAGCTGGAGAGGTCCTCGGCCTGGGGAGTGGGGGCTCTGGGCCTACAGCTGAAGCCGCCCCTCTCCAGGCCCAGCTCTGAGCCCTTGTCGCTCACCCCCCCAGGGCTCACAGCCCAGAGCATGACGGGGAGCAGACTCATCGACACCTCCACGTGCCGGCGCTGCACTCAGAGCTCTCAGAAGCCCCCGTCCATACCCGCGAACACACCGAGCAGGCTCTGGGTTACAGGTGAGGACGCTGAGGCAGGGGGCCGCCCAGCACTGTCCCAGTGGCCAACCCTGGCCCACAGTAGCAGGTCAGGACTTTCGGTCTCCCAAGGCCATCTTCCTCCTGCTCCACCAGGACCTGGGAGGCCCCCTGGAGTTCTAAAAACTGTCGGATTCTGCCTGTCCCTGGTCCTCGGAGGGACAAGCGGAGGAGGAAGCACAGGGTGGAGCACAGGGCGTGGCTGGAGCACAGTGACTGGAGGGAGAGATGCTGTGCGTGAAGGGCACTGGGGACCCGGGGACCAGCCACTGGGCTTCAGTCCTGGGAGTGAGGATGGAGACTCTCCCCTGAGCCAGGTGCCAGGGGCCCTCGGCCTCTGCAGTGATGACTGCCGAGTGACCACGACAAACCAGAAGTCATGTCTTTCCCTCGTTCCCGGCCACCACTTGGATGGTGTCTAACTCCACAAAGCGTCCAGGGCTGCCTCCATCCCAGTCTTGAAGCCTCTGACTTTCTGGGACCCTGTGGACCTGCCTGGGGGTGGCGAGCCCTGAGGGCCACAGTGCGGAGGGACAGGCACCCCCTGCGGCCCCTCCACACTGCGCCCGCCCCGCCTCCGGCCTTTGCCTCTCTTGCATCCACGGCCTGTGAGGCTCTTCTCGTGGCTCTCCCAGCCCCCCTCATTCAGGTTTCAGCTCCAACATCCTGCCCTCAGCAAGGCCCTCGCTATTTCCCATCACGTTGGTTCATTCACGGGTCTTATTCCCTCTTGAGTTTTTTGTATCTGTTGGCTTGGTTTTTATCTGATGTCCGCCTATAAAGTAAGGCCCAGGTGAAAGAGCTTGGCTGTCACACTATCTGCTGTCCCCGCAGTGCTAGGACAGGGCCTGCGAGGAGTGGGTGTCAATGAATACTTGTTAAAGCAGTGAATGAATGAATGAATGAATGAATGAATGAGGCCTGCTGGCCCCAGAACTGACGCTAGAGGGGTCCTCTGGGCATGCAGAGCCCCCAGTCAGGAACCTCAAACCAATCTAAGGATGTAGCCTTCTCCTCAGACCCAGAGACCAAGGTTTCCTAGGGGAAGGGTCTGTTTCTTTGCTTCAAAGTCAGAGATCCTCTGTTATGGGTTGAATTTTGTCCCCCAAAATTCATATATTGAAGTCCCGACACCCCAGTATTTCAGAATATGACCTTATCTGAAAACAGCATTGTTGCAGATGAGGTCCTACTGGAATAGGGTGAGTCCCTGAGCTGATACAACTGGCAAACTCATAAAACGGGGACATTTGGACCCAGACACACACGCAAGGAGAATGCCAAGTAAAGGTGAAGGCTGAGATTGGGGGATGCTTCTATAAGCCAAGGACCACCAAGCTCGCCAGCTAACCATCAGCAGCTGAGAGAGAGGCCTGGAGCAGGTTCTCCCCCAGCCTCAGCAGGAACTGGACTTGCAACCTCCAGAAATATGAAACGATAAATCTCTGTTGTTTAAGCCCCCAGTCTGTGGCACCTGGTTATGGCAGCCGGAGCACACTAATGCATCTCCTTAGGTGGATGAGACACTATCGAGAGGTCGCAGGCCAAAGAGGGGCCAGAAACCAGCCTCTGACGTCCAGGGGCCTGTGAGGAGTACTGAGGTCTCGTGGGGCCCCTGCAGAGCCTCCTGCTTGCCTGTTACCCCTTTCCGTTCTTGTCCCACCTGGCCAAGCTGTGCCCCAGAAGACCTTGCGGACTTGGAGAGATTTTTCTACAATGCAAAAGTGTCCTGCCACTTCCCTTCCCGAAGCAGGCTTTGCACACAGATCAGATCTACTCGTTCCTGTGCCCGGCTCTAAGGCCTCCAGCCCCACCCCCATTCTCTGCAGCCTCTCTACGTCCCACACCCGACCGCAGAGCCCTCAGCTCCCTGCCACATCCACCTCCCACCTCCCTTTCTGCCCCACAGGGACCCCAGCACCAGTGCCTTCCTAGGGTCCAAAGACGGGGGATTGCAAGATAACAAGAAACAGCTGCAAGGATCTAAAGGAAACAGCTGCCCTGGAGGTAATGAACACTTTGAGATGCTACAGGCTGCAGGGGTGGGGGGCAGTCCAAAGAAGAATCAGGCTTCAAGTGCTCTAGTACCTCTGGAGGCCCGAAGCTGGGGTGAAGGGCCTGGCCCCAGGGAGCCCTGGCCGAGCTCACCTGGCTCCTCCCACCGCAGGCTCCCACATGGTCCTGCCATCCACAGGCAGAGGGAGGCCCGAGGTTACCAGCCTGCCTGCTGGAGGGGAAGGGTTTGCAGTCCAACCCTCCGTCAGCCCACAAGACAGAACTGCAGGATTTCTCAAAGATGCTACAGGAATCCTGGGAGAAGTCCTCCAGGTGAGCCCGCGAGGGAACCTAAACAAGTCTGTGCTGGGAACCAGCGTAGACGCCAGGGCTTCATCTGGTCCCGAGGAGAGAAACCCGAGGACTCTGGACATTTCCCAGTTTCGAGCGCATCTTCTCCCTCATGCCTGGCCCCTCTTGCCTCTCAGATTGCTTGGAGAGCCCCTGGCAGCCCTGGGCCTGGGGACGAGAGGAGACACGCTTCTCAAATCAGTATTCAGACCAGGCTGCAGCTTGAGCTGCTGCGAAGCTGAGTCTACTCGATAAATAATGGGCTAAGAAAGCCCAGAGCCTCCCTCTCCTGCTTGCAAATCGGCCTCTTCTCCTCTGCAGGCGCAGGGTGGTGGCGTGGGGAGCTTCCCAGCTCCCTCCTTTGCTCCTGAGATGCCTCTTGCAGCTGAGGAAGAATCTTCCAGAGGACCCAGCCCTGACAGGACCCTGGGTCAAACACTGTGGGCATGGTTCCTTCCAGGCCCCACCCGATAGCAAGGCTGCAGGGAGAGGGATGCAGCCCCTTCCTGGAGTCCTAGGGAGGGCCTCTGCATGGACCATGCCACGGCAGGCAGGTCGGCACCATGCCAACGTGACCATGCACCTCCCCACCCCAGGCAAGGGCTGTGCTCAGTTGTCCCACCTCCCCAGGCCAGGAAGCTTGGAGACTGAGTCCGTTGCCAGCTGCCTTCTCAGGGTGATGGGAAGATGATCACTACACCCTTGGGAAACCAGAAGATTCCATTTTAAGATATGAACATCAGGCAAGAGCCCAGCTGGGGCCAGGGCATGGACCCCCGGGGAAGAAGCCCTGGACTCCCAAACTTGGGGTTCTAGGCTTTAGGATGAGGGGCTCCGGGCCCGAGCTCATGCCTGATGGGGAGGAATAAGGAGGCCTAGGGCCCGCCTCTCTCCTGGACCGAGCTCAGCAGGTGCAGGCAAGCTGCTATGGTTTGGGTGTGTAAGAGGTGGGGTCTTTAAGAGGTGATCAGGCCATGAGGGCTCCTCCTTCATTAACGGGATTAAGGCCCTTCTGAAAGAGTCTTGGTGCAGCACTCAGCCAGCTCATCCTCCTGCCTTCTGCATGTGAGGACGCAGCAAGAAGGCCCTCGCCAGACCAGATGCCAGTGCCTCGATCTTGGACTTTCAGCTTCCACAACTGTGAGAAATAAATTTCCAATCTTTATAAGTTATCCAGTCTCAGGTGTTTCGTGTTACGGCAGCACAAACAGACTAAGACAAGCTAATATCAGACTTGTTTTAGAACACCCTATGCCTAGGGCAGGTCCTAGAACATAGCGGAGGCCCAGAGCATTTGCTGAATGAATGAATGAATGAATGAATGAATGAATGAATGAATTGCTTTCCTCTTAACCCCCTGAGAGGCAGCCAATTGTGGACTGCCCAGCCACTCTACTGTGACAGTGACACACAGTTTCTGCCCCTGGCCAGATGGAGAAGGCAGATGTCCATGCAAGTGTGTCCGGGGCTTTGAGGCTGTCCTTGCCCACTTTAGTCCCACGGCTCTTGTGTCCTGCAGTCCTTTGAATGGGGACAAGGTGATAGTCACCTCCACAAGCTCATCCCTGGGGAAAGAGCAGAGAGCTCTGCACGTGCACAGAGCTGTAGAGGCCCCCTCCTCTTTTCTGAGAGCAAGCTTGGAAAGGAAAGGAGGGAGACCTGGAGGGCAGGGGTGTGGGGAGGCACGGGGGTGCAGGGCCGGGGCGGGCAGCAGACCCCATGCTGCCCCATCCACCGGGGCCCCTCCTGCCCTCGCGTGAGGAGGGCTGACCTGCAGCCCTGGCTTTGGGGCTGACAGCGGGGCTGAGAGCAGGGCTGCTGCTGTTTCCTGCACACCTCGGACGTCGATGGTGGGGCGGTCACACTACAGAACGTTTCCATCCCTAGGATCCTCCCATTGCCCTTTCCAGCCACACTCACTTCCCTCCCAGCCCACCCCCTCTTAACTGCTGGTGGCCACTAACCCGTTCTCTATTTCTACAATTTTGTCACTTTGACAATAGTGTCTCAATGGAATCACATGGCACGGAGCCTTTCGGAGCTGGCCTTCGTCCTCAGCAGTGTTCTCTGGAGACTCAGCCGGGGGCTGCACACAACAACAGTGCCTTCTTTTTTCCTTCTGCCAGTGAGAGGCCGGCAGCCCCTGCACTGGTGTTGTGGGGCCTGGCTCCTCCCTGAGAAGCGGGCACCTGGAGGGATCCTGCAGCAAGAAGCCACTGGGTGGTCCTTGGGAACCTCAAAGGTGAAGGGTGGGCCTGGGAAGAAGCAGGCCATTATATGAGCTAAGTGGCTTTCAGAAGCTCCCTAGCTGCACAAGTCCCATCTGGAGGGCTGTCAGGAAAAGGAAATGGGGTGTCACTCAGCCCCCAGCCCACCAAGGAGGCAAGGAGTTCTGCTCAGGTTGCCGGAGGCTTGGACGGAGGTGCCTGGGGAGAGGAGGTGGGCAGGACCACCTTTCCTCCTGCCCCCTCTCAGTTTCTGACACCCGCTTCCACCCTGTTGGGATAGTCACAAGCCTCCGGCTGGCTCACTTCCTGGGGAGCTCCTCCCCCAGGGACCTTGAGGGACAGGAGGCAGGCTACCTGAGGTCTATGGGACCTGGCAATAGGGACCAAGTGCCCCTCAGCTGTGGGAACTGGGCCCAGCACGTGCCCGGTGGTTGGAGAGGGGGCTGCCTGCTTCCTTCTGGAGCTAACTTCTCCCAGGCTGGGGGCCTGTCAGGTCTGGAGACCCCTCTGGGGCTGGCCCCAGTGCAGAACCTGTAAACTAAGTGAGGCAGGCCCTGGCTGGGCCTGGCTGTCTCCTCCGTGGGGGCTCAGCAGGGGCATTTCCTGCAGAGAGCACAAGCAAGGCCACACACAATTCTCTCCTGGGGAAGCTGAAAGACAGGAGGCCCTGGCACAGACGGCCGGAGAAGCAGGCCACACGGGGAACTGCAAATTTTGTTTGACGGAGTGGAACTTAGACAGCAGAAAGACAATTGCTCTACAGTTTTCCGAGGGTCCGGCTCAGGGGAGCTAACACTGTTCTTGGCCCAGTGGCCCTGGCCTGGACGAAGGCAGAGCACTGGCCCTGGCCCCTCACCAGCCTGGCCACCCAGAGCTGCCAGGAAAAGAGAGCCCCGGCTGCTTGTGTCATGCAGCTGCCCCTTGCTCATCCTCTGCAGCATGGGAGTGGTCTCTGTGCCACATCTGCCCCACCACCCCTGGGACACACTTGTCCCATCCCTGCTAGTCCTCTAGATCACGTGAAACTCCCACAGAAAGCCACCCTGGACTGGATTCCCTGGGACATCAATTTGTGGTCAGATCTGGATTCAAATCCTGACATCAAAACTTTCTGGCTATGTGACTTCAGAGAGGTCACTTTCCCTCTCTGGGCATGGTATGCTCAGCTCACGAGCTTGGGTAAGAGTGAAAAGAGAGAATGTGGATATTCTGGCGCCCGCCATACGCACAGCAGATAGCTGTCCTCACTGCGCCCACTTCCCAGGCCCTCCTCAGCTCCGCACGGTCAGCCTGGTTCCTGGTCTGCTTTGTAAGGCTGTTCAGTCATCTCCCCAGGTCTAGGTCTTGCTCTCCAGAACTGACTGCAGGCCTCTTGAGGACCAGGGTTGCCTTCATCTGGGTTGGGGCTCAGATGTTCCCCTGGCATCATCTTCTTCAGCAACACCTGAGTGTCCATTTCTGCTGGGTACTGCCTGGCATCCCACCACGGGAGGGAGGGGACCAACACACAGTCACTGCCTTCAGAGGTCTCAGAGTCTCATAGGGTGAATAGCCCCCGGACAACATGTGCTAAGAAGCAGATGACTCAGGGCTTTGGGAGTGTGAGGTGGGGGGAGGCAAGGAGAGAATGTCTTCAGGGGCTCGGGTTGGGGATCAGGAAAGGCTTACAGAGTTGGGTCTCAAAGATCAGGAGGGGCTAGGGCAGCTTAAGGAAGGGCACGCTGGGGGGAGAGTGCTCAGGAAGGATGCAGAGGCAGGAATTCACCTGAGGGGTCTAGATCTGCAGATGGCCTGGGGTCCACTTGAGAAGGACCATGGCAGGAGGAAGTAGAGGACACCAGCAGGCTGAACTTCCTGGCACCCACCCCAAAGTGGCTATCCATTCAGGGATAGCATTTGGGAACACCACTTCCTCCAAGTAGGGCTGCCTCGTGCAGAGCCGCATCCATTGCAGGGTGGTCTTCCAAGCAGGCAGGGACCTGGGCCTGCCACGTGCCTGGGGCTAAAGGCACAGTGGGAGCTGCACTGCAGGGTGGAAACTGGAAATCTGGATGCCTATGTGACTGGGTCCTCTGGGGCAGGGTCACCTGTGAAGGCCACCTGGAGGTAGCCAGACTTAGAGGCTATGGTCAAGGGTTCCCACTTCTGCCCTTCCAGGCCAGCTTTCCTGACCAGGCTCCTCAGGGACTCAGCTGCTGATCGTTCCCAAAGGAGACATCTCTGAGTTCTCAGAAATGGCCCAGGGGAAGGAGACTTCGGGTTGCTGGAGTGGTTTACTCTCACCATGCAGAGAAAGTACCTCTGAGTTGGCAGAAAGCTACTCTCCCTGAATCCCCATAAAGTGTCCTGCGTTCCCACTAACTCATTGATCTGCATGTTTTTCCCAGGCCTGAAGATTTCTTAACTGTCATCACAAGGTTAGAAGAATTGTGGATTGGAAAACTATGCAGCATATTAAAGTCAGGCTGAAATATTGCCACAATACAGAGAAATATTTTATATTTATTCTCTTTTAGAAATTGTTATAAAGGGAATATAATGAGAATGTTGCAAACGAGTGGAATATTTTCTTCTAACCTGACAATAAAAATATGTCAAAGGGATGTGTGAAACTCTAATAGGAAACAGATAATCGGCCCTGGAAGTGCAGGGATTTAGCAAAGATTTTGCTTGTGCCATTACTGGCCCACAGGGAAGAAATAGAGGCTTCTAGAGCAGCTTCTCTATGGGCGAATGCACAGGGGATGCGCAGGGAGGAGGCAGGTGGTCTATGTGCCTGATCAGGGCCTGGCACTGGTCAGATATCAGATGGACTTGCAAAGAGTTAAAGGCATGGGGCCTTGCTGAGCCTCAAAATAGCAGAAATCACAACACCTCCAACACCATCATCCCTGTTATTATCCCAATATCATACCCATCATTATCACCATCATCACCATCATCATCACCATCACCATCACCACCATCACCATCACCATCACCACCATCACCACCACCATCATCACCATCACCATCACCACCATCACCACCACCACCACCACCATCATCACCATCACCATCACCACCATCACCATCACCACCATCACCATCACCATCATCACCATCACCATCATCACCATCACCATCACCATCATCACCATCACCATCACCATCATCACCATCACCATCACCATCATCACCATCACCATCATCACCATAACCATCACCATCATCACCATCACCACCATCACCATCACCATCACCATCATCACCATCATCATCACCATCACCATCACCATCACCACCATCACCACCACCACCATCACCATCACCATCATCACCATCACCAGCATCACCACCATCACCATCATCACCATCATCACCATCATCACCATCACCACCATCACCATTACCATCACCACCATCACCATCACCATCACCACCACCACCATCACCATCACCATCACCACCATCACCATCACCATCATCACCATCATCACCATCATCACCATCACCACCATCACCATCACCATCACCATCACCACCATCACCATCACCATGACCATCATCACCATCACCATGACCATCATCACCATCACCATCACCATCACCATCACCATCATCACCACCATCACCATCACCGTCACCATCACCATCATCATCGTCACCATCATCACCATCACCACCATCACCATCACCATCACCATCATCACCATCACCATCACCATCATCACCATCACCATCATCACCATCATCATCACCATCACCATGACCATCATCACCATCACCATCACCATCATCACCATCACCATCAACATCATCACCATCATCATCACCATCACCATCATCACCATCACCATCATCACCATCAGCATCACCATCACCATCACCATCATCATCATCACCACCATCACCCTAATCACCATCATCACCATCACCATGACCATCATCACCATCACCATCACCATCACCATCACCATCATCACCACCATCACCATCACCGTCACCATCACCATCATCATCGTCACCATCATCACCATCACCACCATCACCATCACCATCACCATCATCACCATCACCATCACCATCATCACCACCATCACCATCACCGTCACCATCACCATCATCATCGTCACCATCATCACCATCACCACCATCACCATCACCATCACCATCATCACCATCATCATCACCATCACCATCACCATCACCACCATCACCACCACCACCATCACCATCACCATCATCACCATCACCAGCATCACCACCATCACCATCATCACCATCATCACCATCATCACCATCACCACCATCACCATTACCATCACCACCATCACCATCACCATCACCACCACCACCATCACCATCACCATCACCACCATCACCATCACCATCATCACCATCATCACCATCATCACCATCACCACCATCACCATCACCATCACCATCACCACCATCACCATCACCATGACCATCATCACCATCACCATGACCATCATCACCATCACCATCACCATCACCATCACCATCATCACCACCATCACCATCACCGTCACCATCACCATCATCATCGTCACCATCATCACCATCACCACCATCACCATCACCATCACCATCATCACCATCACCATCACCATCATCACCATCACCATCATCACCATCATCATCACCATCACCATGACCATCATCACCATCACCATCACCATCATCACCATCACCATCAACATCATCACCATCATCATCACCATCACCATCATCACCATCACCATCATCACCATCAGCATCACCATCACCATCACCATCATCATCATCACCACCATCACCCTAATCACCATCAGCACCATCACCATCACCATCACCACCATCATCTCCATGCTAATAGTTTCCATTTGTTGGACACTTATAATGTGCTGTGCACTATGGTAAGGGCTTTACATAAATTATCATATTTTAACCTCAAAACAACCATGTGAACTACTCCTATGCTTATCAAACATGGAAACCAATATTTAAAGAGGCTTAGAACTTACTCAAAGACATGCACCCTGAAGATGGTAGAGGTCAAATTGGAGCTCAGCTCTCATGGGAAGATGAATTGAACTCATTTGAGGATGTGGTAGGGGACACTGCTGGGAAGCCAGGCTGGGCCTCCACTGCAGAGATCCCTGTCCTATAGCCTGCACAGGAGGGGTACTGACTTGATTCAATGTGACATGGGGAACGACCCAAGGCAGCTGAGCAGAGAAGGCACAATCCCTGATGTGGTGACTGGCCCTTGGCAAAGTCCTAGAGGCAGGAAGGTTTGCATTAAATACGCTTCTGTCTCCTCCCCTCTTTCTGAGTCCCCCAACCCAAAGATCCCATTAATACAACACATGATTATCAAGTGCCTCCTCCATGCTGGACACAGGGTGCTGGGGTTGGAACAGTGTGTGAGCCCATCAAGGTCCTGCCCTCTAGGAACCCACCTTCCAGTTCACGAGAGGCAACATTCTTGGCCAGGCTGCCCTGACTGCCTGACCAGGGCCCTGCTTGAGCCTGTCCTTCCCAATAGCATTGATGTCCCTATACCTCTCCAGGGTCTGACAGGTGTCAATAGCCTCCCCGTCCCCACCCTCCCTCCGGATAGCACATCTGTGTTTTGGCCAGAACCTTTCAGAGACATGATATTTTCCACAGACACTGACTCCAGTGTTGACTGTTTGGGGTCCACGGTGTGCTGGAAGGGGAGGCTGTGTGGTGAGTGGGGTGGGTCGCGGCTGGTCATGGCTCCCTCCCTTGCTCTGCTTTGGGTCTCTTTCCTAGTTGCCGGCTCATCTCTGTAATCCCCAAGGAGGGATGAGTGGCGACGGGGCCCGAGGATACCCTGGAGCCCAGAGCTCATTGTACCTCAGGGCTGACCCCAGAGGACATGCAATGTTCAAGGGGCCAGGTGGTCAGCTGCAACTGGCTCTCCCCCAAATAATCAGCGGGATTCTAACTCTTCTGTGGGCTGAGGACTGTGTGCAGAGGGCAGGACCAGTCATCCCAGGGGGAGGCTTGCTCAAATTGACACTCAATTTCCCATCACTAAAAATATTTCTGAAGCCAAGTTACTCAGGATCATAAAAGAGACCAGAGATTGAAAATTAAATACATATGCACGCAGTGTTGGAAAGGATTTGACCTTCAAAACTTCCTTTCAATGAATTCCCAAATAAAATACTATTTATATAGCTTCAAGCAAATTATTGTGTAGCCCTGTACTCAATCTTCACATTCCAATTTAGACGCTGCACGCTTTCCTGGAGCTTGGATATGCCGGCAAGAACCGCAATCAGAGAAGGTTCGAGAAGGTCTTTCTGAACCCATTGCTATAGAAATACCGAGTTTGGACTGCTCACAATCGACTTATAAATATTACATTCATGTTCCCCAAACCCAAATAGCTGAATATTAATCTCTTAAGATTAGTGACTAAATGTGCTGGAATTCACAATGCACAAATAGGAATGGAGCTTTTCTGACATTTGTGGGCTCTCAGGTAACAGCCAAAAGGTCAACATTGCCCTGGTATTAATTTTTTATCAAAGATGGCCAAGCTCATTTTCAGGGTTGTAATAAGCAGCTCTTCTTGGCTCAGACACATCCTGTCCCCCACCTGCAGGAGCCTTTGCTTGTCCTTGAAGTTGAGGATGCCACCTCCTCAAACCTCTAAGTCTCGAAGATTCATCCAGAACAGCCTAAGAGGGAACGACACTTAAGAATGTTGAGTAAGGAAAACACGATTCTAAATGCCACCGCTGAGCAAAAAGACCTTACCGGTGCCCTGATAAATTACTAAAAACACAGACCAGATTTAAGGACCAAATTTAATCTCAACTTGCCTCCCAGGAGGATAGCTGTTCAGGTCTTTTTAACTCTGATTTTGCAGTTCTACAAAAGCCTTTACTTATAAGTCATATGCAAGCTAATATGCTGAATCTAAGCACAAAAATGATCCAGTTCAGAACTCCCACTTCTCCAAATCTCAGATTTCTCCTCCTCAAATGTGGTGAGTAAAGGAGTTTTCTCTACCTCTCCCTCACCCCCAGCCCCTGTTTTTTTGCAGAATTGACACTAGCCCCCAATTACAGAAGCTCTGAGCCAGGCTGATTAATTATGGATTTGCCAAACCTTGAAGCTTTCACTAAAGATAATCTTTTAAATGATTTCCATGTAAATCAGACCTTGCCCAGACCCACCCAGGGCCCTCTGCTTTATCTAACAAATAGTATCAATTGAATCAATGCAGTTATTTAGCAGATAATGGGCTTTAAGTCGGAAACCCCAGTCTCCTGCTGGTCTTATATCAGCAGCCAAGACAGAGTCGATGTCACCCCCAGCCAACCTGCCCCTTCCTGGTCCCATGCCTCTGCCTCCCCCAGGAGGGGATCCAGGGGAGACCCTGAGAAGAGAGAGAAATGTTACTGATCATGCCTGAGCTTCAGGCTGTGTGACTCTGCCTGGCCCCTGGGCACCCGGGTATACAGTTACAGAGCAAGACCCGGGGAGGTGCCCTTGCCTTTGTAAACTTTTAAATGTCAGGCTGTAAAAGGAACCACTCATGAGTGCTTAGGAGTGGGGGTGGATGCTAGGGCTGGGGGGAAGAGAGAGGTGCCCTCTGGAGGCCAAGAGCCCCTTTCCTGCCACCTTTCCCCTGGGCCACTGCTCCCCCAGGTTCTTGAGGGTTTGACAGGGATCACGTTCACTGCAGCCTTTGTCCTCAGCGCCTGCCCCAGGCCTGGTGCAGGGCAAGCACTCAGTAGACAAACACACGGTGAATGACTGTTTTCACAAAGCTCGGCCAGCAATGATTGGTCCGGGGCTATCCCAGGGGGGCAGAGAAAAGGTGGAGGGAAGGTGGGAACACCGTGGCACCTCTCACTCTAGAGACCAGAGTCCAAAGTGTAAGGGACACCTGGAGTCCGCATGGGCCCTGGTGGCCTCATCCAGGACATGGGCAGGTTGGGAGGGGTGCTCCTTGCTTGCTGGCCTTGGCAACAGAGTGAAGTGCAACGGACACCGCCAGCCAGGGGAGGCCTCGGGCACATGCTGGGTGCTGGCCCCGTCCAGCCTCCCTGAGCTGCACGGGGGCAGGGGAATGAGCTCTTGGCCCCTCTGACTGTCCTCTCAAGGCCAGAAGTGCCTGTCTTTAGACACCCCAATCCTTACCCCCTCCCACCCCCCACCCAGCACCCTCCCTTCATCTGCAGGAGCCAAAGGGCTTATCCTTTTTCACCAAGACAGCCACCGAGGCTGCTCCCAAGGACTGTGGCCTTGCAGTGCCCATCCCAGAAAAGCTTCTCAGACCACTATACTCCTCCCCCGGGCTGGGATTCACAGAGGACAACTGACCTGGGGCAGAGGGACAGCCGGGCCCTCTTTCCCGGGGTCTCGATGCTCCTAGCACCAGACTGCAATGCCAAGGGCCGCTTGGACCCCAGGAGACTGTGCTGCCTCTCAGGACCCCCGGAGACCCCCCAGCAGCACTTCCTTCTGCCTTCCTGGAGTCTGTCCTAGAGCAGGAAGCTTCTTCCCCAGACGTCCGTGTGAGGGTACAGCAAAGGCCCACAGCCCCGGGTCAGAGCCTCTCGGCCTGGGGTCTGTGGACCCCCCAAGACCCCGTAGATGCCTGTGTGTGGCCAGCTGGTGAGCTTGTTTTCTTTTTCCCCTGGAGACCAGGTGCTCAGCTTTGGTCCACTTCTCCAATACATTCTCGTTCTCCCCAAAGTGAACGAGCTGTGCTCTAAGGCCTGAGGGTGTAGACTCCACTCCCCGAGCTCTCCTGAAGTGGCTTTGAAGCCACCTCCACTCTGCCCTCTCCCCTCCCTGTGCAGGGACACCCCCTTCTTGCCCCTGCCCCAGCGAGCACACAGCACTCTGGGGCAGGTGCTTGGCCATGCACAAAGTGACACAGTGCTATTTTTATTTCAGAGAAGAGCAGTTTATCAGGCTCCGGGACAACTTCCTGCTGCAAGGTCCACACTGTATTGAACTTGGCCATGTACCCGTCTTGCCTTATTGAGCTGCAACATGATGCCTACGGGCCACTTCCCTGGTCACTGAAGCCACCTCCAACCTCCCAGGATCCTGGGCCATGACATGACTTTAGCCTTGGCTCGGGGGAAGGAAGTGGAGGGTTTAACCCATGAGAAAGTGTCACCAGCGCCCGGGCCTGTTCTCTACCCCCAACCCCTCAGCTGCACTAACAGGCTCAGACTCAGGCCAGGATACGGCTGCTCAGTTTGCTTCCCCGCAGCGAGTGAGCTGTGAGTGACTGTGTGGAGCCCCCCAGATGGGCAAAGCCCCACCTGTGCCCTCCCCTTATCCTTCCTGGTTGGCCAAAGGAGAAATATTGCTCCATGGAAGACCCCTCACCGTGACACACTATGCAAAATGATGTTTCTAAGATCTGGTGGGGAATAAGAAAAATCAAGCAGTGTAATTTCTAGGGTAGAGGAAATGGGATGGGGGGTTAATTTAGTCTCTTTTTAAAGATGCCTATTAAAGTTTACATGATAAATGACTTTAAAATGTTTCTTGTTGATGCAAGAGAGAAGCAGCTGCCTGTGCACGGATGGTTGTATCCGAGGGGTGGCCGCCCTGCAGGCAGGAAAGAGATGCCCAAGGGAAGGTGGCCACGGCTCAGAGCCCAAGTGGGGGTGATGACCAAGGCATGTGAGGTGTCTTCACCAAGCGTCCCCCAGGCACCTGCCGAGGGTGCAGAGGGCTCACCCCAGAAAAGCGCTCCCTGAAGCCATTAGGAGGAGGTGACGTCTGGGTAAAGTCTTGAAGGATGAACAGGAGCTCCCCTGGCTGACAAAGCACAAAGAGAGCTCCAAGCCCCTCCCTTCTTACCCCCGACACTCTCATCCCACACCCCACTCTATTTCTCTTGTGCGCACTTTCCGCCACGTGACACGCTATGTATTTCTTCCCCTAATGAATGAATGAAAAAGACTTGGTGCGGAATCCTGGAAGCATCAAACACCAGCTCCATGACATCCCCTCTCCCCCCACCACCGTTATCAGTTGACCCAGGGACAGCCCTACGAGGTAGGCAAGGAAAGTACTGGCCCATTTAATTGATAAGGAAACTGAGGCAGAGAAATTAAATAGTCTGACTGCTGTGAAATGCATGCTAATTGACAAAGCAGGATATAAAATTGTATATGCAGTATCATCTCGCTTAAGCAGAGGCATAGGCACAGAATGGGACAAATACGCCACAATATTCACATGCGTTCGCCACAGGAGGGTGGTGTGGGTTGGTTCTGGCTCTCTCAGCTGTCCTTCCAGGTGATTCTCCACAGCGCGTGCCCGGCGGGAGATGCTCTGCACACTGGGTCTAAACCGCTTCTCCAGGCTTGGTCCCCGGCCGGGCCGCAGCTGGGGCTGTGAAAGCCGCCTTGCCCTGGGACTCTTTCCCCCCAGATGCTGCCTAACTCACTGTCTCCATAAGCCTGATTGGTAGTAATCACCTCCCGATCAAGACTAATAGAGGAAACATTTTCAAAACACTTAAACACGCGCTTCCATTAATCGATGCTCTGAAAATGGATCTGTGGGGCAACTTGACAAAGGTGTTCGTGGCAGTTGCAGACACGAATCCATCAAAAGTCTGCAGAGAGCCACTCATGCCCATGGACCAGCCTCTCAGAGCCAAAGGGAGGTCCGTCCTCAGCTTGGGGCTTGTGGACTCAGTGGCCTCAGGCTGGCTGAGCCAACGTGGGGGGCTGTAGTGGCAGCAGGGGGCCCTGCGTCCAGGCAACACGTGCCAGCCCCTTGTTGGAAGCTGCCTGCAGAGTGGGTAAGCATGGTCTAAATGTTGTATCTCCTTCATGGCATTCCATGCCTCCCAGCTGCTGTGACGGACAGCAGAGCCCCATGCAGAGGGGGTCTGGCTGTGCTGTTGACCCCCCTTTTGCCCACGATGCGCCCTTTGCCTGGCATGTCCTCCCACCTGTGCTTGGAGGCCCAGATCGGCTGTCTCTCCAGGGTGGCTCCCCTGGTCCTGATGCAGGCTCTCACCTGCACCTCCTGGTAGGACTCAGCAGGCCCTCCTCGGAAGCCCGGCCCTCCCCCTGGCCCTCTTCTTGCACGGCTCCCTGTCTCCCTTCAGTGCCTGTCATGTGCACATGTACCCACAGTGGCTTTTGAAACTGAGCATCTTGTAAACAGGGACTACACCTGGGTGTACGAGCCACAGCACAAGCCTGGCACAGAGGAAGGCTCCAGTGACACCCGCCAAGCTCACATCCCGCACTTAGAGACTCATCCGCCAGCCGGCACCTGCTTTATGCATTCTTATGCCCTCTTGGTTTCTGGTATGTGGCATTTTTCTCCCTCAGCTGATGGTAGGTATCTCAGGGACCTCTAGGAGGGCATCAGGAATGCTCTGAAGACTCTGTGCTCTTCCATTCACGTGGTCACAGTGCACTGATGGTGCAGCTTTATGTGCCGTGCCAGACACAACATAGAGCAAAGCTCGTGGTGGCTTCCTAGACCCTGAGACCCTGTGGGCCTGCGCCATGGGTCCACTCAGTGGTTGACCACAGAGGCCCAACCCCAGGAAAACAGCCTTCCTGCCTCACTGGTGCTTACCTCCTGTCCTCCACCCACAGACCCCACCTGCTACCACCTACTGTAAGGCCCCTCCATGTGCCAGGCACCATTCTGATTGCTTCACATCAACAAATCCTCACAGCAGCCCAGGAGGGGGGTGCTGTCACTACCTCCAGTTCACAGATGAGGACACGGAGGCCCAGAGAAGTTCAGTCACTTGTCCAGGTGACCCTACTCGTAAGTCACAGAGCAATCCAGTTCTAGTTCCTACACTTAGCCACCCCACTCCATGCCTTCTGTTTAAAAACATTCAACCAATACATACTGAACACTTGGGACACCCAGTCACGATTCTAAGGGGTGCTGGGGGTCCCCTGGATGAAGACCAGAAATGGTCAGGACATGAGAAGAGGAGCTTGTTGGTTTTCCCAGGTCAAGGGACAGTTGAGGCTTTGTCTCCAGAGAGGCATCCCCTGAGAAGTCCTCCTGTGGCCTGTAGCCAATTGCAGGACCCCAGAGAACTGGCAGCCTGGGCCCTGGGGTGTGCCAGGCTCGAGTCCAGGATGCCGCTCAGAACCCATGGCTGGGATGTGGACCCTGGGATCCAGCCAGGACCCCTCCCCGCACCTGGCTGGGTGCCCTTCTTGGAGACCCTGCACTCAGACAGGTTTGCCTTTGAATGCTTCTGACTGCTTTGCAATCAGCTTGGAGGCTCAAGGAATATGTCGATTTTAGGTCAGGATGCTGCCAGTGTTTGGACTGTGAGGTTATGTGTGTGGATTTCCAGGAGACCGAGCATGGAGCAGAGGCTTGTTGCCAGAACAAAGGTGGTGGCATCCCAGCTCCTCAGAGAAGCTGGTTGGGCTGGGGGTTCAGGGGGACCCACAAGGCAGGGTCACGGGAAGGGGAGCCCTCCCTGGCCCATTCTTGCACTCATTCCTTCATTGCACAGCAGGTCCTGAGCACCACCAGGGCAGGTGTTGCTGCAGGACTGAGGACTCAGCAGCAGGCGTATGCACTGGTTGAGTGACACTCTAGTGGCCAGACGGACAGCGGACAGATGAGTCAACATAGCATGTCCCAGACGGCAGTAAATGCAGTGGGGAGAAACAAGATGGGGGTGGGGAGGGCTAGATGGTCAGTCTGGAAAGGCCTGTATGCTGGGGTGACACATCCAAGTAGACACCAGAATGAAAGAAGAGGGGGTGACACACGCTATGCAGGCAGAACAGGCCAGGTGTGCCAAGCGGATGAAATGGCAAGTGCACAGGCCCGAGCAGGGGCATGCCTGTGGGAATAAAGTGGGGCCAGGAGGGCAGGTGGGCTGAGGTGGAGGGGCCCCCAGGCCCAGAGAAGTTTGTGTTGTTGCTCTGAGCAAGCTGAAAAGCCTCTGGAGATTTCTAAGCAGAGAAGTGACATGAGCTGAAGGCTGAAGGCTGCCATGTGACAAACAGACCAAGGGGGGTGACAGCAGAAATGCACAGCTATGGTGATGATCTGGAGAAACAGGATGGAGGAGTGACCCCGAGGGATCAAGTCGGGGTGGCAGAAGTGACAAGCACTTCAAAGGGACAGCCAGCAGACTTTGCAGATGAAGTGGAGGTGGGGAGGGAGCATGGGTAGGGTCAAGGACTGGAGGGTGAGTTGCTGCTGTGGACTGAATGTCCCCCCAAAAGTTTATGTGGTGAAAACTTGACCCCCACTGGAACAGTGTGAAGAGGGTGGGAAATCTGATTATGGTATTTGAAAGGTGGGGCCTTTGAAAGGTGACTGTATTTTGAGGACCATGCTCGGGAAAGTGGATTAATCCATTCATGGAGTAATGGGTTGATGGTTTAATGGTTTGATAAACTCTGTAGAGAGTTCTCACCCAGAAGAAGGCCCTGACCAGATGCGCCCCTTGGACTGTGGACTTCCCAGCCTCCAAAACTGGATGAAATAAATTTCATCTTCCATGTAAATGACCTAGTTTCAGGAATACTGTTGTAGGCAACAGAAAACGGACTCATACAGTTGCTGTTCCCTGATGCAGGGAAGACTGCAGGAGGTGCATGTTGGGTGGAGGTGGGGGGCTCAGTGTGAGCCATGTTACATTTGACATGTAAACATCCAGGTGGGAAAGCTGAGTCTACACTTATGTGTCTGAGTCCAGACTTCAGGGGCAAAGGCCAGGCCCAACGCATCAGTTTGGGAGTCATCAGCTTAAACATGGAATTTAAAACCACGAGACTGCATGAGCTCACCTAGGGGGTGTGTGCAGACAGAGAGGAGGGTCAGGAAGGGAGCCGGGGACTCCAATATTCCAGGTCAAGATGATTGGGTGAAACAGGCCACGTAGACTGAGAAGGGGCGACCAGCAAGGTAGGAGGACGTGAGGAGCCTGTGGTGTCCTGGAAATCACATGAAGAAGGCGTTTCAAGAATGAGGCCATGGCCAACCATGTGGAGAGCTGCAGACAATGGGAGGTGAGGACTGGAGATTAAATGCTGAGTTTAGGGACGTGGGGGCCACCAGGAACTGGCCCTTCACCCTGAATGAGATGTGCACCGTTCCAGGGTTTCCAGCAGAGCAGAGACCTGGTCCTGCCTGTGTCTGAAGACCGGGCTGGCTGCAGATTTGAGAATGGGTGGAAGGGGAAGAGTGGAGGCACCAGGCTGGCAAGTGCTCCAGCCAGGGAAGCCGGTGGCTCCGGCCCAGGCAGCAGTGGACGTGGAGCCAACTGGACTCACTGACGGAGTGGGCAGCAGAGAGGAGTCAAGGGCGCTCCAAGGGGCTTGGCCTGAGCATCTGGGAGGACAGATCGCCACTGACTGAGATGGGAAGGCTGGGTGTAGTGGGATTGGGGAGGGGGACAGCAGGAGCTCAGTTTTGGACCCCGGCATCTGAGACACGTACTGGACAGCCAAGGGAGATGCGGAGTGGACACATGGATGATCACATGTGAGAGTCAGGGGGAGACCACCAGGAAGTGAGCGTTGAGGAGCAGAAGGACCGGGAGGCAGGCTCTGCACACTCCACCATGAAGGGTGGGGAGAAAGATCCTGAGAAAGAGGAACACAAGAGCTAGGAGGCCAGCCGGGACCAGCCGGGTGTCCTGGGAAGCAAGTCAGGCAGTGAGTCAGGAGAAGGCAGCCAGGGACTAGCCCCCAAGGCTGGCTGACAAGTGACAGAAGGGGCGAGGGCCTGGGGTGGCATGGGAGGAAGTGCGCTCCTAGATCATGGCAAAAGCTGGCTTTGTTTCATCAGGCCACTCACTCATTCATTCGTCCAACCGTATTTGCTGAGTCCTAGCACCGCCAGCGCTTCCTCACAAACACCGGAGCGATCGGCTGCGGTCAGGATGGCCTCAGCCTTCTGAATCACTGTTAGAAAAAAGAAAGGGTCCCCTTCCAGTTAGCATTGCTTTAGCCCTTTAATTTCATTTGATTCTAATTCCCGTAAAGTCGGCGAGCTTCCTGCAGCAACAGAGGATGGACACGGGGCTCAGTAGACGCAGGCCTGACCAGAGGGCAGAATTCGGGGGCCCTCCTGCATGTGGAAGGAAGGACTGGGGGTGGGGAAAATCCAGAAACATCCCTGAATTCATCTGGGACCCGATCCAGTCAATGCATCAGAGAGAAAATCCTGCACTCATGTGCCAGGGTAAAGAGGACAGAGAGGCTTTGAAATGACTGACATTGCTGTCCCAGGGCCTGATGTGGCCCCTTCTGGATGCTGACTGATCACTTTGCCAGCAAGAGTGTGAAGATCTGTTCAGAACCAGCTGGCTCCCTCTCCTGAGAACAGAGCAAGATGACTGCCTGGAAAACCGGGCTGACTGTGGCGAGAATATACTTGAATTATGGGATCTATTTGCTTTTCCAAAAAAGACATTAAAACACACACGCACACACGTGCCCAACCTCCATGCATGTTAGGAATCCAAAACACCTGCAGGGCACTGGAGAAATCCTCCTCCAAATCAAGCATGTGACACAGCTGGAACTGTCTCTCAGTAGAGTGCTTTGTTTAGGCCTGGAATGCCCTGGGTTTTAAGCAGCATCTGTGTTTTGATGGAGTTAAGAAGACTGCAACCTTCAAGGCTCCGTGTATTTGTGGCACCGTGCAGACGTCATCAGTGGTCCACGCTCAAGGACTCTTGGGTCACGAGTTCTTTGACTGAGCCCAGAGAAATACATTCAGAAGTCTACAGTCTCTGTTCATAAATATTCACCTGGCTCCTCTCACTCTTTGAGTGACGTCTTTTTTTCTTTTGTTACAAAGAGTTATTGTGTTTTACGGTTATCAAATCTTTGAAGACATTTCTGAATCAGGGATTGTGGTTTAGGCTGAACAAACACAAAGGCATCTGACAGGCTCCAAGTGTGACACTCCACCCCCTACGCTGGCTCCTGACCACAGGCACTCGGGGCCCCAGTCAACCAGAGGCTTGAGCCAGGTGAGGGAGTGGTGGCTGAGGCCCTCGCTCAGCCGCTGTCAGGAGACATCTGCTGCTGCAGGCCCTGGACCAGGTGTCCAAGGGCTTCCCCAGGGGTCAGGCCTGGGGTCTTCGGTTCTTCCTGCCCCATGCCCTCTGTTTCCCTGGCTCGAGCTGCACTGTAGCAAAAATCTCCCAGGCCTGTCCTTTTCCAATTTTGCCTTCAGACCTTGACCCGTTTACTGCTGACTGTAAAATCAATTGTTACATCCTTACTACTTTCCTTCAAGGAGGAAAGCGCAATGATATAAGGGCAGAAGCCACATCCTCCGCTCTTTGTCTGAAACACAAAGCTTCTAGTCTCCCTCCCCTTCAAAGCTCTTTGTCCTTTGTCCGGAGGGGAGGCAGCGGTGGCTGAGAGCTCACAGCTGTGGCGGGGCAGCTGATTCCTTCCCGCTCAGCACTCACCTGGCCTGCATTCTGGCCAGGTCCAGGCCTCACCCTCAGATCAACAGGGAAGGCCCCTTGAGATCAATACTCTGTGCAATGATTCGTCTGATTCCAAAAGAACTCGGGTGTCACCCCACGGAGGTACACCGGAGAGAAACCTGGGGTGGTGGGGAGTTGGTGCTTTCCTCTGAGAAGAAAATATTAATTTGTTTTGCATTTGAAAGTTAAATGAGCTATCCTAGCCCTGCACAGGCCCTGAAGGCTGGTGTGGGCTCCCCGTGCGCTGGATGGAAACAAAATGCCTGAGCACAAGCCAGAGAACAACTTTTATTCTGAAAGTCAGAGGGGTCTAGAGCCTACCTGTTCAGTCACCCTCAACTCTCACCCACGCCCTTTGCACTTGGGGATGGGGACATGAGGCCGACCCGGAAAACAGCCCCTCAAGATCACTCTGCTCTCTGGGAGGCCTCGGCTCCTCCTGCTCAACAGGCAGCCTCTTCACCAATGCTGAGACCCTGCAGGTGCCTACCTGCAGCCCCCAACACAGTCCCATGGCCCCCCAAATCCCAGCTGCTGCCATAGGCCTGGGCCTGAGGGCATCTGTGTCTTCTCCGCCAGTTTCTACCCCAGCAGCCAAGAGCCCCTCGCACCAGCTTCTCCATACCCTGCCAGCTGCCAGGTGCTTACAGGTAATTTAGGTAGGGAGTTTAATATATGCCTGGGATTGAGCATCAATGTCACCAAAATTCATTTCAGAAGGATTTGCTCAACCAGCCTCTTTGGTTAATCAAATGGTGTTTAGCAGCCATGTGATAACTACCTCACTAAGTGCAGATCACATGCTCTGGTGGGCAGGGCGCCTGGTTTAAAGCGCTACCAAAGCCCAGGAGCAGCCTGTTGGGCACTGAGATGGGCACGAGGCCTGAGAACTTCCCTCTCTCAGCAGATGCACATGTCTAGGAGTGGTTTCTGCACATACAACTCAGAAATAAAACCAGCGGAGGCTTAAGTGAGGTTTTTTGAAAAGTCTAAACATCTCTATCCGTTGCTAGGGCAGCGGTGGGTTGTTTGGGGAGCGTGAGGACGCGGCCACTTCTGGGCTGAGCAGCCACCCTCAGGGCACAGGAGTCTCAGGATGTGGTCCTCTTCGCACGTGTGCCACTGTGAGTGTGTGTGCACACACATGAGCACTTGAGATGCTGAGAAATGGCAAAGCCAAAGGCATTGTTGGCAACTCAAGGGCATTTTCTGAGTGCCCAGTACAGAAAGGGCCTTTTCCAAATGCCCCCCATCCTGGTTGTGTATCTCAGACTTGGAAAATCACTGATGGAGTTTGGATGTGTTGTCCCCTCCAAAACTCATGTGGAAATTTGATTTCCAATGTGGCAGTGTTGGAAACTGATTGAGTCATGGGGGCAGATCCCTCATGAATGGATGAATGCTCTCCCTGGGGGAGGGGGGTTAATGAGTAAGTTTTCACTCTATTAGTTCCTGCGAGAGCTGGTTGCTTAAAAAGACTCTGGCACCTTCTCTCTCCCTCTTGCTTCCTCTCACCATGTGATCTGTTTGTACCCGCCGGCTGCCTGCCACTTTCCACCATGAGTAGAAGCAGCCTGAGGCTCATGCCAGATGCAGCTGTCCCAGAATCGTAAGCCAAATAAACTTCTTTCCTTTATAAATAACCCAGTCTCAGGTATTCTGTTATAGCAACACAAAACGGACTAAAACAATCACCCTGCACGGTGGCTTCTGGCCTCACGTCCCGCCTTTCAGGAACATTCATGGCTTGTTAGCTGTTGTGCCAACTGTACCCTGAAACAGACTCTCCTTCCCTGTCAGAGTCTGGGATTCGAGGCACCCCTGGTGCTCAGTTGCTGTGAACTCTGGCTCCTTGGGCCATTTCACACACCTCTCCCTGCCATGCTGAGGACTTTGCATAGCTCCCCACCTTGTTCTAACCCTTCCCAGCCTCTGGGTCCAGAGCAATCGGGAGATTGGACAGGACTTACTCATCAGGGAGAGGAACAGGCCCATGAGGCTGCAGAGGGACCCTTGTTCCTCGCAGTGTAACCTCTGTCCACACTGTTCTCCAAATCTCCCACTGCAGTTCTGGGGCCTGGTAAGGAGTGTGGATGGCAGAGGTTACCATCACAACAGCAAAAAGTCCCCAAATCCCCAACAGCAGGGCAGCTGCATACAGAACGATGCTCCCTCCTGTCTGTCACCCAACCCCTGGGGAGGTGCTCCTCTAGGCGCTGGACTAGTATTGACCTCTAAGTTCATGGAAGGCTCACATCCACCCAGCGTGGTGTTATCCCCATTCACCGATGAGGAAACTGAGGCTCAGCAAAAGTAACTCACACGTCTGAGGTCAAAGCCTGCTTTAAGTGAGGCCCCAGGCTTTAAAGCCCATCTTTTGGTCCCCAGATCTGGCACTGTATTGGGGATGCCTGACTCCGCCACCGGGTCAGAAGAGGGTGCCAGCTGAGGCAGAAGTTTCACGGAGGACGCATTCCAAAGACCTGCAGGAGGAGAGGGGACCCCAGAGAGCAGCCTTCAAAGGCAGTTCTCGCCTGCAGGGAGCACCAGGGACAGTGGGGACAAAGTTTAATGCCCCTCCCCCATCTTAATAATATTTTCTCTTCAGCTCAACTGTAAAAGTAAGGGATAACTTACTGTTACACTAAAAAGACCTTCATTTTATGCTGATCATTAACTAGAGAGGCTTCGCCCTCCAGATTAGTTCTATTAGAGACCTGAGATTGCTTATATCAATTTCCTTGTTCTGCAGAGACTTTCTCAGAATGTGTTTTAAATTGTTCTGCAGCTGCCCCACAGGAAGGGAGGCTCAGTCTCCTCCCCCGCAGGACGGTCTGGTGGCAGGGGCGGCCCTTTCTGTCTGAGAGTGTGGCTTCCTACGGGAGCCCTCAGCAAGACTCCTGGGGAGCCAGGACCAGGGGAGTGACCTGACCTGCAGCTCCAGCTGAGGACGGGGTCCCTGAAGACCCCAGGGCAGTGAGTGCTCCACCAACTCGACAGCAGAGAGAACACGACCCCACGGCTGAGCACCACGTTTTCAGTCAGTCCTGACTTGGCAACAAGCTCATGGGGAAGCCCAAGCAGAAGGGTGGTCTCTGCCTGAAGGGGTTCACCCTCTTCCTGGGGACACCTGAGGGTCATCAATGCCAAGAGACACCAAAAGCCAGGGTCTAATTGCATGTAGAACCCTACGAAGTGGGGAGGGGGCGTCCAGGAGGTGTTTGGAGAGCACGATAGCAAGGGCGGGACCTGAAGGAGAAAAGGAGGGCCCGGGGGCTTCTGGGCACAGGGAAGGGGCTCAGGCCTGGGTGACAGCAGCGTGCTCCTGGCCAGTGGCCGTGGCCGGACAGGGACAGGGGGCAGGCGGGCATGGGAGCGGCAAAATGAAAACCAAGGTCAAAACCGCGACGTCAGGTAAGGCAGAATTCAGGTCAAAAGACAAAAATGAAGCAAAAAAGAGACTTCAGGATGTTAAAGGGCGCAGTTCCCAGTGAAGATACCGCTGTTAGGGCCAGATTTAGAAAACTGTCCTCAGAGCCCAGGACCACTCGGCAGGTGGGGCAGGAGCTAATCAAGGATGCATTCCTAGTGACTCCTGTCACCAGGCAGCCTGTGACCTTGGGCAGCCGCCTCACCCGGAGGCCAGTCCTCCTTTGGTAACATAAGGTGCTGGCCAGATGACTTCAGTACGAGAGCTTTGAAGTCATAACCTGGAGGTCAAATCCCACCGGTGTGACCTTGGGGTCAGCAGTTAACCTCCTGAGCTTCAGTGTTCTACCTGTAAACTGCACAGAGAACCACCCACCTGTACACGTGTGAGGAGGAAATGAGATCACAGGTGGCAGCTGCCCGGCCCAGTGCCCAGCCCACAAAAGACCAGTAGATCGAATCCCCCTCATGCTCCTTCAGGTTCGCTCCTGGCACGCAGGATCCCAGGGTGGTCAAGGGTCTTGGCTCCACCACTTGGAAGCCAGAGACCTTGGGGGAGTTACCTCTCCTATATGTGCCAGTTTCCTGACTTGTAAAATGAAGTAAGCTTGGTACAGCCTTGGGGGCTGTGGTGAGAATTCATGGAGAACCATCGGAAGCACCAGGCACAGAGGCTGGCATGGGTGACTCTCAATAACTTCTTCCCTGGAGAATCAGCCAGGTTCTACGATTGTCCCAGTCTGCGGTGCTGACCCTGCAGTCATGTGGCTGGTGGGTGTCCTCGGCTATGGAGGGAACACCACAGGCAGGGCTCACCTGTCTGTCCATAGCACCACCAGAGCACCTCGCTGTCCCCTACCCCATGCTTGTATTGTCCCTGTGCCTTTCCCCTTCCCCTCCCTCCTCCCATCCGACCAGCTCCTACTCATCCTCAAAGACCTAGTGCCACCTCCTCCAGGAAGCCTGCCTGGCACTTTTCTCTTTCCTGTCCCCACTACATACACCTGGAGAGATCTCTCACTGGACTTATCCACCTAGTGTTATTTTCATTTCTGTGGCTCCCTCCCTCACCAGGCCATGAGCTTCTGGAGGGTGAGTATTATTTCCTGTCCATTCCTAGTATCCCAAATACCTAGCACAGTGCCTGGCGCACGACACACGGTCATCCGTCCATTCATCCATTCATTCAACAAATATTCTTAAGCACTTACTCTGTGCTGGGGACTGTTTTGTGAATGAAAGAATACTGAAGGGATACCAGGCTGCCTGCTCCGTCCCCACCATGGAAATGACAGGGCTGGGCAGGGACGCCATCTGGGAGCGGGACCACTCAGGAGGTTAATGTGATGTAGTCTGGACTTTCCTTCTCTTCCAGTTTTGAAAATACCGCCTGTGCGAGGCCCCAGGCCTCCACCAGCTTCTGCTCACCACCCCTTCTTGCCACAGCCCATGGTCCCTCGCCGCTCGTGTTCACTGTTGAACCAGCAGAAGCCCCTCCCAGACCAGCTGCAAACCACGAAGGAAGGAGGGAAGGAGCAGCTGAAAAGCCTGCGAGAGGCGGCCTCGCTCCGAACTTGTTACGCCCCCACCACGACTGGGGCATCTAACGGGGCCTGTGACAGGCCACGGGAGTGAATTAGAGTCATGCCCATGGTTTGGGGATGGGACAGATAACCAACCCCCAACACGGACAGAATCCCGCCTGTCCTAGCCTCAGGGAGATTGACAGGTGCCAGGGCACGGCCTGTGGCAGAAGGAGGCTCCAGCTTGGTGTCAGATGGGTAGGAGAGAAAGGTGAGGGGAGAGGGGCTTTGGGATTGGGGGGGGTAGACAAAACAAGGGATGCCCAGGGGTCTGCTGAGGCCATGTGGAGAGTGTGGGAGGCAGCTGGAGCCCTGCAGAGCTGGGCCACCGTCTCCTGACTCACCCGTCCACCCACCTACATCCACTTCCCCCACCATGCAAATGACTACAACACCTAGATTCAGAGAACAAAGAACAAAAAAACCAACCACGTCAAACCATTCATGTGGAGCGCTGAGGCCCTTGCTGCCTCAGTCGCTCATCTTTAGATTCCCGGAAGCAATGAGACAGCAGGTGGTTCAATCCTCATTTTGGGGAGAGGAAAACTACAGTGAGAGGCTGGTGACTCACTCCTCTAAGGTGACTCAGAGTCAGGCGGGAGGATGATGGCCCAGTAACCCAGTTCCCAGACCTTGCTGCTGCTGCCAAGGAGACAGCCGGGAGGACAGGGTTGGGAGAGGGGCCGGATGTGGAACCAAAACAACCTGAGCTCAGGTCAATACACAACAACCAGAGATCAACTGCATGTCTATATGACAACAATGCACAACTGGAAACAGGAAAAAAAAGTATCATTTATGATAGCAACAAAAATTTGAAAAAATCTAACAAAGTATGTGTAAGATTTACATGTTGAAAACCATGAAGCACTGATGAAAGAAATCAAAGGCTAAATCAATGGAGCGATGCACCGTGTTGGTGAGTTGGAAGACTCGACAGGGATGAGATGTTATTACTCTCCAAACTGATCTATTGATTCAACGCAGTTCCAACCAAAATCAGCAGGATTTTTTTTTAGGGACCAACAAGGTAATTCTAAAATTTATATGGAAAGGCAAAGGAAGTAGAATAATAAAGTTGGAAGACTCACACTACCTGATTTCAAGGCATACTATAAAGCTACAGTAATCCAGACAGCATGGAATTGGCAAAGTGGTAGACATCAATAAATTAGAGTCCAGAAATAGAACCATTCATATACGGTCAATTGATTTTCAACAAAAGTGCAAAGGCAATTCAATGGGAAAAGGATAGTCATTTCAATAAATGACGTTGGGAAAACTGGATATCCATATGTTAAAAAAAAAAAAGCACCTCAATCTATACCTTGCTCCATATACAAATAGTAATGCAAAAGAGATCACAGACATAATGTAAAATCTACAACTAGAAAACTAGAAAAAACCCATAGAAAATCTTTGTGATCTTGAGTTACAGAAAGATTGTTCAGATACAATGCCAAAAGCACAACTCATTAAAAATAATTGATACATTTGACTTCATCAAAATTAAGAATGTCTCTTTGCAAGATATTAAGAGAATTAAATGAGAATAAGATGATAAGCTACAGACTGGGAGAGAATATTTACAAACGACATATATGATAGGTAGAATAATAAATAACTTTCAAAACGCAATAGTAAGAAAAAATCTCAATGAAATATTGCTACATGCCTATTAGAATAGCTAAAAAACGACAATACTAAATGCTGACAAGGTTGTGGAGCAACTAAACTCTTCTGCACTGCTGCTGGGGATGCAAAATGTTATAGTCTCTTTGGAACACAGCTGGGCAGTTTCTTATAAAGTCAAACATATTTACCCCATGTGACCTAGCGATCTTACTCCTGGGTGTTTGCCCAAGAGAAATAAAAACATATTATTACACAAAACCTCTATGCAAATGTTTATAGTCCTTTACTTGTAATAGCCCCAAACTGGAAACAGCCCAGACGTCCTTCAACAGTGAATGGTTAAACCAACTGCCTATATCCGTACAATGGAGCACTACTCACCAATAGCAGGACTGAACTAGCGCTGCACGGAACGACCTGGATGAATCTCAAAATCACTGTACTCCGTGAAAGCAGCCAGATTTAGAAGGCCACACACCGTACGATTCTATTTATATGACACTCTGGGAAAGGCAAAGCTGTAGGGACTGAAAACAGACCAGCAGTTGTGAGGGGCTCGGTGTGGAGAGGGCTTAGCTGACAGGGACACAGGGAGGTTCTATGTCGTGATTGTGGTGATGATCACACGACTGTCAAAGCTCTCGGAGCGGGCCACAGAAAGCGGGAATGTCACTGCATGTTAACTGCACCTCCACTGCCTGAGCCAAGTGACTTAGTCTCTCTGAGCAGCAGTTTTCTAATCTGTAAAAAGGGATGACAATAAAACTTATGGTCTTCAAAGGGTCAGCTGAAGACACACATGCACACACTATGAAAAGGGTCAAATGAAACATCCAGTTACTTGGACACTGAAAACTGTCCCCACCCCTGACCAGGCCTTCTCCGATCAGGGGACAAAGCTGTTTACAAGCAGCTAAGGGGACACACTGATGTGCCAAGGTCTGCACGCCTCCAGTGCACAGAGCCCCGAGTCTGGGTGCTGAGCCCCAGGGAGACCTGGCAGGGTGGCAGGCAGAGTGCTGACAAGCCCAGAGAGGAGGGAGGCTCCTGCAGAGGCCGGAACCCAGGGACCTGCCCCTAAGGGATGGGGATAGAGGGACAGAGCTGGGAAGCAACAGGCTAGAGAAGAGAGGGCTTGGGGGTAAGGATGCATCTCCAGGCATCTGAGGGTCATCTCACAACAGACAGTAGATGTGCCCTGCATTGCTCCAGAGTACTCTCTGACAGTCGGAGCCAGGCGGCCGGGGCAAGCAGGTGCGGGAGCCAGCCTGCCCGCCTCCCCCTCCTCTCGCTTACAGAGCACCTCTTCAGTGCTGTGAGGCTCTGAGTGGCACAGGGGGGCAGGGGTGGGGATTCAACAATGGGAAGTCATGGTCCCTGACCCAGTCTGCTCAGTCCAGCACGGAGCCCCCCCTGCAGAAATGACAGTGAGTGCACAAGGCGACCCGCCCCAACCAAGGGAGGGTCACGGCAGAAGCCTCTGCTCTGGTTGGAGGGTGGTTTAGAGGCCTGAGGCCCTGCCAGTCCTCTCAAGGTCTGTGCCAGCCAAGGGACAAGCCTCAGAACGGGAGAGGCAGGCTGTTGGCCAAGCCCCCTCAAGTTGGGGCCGAAGGCCAGGACCTTCCCCAGGACTCCAAGGCCAAAGCCAGCTCCACCTGCCCTCCAGCTTCCTGACACCAGTCCTCGCCACACTTCCTTCTAGCAAGAGAGAGGTGGAAACCACTGCCCTTACTGCACAGGGACATTCGAACTCAGTGAGGAATGAGCGCTGGATCCGCATTTCTATCGGTGCTGGTGGAGCCCACCCGGAGCTCTTGGTCAGAAGGCTCCTGGGGAACGGAGATGTTCCTTTCTATCTGGCTCGGCAAGGACAGAGGCATCCTCTGCCTCCTCTCCTGCAGCCAGCATGAGCAGAACCACTGAGCAGCAGGGCGCATTTGCACCTCTGCCGCTCATACGCACAGTGACCATGACAACAGACACAGCAACATCTGCTAGACCCCAATGTTTCTCATGTGTCATTTCACTTAATTCTCACAACGACTCGATGAGAAGGGGACTGCTATCTGCATCTTCCAGATAAAAAAAGAAAACACCTTGATCCTCTTAGTGGTAATTTGCCCAAGGCCAGTGACAGAGCTCGATCTGAGCCCCAGACCCTCCAAGGTCAGCAAGTCACAGACAAGGAAAGGCTCATCTCTTGAGCCAACAGGGGACGGGGAGGCCACACGAGGAGAGGAGATGGATGTGGATTCTGAAGGCCTCTCCCCATAAGTGGCTCCAACATTAAAAATGGTCTTTCTGTGCATTATCTGCAAAAAAGCCAAGTAAGGGGAGGGAGGAGGAAGGAGACCAGAGCAGAGGCCAACCGTGAGGCAGACAACGCGGCGAGGACCGAGCTCGCTGGAAATTCCTTCTCACTGGACTCTGCCAGGATCGGGGCATTTTTCATGCCAAGATTAAGCAAAATTCTTTTCCATCATAACCTCCTACCCATCTGCGTCCAACCTCCCACCATCATTTTTATACCGTGCACATTTTAAAGTCCATTCCAGGGCTTTCTCTCTGTGCATTTGTTGAAGCTAAGCTGCCTCCTGCTTAGGAAGAGCAGAGAAGCACAGGAGGCCTCAGGAAGCCCACAGGGTGGGGGAGCCCTGGGCTAGGAGAGCAGCATGACAGTGACAAGAGTCAGGGCAGCTGGGAACCCCCCCTGCTGCTGCAGCCGTGAAGCTCAAAGACCCCATGGCCTGGCTTGGACAGAAACAGAGAACAGATGGGAGAAGAGAATGGAAAGTTCTTAATAAGGGATTGGGCTTGGGACATGAAGGGCAATGGTGGGACGGGGATGTTGCCATGGCTGCGGGAGAGAGAGAAGCCAATGGTTCGTGGGGCGGGGGAGTGCAGGATGCAGGTGACAGGTGCAGGTCTGAGCATGTTCTACTAGAGGGGCCCGCAGCACACACAGCAAAGGGTCCCAACCTGGAGAAACCCGTCTGTGAGAGAGAAGTCCTGGGGGTGGTGAGTGCACCCGGGGGCCATGATGAGGAGGCAGCCAAGGGCAGGATTCTAGGGGACATAGATGTCCAGGAGAAGCCAGTGATGAATGGGAAGCAAAAGGTTAGGAAGACAAGAGGGATGAAGAAGTAGCATCACGGAAACCATGGCAACGAGAGCCTGCACAGGAGTGGGCAGCAGTACTGAACGCCATGGGTGTGGGGCACACGCTGCGAGGACTAAAGTCGCTGGACCTGGCAACCGGGACTTCTCGAAGAAGCTTCAGTGGCCTATGTGGATGTCGGGAGGGGGAGGAAGGAGCCAAATTATCCTGTGGATTTCCAAGCCCTGTGAAGCAGGGAACATGGCCATTCCTTTTACTAAGGAGGGGCAGAGGATGGTTGAGATTAAGCCGCTTGCTGCAGATCCATTGTCAAAGTGCGTGCCCCTGTAAGGAGGAAGGGAGGCCAGCGCTGAGAGGAGGACGCCTTCTGAGCCTTTGGAGAATGGAGAAAGCCAAGAACATCCACTGAGGGCAAAGGGACACGCCAGCAGGGAATGAGGAGATGCTCCACTGAGCACAGCGGAGGACCCAGCCATGGCTGGACACTGTTACTAGGCCAGAGCCCCTTGGCAAGGTCGACACCACCACCATCACGCCACCCTCAGCAGGGACGACTTAGCAGTGCAGCCTCCCAGAGAGCAGCATTGCCAGTGGTCCCTCAGAACACTGTGTCCCTTTCTATGCTGAGCAGCTCAGCTGGGTGACGGCGGCACTGCATGACGAGGTTGGGGCATTGATGGGACGTCCACGCAGGATGGTTTACTGAGCTCTGCATTTGGAACCTGTGCAATTGACTCAAAACCATGTCCTTGGCACAGATGTGGACAATTCCATGCAAACTTGTCCCAGATGGAAAGATGGGCTCCTCTTCCAGTGGAGAGCAACCCCACAGCCCATCACAGGGCTGTGCGTGCACAAGAGTCCTGCTTGACAGTGGACACTGTGAAACTAGGTAGTAAGGGTAGGCTTCTGGGGAGCCCTTTGTGTGAGGGGGACATAGTCTGACAGAAACCTTCCCAGCCCAGGCCCATGGAGCGAGTGAGGCTCTTGCACGTGGAACGAAGCTCAAACCCACATGGGAAGTCACAGAACCGCCAGTGATCCCTGAGTTTCCAACCTGACAGCCAGACGCACCTGGATCAGGAGGCTGATGTGGATGGGGGTGGCTGGCAGGCTGCGGCCGGAGTGAGCATTGGGGGAAGGGAAGAAGGGGCACCCCAAGGTTGCTCTGGAAGCCATGGAGCGTTGCATCCTTGCCATGCCGAGCACTCTGGCAGGGGGACATCTCCAAGAGGCCTCAGGGCTGACCTGGCTTCTCCAGTCCACTTTTTTCCCTGGTGTTTTCTGCTCTTTGTAAACAGCTGCTGCTCCCTGCTGGCTCACTCAGGAGTGTGGAGTGGCCTCTTGGGGCCCTTCCCCGGGCTGTCTGGTTCCCCTCACTTAAATACTAGCCTGTGAGCAGGAAATTTAAATGCCTAAAACATCTCCCACAGAGATGCTATTCAAACGGTAAGGCTGAAATAAACATATTCCAGTTGAAATGTAAAACGCCTAAAGCAAACATCTACATGGCTTTATTTGTTCTGGAAATATTGCTTGCTGCTGTCCAGCAAAAATCAAGTGTCCTGTTAATAGCAAACACACAAGAGGAACAGGGCAGTAAGAGGGGTGTTTTCTCTTGCTGGCACGTGCTGGTTCCATTCTGGGCACTCAGGGCAGGACTGAAGGGGTCTGTAAGTCCTGGGCCCATCCCCACCCATAGCTGGTGAAACCAGCCCAGGGCAGGGCCATCGACTGGTAGGGGGAGGCAGAAGGCCTCAGTGGCCTGAGAAGTGGTCAGATGTGTCCCTGGAGTCTTTCCACCCCTTGCCAAAGCGGGGCCCCTGTCAGAAGCTGAGCCCCAAAGCTGCAGCTCTGCCCCTCCTGATTAACAACCAGCCACAGACCCAGTCATGTGCTAAGTGGTTTATGGAATTTTATGGTCTGTGATTTAGCATACCTAGATTTGACTATCTCTGTTCTAATTAAATTAACAAAAAATTAAGAGTGAAAAAATGGCAAAGATTTACTGATTTACCTAACGTGTGCCCTTGCTGCTTAGATGGGCACAAACTTCTTTTAATTTTGAATGAAATTAAGGGAAATAGCAGGCATTTGATCTACTTGCTTGCCAAAAAATTAGCAGTGCCTTCAGAGAAGGATATCCAAGGCCCACACGTTCACTGGCATCGATCACGGCACGCTGCGTTGGGGCCTCGGGGCCTGCACGGCGGTGCACACAAAGTCCAGACCCGGGCATGCAGAATTAGCATCCAGCTGAGGTCTGCAGCCCTAGAAGGCCGTGCTGGACTCAAGCCCCTTTTCACCCCAGGCCAGTTTCCCTTTTCACCCCAGACTGGAAGCCAAGCCACTGAAGCCACTGTGAAGCGGTGGCCACTTTCAAACCTCTGGGAGAAACAAGGAGTATGAGTTGCCCTGCAGCTGGTGCTTCCAGAATGGAGCCAGCACCATCTTTCACTTGGCCCCCTTTGCCCACACCCCCTGCAGAGAAGCCTTCCCAAGAAGGTTTTTTAAAAGGGAAGCCACAGCTTTCCCATGCCCCCTCTCCTTTCCGAAGGTGGTCTTGCATGGAGAGTGGGGTGGAGGGTGGCAGGCCAGCCCAGCCCTGCACTTCAGTTCACAGGGAGTTCCATGCCTTCCTCTGCAGCCTAGACCCTTGTGCTGCTCCATTGTGCTTACACTGGGGTCACATTTGGGCTTCTATGTTCCTGCTTTACTGCAAGAATAAAGGCAGATTCTATTCCTCTCTGGAACAGAAGCTCCGTGGGTGGTGGTTGGTACATAGTGGGGGCTCAATAATTCTCTGCAGTCATTACCATCATCACCATCAGTGTCATCACCATCAGCAGCAGCAGCAGTGGCAGCAGCATCACCACCATCACCACCATCATCATCACCATCACCACCATCATCATCATCATCACCACCATCATCACCACCATAACCACCATCATCACCATCATCACCACCATCATCACCATCATCACCATCATCACCAAAATAACCACCATCATCACCATCATCACCACCATCATCACCATCACCACCATCACCACCATCATCACCACCATCACCATCATCACCACCATCACCGCCATCACCATCATCACCACCATCACCACCATCACCACCATCATCATCATCATCACCACCATCATCACCACCATCACCATCATCACCACCATCACCGCCATCACCATCATCACCACCATCACCACCATCACCACCATCACCACCATCATCACCATCACCACCATCACCATCACCACCATCACCACCATCATCACCAACATCACCATCATCACCACCATCACCGCCACCACCATCATCACCACCATCATCACCACCATCACCACCAACATCACCACCATCACCACCATCACCACCATCACCACCATCACCATCACCATCACCACCATCACCATCACCGCCATCACCATCATCACCATCACCACCATCATCACCATCATCACCACCATCACCACCACCACCACCATCATCACCATATCATCACCATCACCATCATCATCACCACCATCACCACCAACACCATCATCATCACCATCCCCATCATCATCATCCCCATCATCATCATCACCATCATCATCACCATCACCATCATCATCATCACCACCATCATCATCATCACCATCATCACCACCATCATCATCATCACCATCATCACCACCATCACCATCACCACCATCATCACCATCATCATCACCATCACCACCATCATCACACCATCACCATCACCACCATCACCACCACCATCATCACCACCATCACCACCACCACCATCATCACCATCATCATCACCATCACCACATTATCACCACCATCACCATCACCACCATCACCATCATTACCACCATCACCACATCACCACCATCATCACTATCATCACCATCATCACCATCAACATCAGCAGCAGTAGTAGAAGCAGCATCCTCATCTTCAACATCATCATCATCATCATCATCATCATTGTCATCCTGAGAGAGCTCTTACAGGGCTTACTCTGTGCCCTATGCCATTCTAAGTACTTTATATGTAGTAACTAACTTTGATCCTCTCAACAAGCCTGTGTTAGATGTCCTATCCCCATTACACAGATGGGAAGACTGAGACATATAGAAGTTAGCCAAGATCTTGTCCAGATCAGTTATGGGGCAGACAGAATCAGGATTTTAATGACTTTGAATCTGTCCGGCTTCAGAGTCCATACTCTAGGTCATGGTCACCACACTACACATGTGTTGAATGAATGAGAAAGAGTAAATTAATAAATAGGCTTCTGAGTGCATGGAGGAACAGTCAGTGGGTGTCAAGAAGCCTTAAGATAAATAAAGGGTGCTTTCCCCACTATGTGTATTTGATAGGCGATGTCTGTCTTGGCCCTCATTATTCCTTTCCTGAGCAATGATCTCAGTGTGTCGATGATGAAGGAATCCCTGCAGGGTTAAGACGCACACTCTCCTGGTTCCATGTGGTTTTAGCCATGCCATTTAGGCTTAAGCAAGCACGCCCTTGTTTTGTGATCACGTGGTTACCTTTCTTTTTCCCCCACAGAACACTGAGCTCACACAAGCATGGGGATGGTCTGGGTTTGCTCACTATTACATTCCCAGTGTTTAGCACAGTACTTGGCACAGAGGGGTTGCTCAGTGAGTAGATACTGTCTGTGGAAATAAACGAACCAATAGCTGCAAGGGAAGCATTTCTCCAAAATTTCTTAGACTCGACCTTTGGAAGCTATAGAAATATCTATCAATTGATCAAGAGTCAAGATGGCAGAATACATGGTTCCCAGCGTCACTCTCTCCCACAAATCAACCAATTTACAACTATAAAAATGTAACATCAGCCAAGCTGGGGCCCCTGGAGCTCAGGGGAAGAGGAGGAGAGACCTATGGAGTTCATGAAGGCAGGAGAAACCACAATGAGGGAAAGAAAAAGCTGCGCCGAGCGTTTAGGGCCACGGCTGCTTTAAGGCTTGAGCTGATGAGCACATGGAGCAGGAGCCAGCAGAAGCCGCAGCTGTGCCCTTCAGAAGGAGTTACTTGGAGACAGCAGGGGAGAAGAGGGCCTTGGTGGCCCCCAGGACAGCAAGACCACTAATAGGGTTCACGTGGACCCACGCAGGAGCGAGGAGCCAGAACAACTGAAAAACCGGAGCCACTCAGAGGCTGGTGAGTCATTGCAAGGGACCAGCACAGGGCCCATCCCATGAGAAGTGTTTGGAGCACAGGTGGTGGGTGAGATGAGTGCACCAGGAGAACACTGGGGCACAACAAGGACAGATGACCTGCCCTGCAATCAGCACAGGACCACTCAGAGGAGACTGGTTGGGAATGCAGAATTGCATGGGGTGCAGTTTGATGAAAAAACTCAAGCCCAGATCAGAGATTCTATACAATCCAGATCCACTGGGTCTCTGGAGAGCCAGAAGTACCTATACACCTTGAGCTGCACAAAAAGCCTTCCCTAGGGAAACAGCAGCAAAGTAGCAATTTAAACAACCACACAGCTCAAGTACTGGTTCCCACAGGAAGTTCCCCCGTGTTAGAAGCAAAGAACAAAAAATTAGTTCCAGCCCCGGTGCACCACCAGCGCCTTGGGGTCTGCCTGGGAAATGGAGGCTTGGATCTGGGGACCAGACCCCACTCCCACTTCCAGGCAAACTGCACCAGTGCCTCAGGGCCATCCCAGGGACCCAAGGCACGGAGAAGGGGACCAGAACCCCCCCACAACCAGGTACACCACACCAGTGCCTTGGGTCCTGCCCAGTGACCTTAGGTATGAAGCCAGGGACCAGAGCCTCCTCCCACAACCAGGCACAACACACCAGCACCTCAGGACCCGCTGGGGACCCAAGGCAGGGAGAAGGGGACTGGACCTCTCTCCCACAACCATGCACACCACGCCAGTGCCTCAGGGCCTGCCCAGAGACCTGGGGCATGGAGAAGGGGACCGGATCCCCCTCCCACAACCAGGCACATGGCGCCAGTGCCTTGGGGCCTGTCCAGGGACCAGAGGCATGGAGAAGGGGACCAGACACACCCCACAACCAGGCATACCACCAGTGCCAAGGAGCATACCAAAAGCAGCACCTCCATGTGGGTGGCCCACCACAGCCACCACAATAACCATGGCTGCCGCAAAAGTAGCTAGACGCCACAACCACCATGCAGATGGTCCACCAGCCACTGGAGTGCATTGACACAAGGAGAGTCACCAGCAGAGATGAAAAGAAGAGGATGTCTCTTTCCAAAAAGCCCATTTCAGAGTGACAGAAGAAGCATCTGCTCTATGATAATATTGGGGGACCTGATCACACCTCTCAGCATTGGACAGATCATCTAGGCACCAAATCAACAGAGTAACCATTACTCTTTCAGAAGGAGAGAAGAAGTCTAGGGAAATTAGAGGGGTGAGGGGGAGGTAGAGAGGGATGGGGAGAGATTGGACAAGGGGCATAAAGAATAAGTACGATTTGTAACAATATATGTGCTAGTAATATTGATTTGATCAACATATCTCAATGTTCAACCCCCAAAATATGTATAATCGGTTTTGATTCAATAAATAAAATAAATTAAAAAAAGAAATATCTATCTATCTACATACGTGGGCTAATTAATCACTGCAATAAAGTAGCATGTACTTAGTGGTTTATGTCAAATGCTTTTCTCCTTTTATTCTTCCCACCTGTAGGCAGGTGCCTCCACGTATGGGGAAAAGAGCACTGGATCTGGCATCAGAAGGATCTGGGTCTGATTCCTTGGGAAAGACTCTCCCCAGTGGGGGCAAGACCACCTACTACTCTGGGTTATTATGGAATTCAGACGTGGTAAGGTGTGCAAACTACAAAGTGTAAAACAAATTACTTGGTTTACCCATTGCCCGTGCCTAGTAATGGAGCCTGGCTGTCAACTGAGGAACTAGGGGCTATGTATGCCTGTCCCGGGGAGCAACGACAACTCTTACCACCATTTAAGCCCTTGTGTATATTTGGCACTACACTGAGCACTGTAGAGCAATTATTTTATGTGCTCTGCATAAAAGCCCTATCAAGTACCAGCACTTCTCTGATTTTATAGATGCAGGCAGAAATGATATTCAGAAGGCAGAGCCTAATCCACCCAAGGCAAACAACTAGATTTGCCTCTAGGTCTCTATGGCAGAGATGGCTATCTGTTCACCTTTACCCTTCTGTTCCTCTTCTTTAAATACTAGAACTCTCCAATTCAGCTGGGTACTCAGAATGAAGACTACATTTCCCAGCCTCTTCTGCAGTTAGATGTGGCTGTAACTGCATTGTGGCCAATGGGATGCAGGCAGAAGCGTTGTTCTCCCCTGTCCTGATGGCTGGAATGCAGGTACCATGGCTTGAGCTCAAGCAGCCATCCTGTGCCATGAGGTGAAGGCTGTGTATTGAGGACAGTGGTGCTGCATTATGGGAGGCTGGAACTCTGATGAGCCACCAGCTGCCATACTGGCTCTGGATCCTCTGACAAATCTTTTCCAAGGCACGAAAATCAAAATTTTATCCTATTTAAGCCTCTGCTGCTATGGGGTTTTGTTCACTTGCAGCTGAATCAACTCCAGAGGACATTTTTCTAACCACTTCTTTAGAAAGCAGCTTATCTTCATCATGCTTCCAAGACCTTAGGACATCATGATAAAGCCCTTAGCACAGTGTCCGGCACAGCTTGAACGCTTAATAAATGCTAACTAGTCATTTTTTTTATTGTTCTGTGGCTATTTGCAAACATGTGCCACCTTGACAACTTCACTTAGCAATCCAGAATGACCAGATCAACTAGGTGTCTGGGCAACGTGGTTTTCATAAAGTCCAAAGTGCCCACCCCTTCCTGGCATCAGAAGAGAGGACTGTCATTTTAGCTCTAGAAAGAGTCTTCCAACTCTTTATACCGATCCTGTATTTATGCCAGAGTCTTACTTAGGCATGATCGAATTGGGCTCTGAAGAGGAGGAACTATTTCAGTTGAGCAGCCCCACGGAAGGGTGGCCAGGAGTGGCGGAATCTGATCCAACTCATCATCCCCTTTTTAAAAAAAATTAATTAGTTTATTTATTACAAATATTCATGAGATACAAAGCGGATTGTTCCGTCTCCTGTCCATGATGTGGGGGCCAGATTCATACCGGGGGACTATCCATTAGCAGAAATTACTTTTGTACCCTCTGTCCCCTCCCAATTATCCCCAACCTCCCTCCCCTTCTCCCCTCCCCTCCACTCCAATTTGTAGCCCTAGGAATGTTCCCTCTCTGTGTTCGATCATGGCACTACTGTGGTCTTTCTTTCCAGCCTTCCTTTCTCTCTTAGCTCCCACATATGAGTGAGCACATGCGGTATTTATCCCTCTGTGCTTTGCTTGTTTCACTCAACATGTTTCTCCAGGCTCATCCATGTTGTTGCAAATGGGAGTATTTCATTCTTTTTTATGGCAGAGTAGTATTCCATGGTGTATATATACCAAAGTTTCCTTATCCAATCTATTGATGGACATTTAGGTTGTTTCCATATCTTGCCTATTGTAAACAGAGCTGCAATAAACATGGGAGGGCAGGTATCTCTTCGACATGATGATTTCCATTCCTCTGGATATATTCCTAGAAGAGGGATTCTGAGCAACCCTTTTAAGGATGCCCAAGGAGACGGACACGCCGGGAGAATTGACAGTCACTCTCTGAGCTTGCAGGAAAACTAAACCAATGTTTCTCCTGGGAAATCCTCTCCGAAGAGCCATATTTGCATATAAATAATAGACATGTCAAAACATATGATGTCTGGATCTGGTATTCATCCTAAGAGTTGAATGCACAATTTGTAATAATTTCCTCAAATTCTAGAGACATTCTTGCAGACCCTGTCTTCAGTGCTGGCATCGGGCAATTAATTAAATTGCCGTTTTATTTCCTGAAGTGATGATGACTGATTACGAATTGCCTTTTCTATACTGCTCACTTCGGTGGCCCTTGTGTCTGCCTGGTCACAGCCTCATCAAGCCTCTACTACATAGCACAAGGCAGATACATGCAGACAGGCTTTCTCGGCTTGCTGGTGGTGTACAGTTTGAATAATGAAAACACAAGGAAACATTTCCTTAGGAAGAAGCAGCAATCAGGAGGCCCGAGAGATCAGAGCCAGGAATCAGAAACAAAAAGGGTGAAGGAATTCAATCCCCTTTCAATCCTGCCTGCTAGTTCAGGCGGCCACTGCCCCCGCCTTCTAGGAAATTCTACTGGTTGAGAGGCTCAGATAGCTCCAGAATGCCGTGACAGGAGCCCAACAGGAAGACGACCCACCGAGAAAGTGCTTTGTTTTATGGTTTCCTGGGCACCAACACCAGCAGCCTTTTCTGCCAGCAACCTGAAATATGAGATGCTGGTGTTTTTTCCTGGCTCTCTGAATTTAAATTACATCACCGAAGAAGAAACTTCCCGAAGGACATGAATCTCTGCAGATAATGATCCCTCACGATGGATTTCAAATTGTAATGAAAATATAACTTGAATGTTAAAGGTGAATTTCAATTAAGGATTCCATCACACATTTTGCTCCAGACCACAATAAAAAAAACAAAAACAAACAAAAAAAACCCTCCAACATATTTCACTGCCAACAGCAAGTCTCCTGCGACATCTCTTTGAAAACCAACTATTTTTGAAAGCCAAGTTAGAAAAACACACGTGCCCTAGGGTGTGAAGAAAGCAGCATTGTGTATAAAATGTAATACTGAGAGGTAGATCTTCGTATATTGACATTATAAAAACTGGGTAGCAATGGGAAATAATATTTTTACAAAGGTGGCAAACATAAATGCCAAACCTGCAGGCAAATTTATAGACTCCATCATGCGCTGTGGCACCTCGACGCCAACGCTGAAGAGAGCCTGTGACGAAGGTGCCTGCAGGTGCCACCTGAGGCGGGCGAGCCACAGACGAACCACAGGGGTGCCCTGACGAGCCCGTGCAAGACAGGAGCAGGGGAAAAGCCAGAATACGGTCCCTCTCAGGGAGCCAGGCCCTGGCCTTTGCCTCCCTCTTTGAACGCCTATTGAGCACACAGGCCTTTCCCTCCCAGTTTAGTGCTGACTCAGGGGCTCTGATTTTTTTTAAAAATTGAGGTAAAATTCAGCTAGCATAAGCTTCACCATGTTAAAGTGTACCATTCAGTGGTTTTTAGTGTACTCACAGAGTTGTGCAACCATCACCAAAACCTAGTACCCAAACGTTTTTATCTCTCTAAAAGGAAACCCTATGCCCATTAGGCAGGTCCCCTCTGCCCCTTGCCCCTGGCAACCACCAGTCTGCTTTCTGTCTCTGTGGACTTGCCTATGCTGGAAATTTCCTGTAAATGGAACCATACGGTATGTGACCTTCTGTGACTGATTTCTTTCACTTAGCATCATGTTTCCGAGGCTCATCCCTGTTGTAGCATGCACTCGTGCTTTGTTGCTTTTTATGGGTGGATATTATTTGATTGTATGAATAGACCACATTCTTCAGTGGAGGGACATTTGGGTTGCTTCTAGCTGTTGGCTCTTCTGATTATTTAATGTAGTTTTGTTCTCTCTCTCTCTCCCTCTCTGAAGTCAGGATTTCTCTGGCAGAGCACAGGGGGTTAGTTACATAGAAGGTGATCAAACTTCAGTGCTGAATGAATAAATAAGTAGGAGACGCTATAGTGGATAGCCTGGCTGCCTTCCCAGCATTTATTCCACACCCTCCCGCTCCTTATTATGGATCACTCACAAAACTTGGGAGAATTTCCTCTGACACCATGCCCCAGGATAGACTCAGATGTGTGTAAGCCAGGGGTTGGTAAACTTTTTCTGTAAAAGACCTTTCCTTTGTGGCTTTGTAGGCAATATAGTCTTGATTCTGTCCCTGTCTTACAAAAGCAGTTATTATATACAATATGTAAACAAATGGCTGTGTTCCAATAAAACTTTATTTACAAAAACAGGTGGCAGACTGTATTTGGTCCATGGGCCACTGTTTGTCAAGCCTTCGTCTAAACCAATTGTATCCTCCTAGACACAGTGATTGGTTCAGGGTGGTCAGATGATTTGAACTGATCCAGAGTGAAGACCTAGACTTTTCACTCAGTGGTTTGAAAAGAGAGGTTCTCTCTTCTTTTGGACAGTGGAGTGTGTGTCCGTCGGGCCTGCAATGCCGCCAGCTACTTTACTAACACGAAGGAAGCCAGCCTGAGCACAAGGAACTCCCAAGGAGAGAAGCACTGATGGAATCACAAGAGAACAGGACCAGAATCTTGACCAAGCCTGACCTGAGGTCCCCTCTATATCTGGACTTTTCTCTGCCTAACATACACATCGCCTGTACACACTTATGACTCGTCTGTCTCCCCATCCTGAGGATGTTGTTAATTGCTGTATTTCCGATGCCTTGTACTTTTTCAGTCGTCAGTGAATGTTTGCTGGATGAATGAACTCTTAGAGATGGTCAGATGTCTCCCGGGGTAGGGAGGAAAATGAACCCCAACAGCCCACACTCCCTCGGGAACTCAGCCAGGCTGGTGCTCCCTGTGCACTGGGATTGCGGTGGGGGCTTGCCTGAGTGTTGCCCTGCAGAGCTTGCTTCAGAACAGGCATGGAGTAGGGTCTAGAATTTCCAGACAGATCTGGATCTGTGATCTAGCCTGCAGTCTCACTCATCACAGCCTTCAGACACAGGATGAGGCCAGTGCAGCTTGAGGGGTGGCACCCATCTGAGAGGTGGTTCTGTTCACACGGGCAGGGGGCAGGGCAAATGTAACCAATGCTGGGCACACAGTACCACTGGCTTTATCTCCAGGGCACAAGTGGCACCAGAGTCAGGACAGGGGAAGAGGTCCACAGTCAGACAGACTCAGTTCAAGTCCTAGCTCTGTCGTCCACCAGGTGCATGCCCAAGCCTGTGATTCTTTTCTCTTCCGGCCTCTAGTATAAAATGGGCGTAACACATACCTCGCAGGAGGGTAATATCGCCAAGGAACAGGAGGGAGGGAAACGAAACGCAGCCACTGCTCACCCCCTGTGCCCACAGAATGACCAGGCCACTCGGGCACACTGCTGGGCCCTCTAGATGGGGTACTACCTGCGCCCTATCTTTATCCGCATTCCAAGGTACTGGGCCAGGGTCACCAAGGTGGCAGTGTGCCCCGGCTCTCATGCACGTGTGGTGGCAGACTCGCTCTCCTCTCTAGCCCCCCAGGGCCAGCTGGCTTCTCTCCCGCAGCTGAGGATGGGTGCAGTGCAGATTTTCCAGTCAGATGCTCCCCAAGCTGGCAGGGGGATGTCCACGCCAGGCAAGCACAGAGGACTGGCCAGAGCACAGCCAGCTGCCTGCAGTTACACCAGACCCATCCAGTGGGTGCAGGCGGTGAAAATAAATACATTCACAATCAGATAAATAAATAAAGAGCTGCTTTCTTACCATTCATACTTCTGCAATTTGAAACATTTCTAGACTGAGGTCGCCAGGACACCGTAAATAAATAAGACCCAAGGGAGCCCTTAGGTGTCCTTGAAATATTTATTCGGTCTCCCCATTAGCGTTTGAAAGCTGAGAATTCAGCGCTCTTTGTCCTAGGCAGAGGAGGGGATTTGGCAGCTGGGAGACCCCTTAGGAGGGCTTCTCCCCATAGGAAGAGCCCACTTTGGGGTAGCAGAGGTGGTCCCTGACCTCAGTGTGCTTCATCTGGCCCTACCAGGTGCCTCTCCCCGCCACGTCCTTCTGCCCCGTTTCTTCTGACAAAGGGCACCTCAGAGGAAGCTGACTCCATAAAGCTTTAATATTTGCATCCATCAATGGAAAGGCCATTATGGTAGGAAACATCCGATTCTCAAATTCACAAACAAACCCGAGTCTTATGTGTCTTGCCTGGAGTTGAGGCCCCAGCATGTATCGCCGTCCTCCAGCCTGGGTAACTAGAGGGACATGGTCCCCTAATCGGAGCTGGCCCACAGCTGCTGGGGATGGGAAGATAGATGGTGGTGATGGCTCAACCCCACAGCAAGCAAGCCTGTCCCCGCCGGGTGCTGCCCTGTGCCAGTGCCTTTTCCTTCCTTTGCCAACACAGTGTGTCCTCAGTGCCCCGATGGCAGCTGGGAAGCGTGTAAGGCCAGGTTGCCATAGCAACAACTACTCTTTGAAACAGGATTTTGCTTCCACCTGGTAAGGTGATCCCAGGGCCCTTTTAGAGTCACCAGGTGTGGCTGATGGTGAGGTGAGGTGGAGGGCTTCGGGGTGGGCCAGGGCTGCACTGAGTTAACCCCTTGTTCGCTGGTTGCAGACTGAGGACAATGGCCCTGTGTGCACGGGTGTCCTCTCTACAATGTGCCCCAAAGTACCCTTTCTCACAGACGGTCATCTCAGCTCTTTCAGTGCCCCCAATGGAAATGACCCAGGCCACCAACTCATTTTCCCTCTGCATCCAGAACCTTCTGGGAACACATAGCTCTACCAAGGAGCCCCTTCCTCCAATCACACTGCAGACAACCGTGCGGGTGCTGGGATAAAAGGAAACAGCAGTCTGTCCCTGGGTCTGCCTGCTGGGCTGGTGCTACCTGCGGGTTGTTTCAGCACAAGTGACCTCCTGGTGAGGACACACAGCACCTGGAACGCCCACTTCTGTGCCTACAGCTCCCTGATGGCCTGGCATCGGGTGGACATGTGTGCCCGTGGCTCAGGGCCCCGCACTCACCCCTCCCCGCATCTGGCTCCTTGTAAAGGCTGGTCCAAGAGTCATTCCACCAGTTATGTGGAATCTTTGGAGTCACTGCTCTGTTCCAAGGAATGCCAGAAGACTCCTCCACCGTCTTCCCCTCCACCCAAGCGAGGCTGAGACGGAGCAAATCACCTCTGTGCTGGGGAGAAGCCGCTATTCAGGATTTTTTGTCTGCAGCCCCTCCTGCACCTCGCTCTACACTGCAGCCTCTGCTAAGCAGCAGGCTCTTTCCCGTTTGCCCCAGGATTGCAACAATTCCCTTTTGCGTCACATGTGAAAGTTCTTCCCTTTCCAGTCTGAGGCTGTGACTCCTGTTTCCCTTCTCTCAGCAGTCTGTGCATTTTCTAATATGGAGAAAACAACAAGCTGGCATGTGTGCACACACGCTCCCGACTTCGCCCAGCCCTGGGCTGGCTACTGAGTAGAGCTCTATTAGAATTTCGTCGCTGCCTTGGAAGGAGATGTTTGGACAAAGTGCATGTGCTGCCTGCGCTGAGAGGGGCAGTTTTCCATCAGGGAGCCAGCAGCTTCCTGGGCAATTTGTCAATGCAATGCACTAGCCCTGGGCCTCTCCCTCGGCAGGGGCCGCACAGTCGCGACCCTTCCTGCTCCGCTTGACTTTGCCCGGCTCAGAGCACCCAGTCGTCCCTGTTCATCCCATCCGGGGGAGCGTTGTTTATTACCCAAGGAAATTGAGGATGTCCAACAGTGAGGGAGGAATAAATCATTGTTCTCCGCTAAATGGAGTAGTGCAGATCTACTGAAAATGCTGCCTTTTATCAACAGTGCAAATAATGAAGATTCCATGCGCTGAGAACAATGAAATGAGCCACTGCACTATTGATGGGGTATTTGTACAACTCTGTGAGTTATGTTTCCAAACCAGGCTCTATTAAAGATGCAGAACCCTTTTCAGGAGCAAAAAGACTAATATTGCTCTCCAAATAATTTATAAGTTTCCCCACAAGGCGAAAAAGCAAAGTTGTCTGGAAGCAGGCAATCGTGGTTTGGGGTTTCCTGTTGTCTCCTCTGCTCTCCCGGGCTCTGATTGAGTCTGGGTGCGGCGCTCCCAGCCCCGCAGTGTGGAAGGATGGGTGCAGCCAGGCGAGGGCCGGGGAGGTGGGTGGAGGCGGAGCACTCCCACCTGCTGTGCGTAGTGTCCAGGCCTGGGCCTCACCTCGTTCAACTGCAACCAATGCAGGATTACTGGGTGGCTGGAAGAACTGAAATCCATAGAGAATCAAATGCTGTGCTTTAGCAAAACTCTTTCTTACACCAGAGCTTTGGCAGTGGCTCTCAACCCCAGTGACATTTGGCCAAGTCTGGAGACATTCTTAGCAGTCACAGCTGGAGGGGAGGAAGCGTGCTAATGGGTAGAAATACTCTAGTAGGTAGAGGCAAGGGATGCTGCTAAATACCCTACATCATGCAGGACAGCCCCCACAACCAAGAATGATCCGGTCCAAAGCACTGACAGCCAAGCTTGAGAAACTCTGACCAGGGTCACCATTCCATTCCCTCCTCCTGTCGCTGTGCATCCTGCTGGCTAAGTGTGGGGTGGAGGGAGCTGGCCAGAACCTGCGGAGCCTCCACCTGCAGCACTAGGCTGGTCATGAAGCTCTCTTTGAAGGCACCACCAGGCAAGCCTAAGACCACTTCAGCAGGCCTGGCCCCCTTGATATACCAGGGTACAGCCATGGAAAGCAAGAAGCCGTGTTGGCTGGTGGCTTAGAGGGTGGCTCTAGATGGTTGCTTTGGGTTCAGGTCCTGGTCCCACTGTCGACTAGCTCTACGACCCGAACTCACGTGTCTCATCTCTCTGAGCTGCATCCCCGTGCCATGGGGTAATGAGATCACACCTGCCTCCTCAGCTTCTGTGGGATCAGAACAGCTCTTCCAGGCAAAGCACGTGCGACAGTGCTGGCCCGTGTGCGTGCTTCATAACTGTAGGCTGCTACAGCCATTACCACTGACGATGACGGGGCTGACCAAGAAGCACAGAGGAGTGCTCGTGTGTAAGGAGGAGTAGGAAATTGAGACGCCAATCATGTGCCCATTCTGTCGGCAGCCCTCAGGACTAAGCCTGCAGGAAGGATGTGCACCAGGAGAGACTCCACGAGATGGTGGGTTAGGATGCAGATATGTGGATATTCTTTAGCATTTGGAAAAGAAGTTAAATTCTACTTTAACTAAAAAACAAACAAACAACATAAACACACACAGCAGGAATCTTCACCAAAAGTCACCAACATTTCGATCAGACCCAGCTCAGTTTATTGTCATAAAGCAGTCCTATGCTCTCCCCAAAGGGCCTGCAAGGGCCTCGCCAATACTGGACAGGGGAGAGCAGCTGCTGAAGAGGGGGAGAGACAGCACGGGTGGGGACTGGCCCTGGCCGTGGTTATAGGGACATTAGGGATGGACTTAAGATAGGAGGGCAGCCAAAGCCTTCAGCCTCAGCCTGGGCAGACCCCAGCTTTTCTGGATGCTGTGGCCCAGACTACACAACAAGTGGTAGGAGCTGCAGGGACAGGTGAGAGCAAGGGAAACCCAATGAAGAAGAGAGATGCCCACTCAGCCCAGGACGTCCCCATGCCGGCAGCTGGGGTCCGGATCCAGGAGAGTCTTGTGACCTAAGGCACAAAAACTTGCTAGATGTCAGATGCCACCAGATGCTAGGAGTGCCACCCCTACTCTCCCCAGTCGTGACAACTGAAAGTGTCCCTGGAGAGGGGGGTGGCAAAATCACCCCCAGTGGAGAACCACTGAACTTGATGATCTCTAGGATTTCTCCAGACCTCACATTTGAAGGTCACGGAAGCAGATTCCTATTTCAAAGGAACGTGGAAGCAGATTTCTGTAGGTAATGGCTTGTCTGCCAGCAGAGGCACAGGTTATTCCCGAGAATTCTCAGGCTGTTTGAGCTGCAGAAACACCTGGGCACATCTGGTGAGGATAACCAAGAAACACCAAGAGACAGGGCGACTAAAAACACAGAGTGTTACAAAGTGCCATAGCCAAGGACTCAGCACAGAGAAAACGGGTTTCAGAAAATCCTATCAGGGGGTGAGGACAGCGGGGACGTTGAAGATGCACGTGAGAATCGAAATACATTTTTAATTGAAATGTAAAAACGGAAAATTTGCATTATTTCTCAATTGATATATTAACTTATGTGGCGTGTGATTTAAAATATAGGAGTAGATGCACTAACAGCAAGAAACGCAACAACATCGCGCATTAAAGCCCTTCCAGCCATGCTTCTCTTTCTACCTAGCGATATATTAATCCTCGAACAATATAACACGTGTCGATAAATAACAGTCTGTGGAACATGAAATGCTAAAAGCGTTTCCAGTAATGTGTGTCTTCCCTCGAATCCGACCTGGACCATAATGGATTATTTTACTCCATTTCTGGATGTACGTGTTTCTCGCGTATATTTTAAAACCCTTGGGTTCAAATGTACCTTATTACACTTTAAAGTCTTTGGATTGTAGCAGAAAAATGTTCTGCACTATAAAACATAGAGCATAGTTGAGGTTTGATGGGTTTGCTTCTATTTTCTACCCCACAAAATGCTTTCTAAATGCCATTAGAATTTAGCATACACCGTAATAACCAAGCTGCCTTTTTGTTCCACGTTTAAGTCAATTGACTTCTGAGTTTTATTTCTTCATATACATCAAATCAAATAAAGTTGTTGCTACAGCTGGAGGTGGGGAACGTGGAAGTCACTCTTGTGTGGACAGCCCCTGCTGCCCCCACGGAGGGCTGGGGGTTTTGGAGGAGCTGTCGCCTACGATGGACAGAATGGGTGGCAGTCGTTGCTGCGAGTCTGGAAAGCAGAAGACCTAGGACATAGGCAAAAGCACCTGAAAATGTGGGAAGAAATGACATCGCCAGCGATCTCAGGCAGGGGGCTGGAGTGCCCTGAGCCTATCAGGGAACGAGCTCAGATGTCATTCCTAGACACTCTCCTAAATAGCTCTGCATTCAGTAAGGAATTAATCTTACCCAAGGAGAGGTCTGGCCTTTGCCCTGGGCTCTTGGGAGGTGATCTCTAAGATCTCTAAGCATGTCTTTGTTTAGACGCTTGGGGTAATACCAGATAGTCTAACAATGTGATTTGGGGGGAGGGGGTTTTGGGTCACGGGTACCAGCCCGACCTCAGCAGGGGCTGGAGACTGAAGTCAGACATGTGGCAGTTAACCAGGTCTATATGACTGAGCCCCATTAAAGACGCTGGACACTGAGACCCAGTGAGCTCCCCTGGTTGGCAGCACTGTCACACGTCATTGTCAGGAGAAGCTGGTGCTGCCCACAGGGCATACAGAGAGGACAACTGGAAGCCCCACATGTGGAACTCACCTGGCCTCTGTCCCACGCATCTCTTCCCTCCCTTGGCTAATTTTAATCTGAGTCCTGTCACTGTAATAAACCATAAACATAAGTAGGACAGATTTCAGGGAATCATCAAATCTGAAGGAGGTCCTGGGGACCCCCAAATTTGCAATTAGTGACAAGTGAGAGTGGCTTTGTGGATGGCCTCCTGAATTCTTATACAAATCAGAGTTCGAGTCTGAGCTCTGTTTTGCCCCTAACTAGCCGAACCCCTTATGCCATCCATTCAGCCTTTCTGACCTTCAGGCATCTCATCTGCAAACAGGCAAGCCGTGACAGACAACCTGCCCACAGACAGGCAGATCAGCCAGCCTGGCTTCCATCCAAGACACGCTTGACGAGTGGGAGTCCTTCTCTGCTCCTGGCCCTGGACTGAGGGTCCAGTTCAGACACTTCTCACCAGGGATGCCCCCGTAACGGGGGTGGGGAAGGGACCGGAAGCAACCCACCCAACCCAGGACCTGGCCAAGCCCTGGCACCTGGGCCTCCACATGCTCTCCCCTCTAGTCTTGGGCAACATGTCAGCTTTGAGTGAACCCCAAAAACAGAGGCAGAGGAGAGAAAGAAGAGGTATGTTGTGTCGCAGTGCAGCGTGACAGTCACGTGCTGCACGTGGGAAGTGAAGAGCATGTAGCAAATGAGGCTGGGCTTTGCGGTGGGACCACTGGGGCTCTGATGCAGGCTGCGGGGGTGTCCACCTGGGCAACTCTGGGCAGCTGTTCCTTTCACTTGACTCTCACCCAGTCACTGAGCACAGGTGCATGGACACCTGCCACAGGCTGGGACTGTGCTGGGTGCTGAGGCTACAGCAGCGGGTGAGACAGAAATGGAGTTACGGCTTGGGAGGAGGGCAGACAGGTAAGGAAGCAAAGACAGTACAAGTGACAAGCGCCACCTGGGGTGGACAGCAGGAGGGCCCACAGCAGGGCAGAGTCCTGGAAGGGCTTCCCCACCTGTGACCTCACTTTGCTCACCTGTAACTGGGCAAATAGGGCTGCTTTGTGCACTGGCTGTCTGCATGTAGTGAGACCATGGGTGTCAGATGTCTGCGCCGGGGTGGGGACAGACTGGGCGCTTGTGAGGGGCACATGTTGTGGTGCCAGCCAAGCCACAGACTTGGGCCATTTATTCTTGCAAAGACCCAGGAGTGAGGGAAATAGCAGGAGAATGCAGGGCACTCACCGGCTCAGCTGTGGCCCAAACCCCAGGCAACAGATCTCCCAGTGTTTCTCCAAAGGTGCCATCTCGGCCCCTGCCCAGAGTCAGGCACAGGCTGAGGACATAAGAGCTGGTGTCAGCTGCAAGGTGCTCAGTTCCACCTGCTGAGCCGGTCTCACCAAAGGAACATGCAACCACCTTAACGTGTTATGACAGGAAGGAAGTACAAATAAACATTATAAATCTGGAGGAACGGTCATTATGATGTAGAGTCTGGTGGAGAGCTGGGGACAGGGGCAGTCGGGTCTCCTTTGTGTCAAGGGAGCTTCCAGCTGGCTTTTTCCTCTTACCTGGGGCTCTGTTCTTTACAGCAAATTGGACCTTTCGCTCTGAAAGAAATAATTACTCTCCGAGGAGAAGAGAGCTGGTCATGAATGCTGATATGACACTCAATGTCACCTTGCCAGTCAAAAGAGGCTCCAGCTCCTCAGCTTGGGTCCCGTCCAACTCCCTGGCTCTTTCTCATAATGGAGGTCACCTCTCTATAGAATTTGTTGATGATCTCCAAAATGACGAGTTAGAAAGCTCCTGTCAGCAGGACATTTTTTTAAAGAGGAAGAATGGCAAAGAGATGAAGGCGGGTGAGGCCGTGGGGTGCGGAGAAGGGACGGAGCCCAGAGACTGAGCCAAAGGTCAGGCTTTGCATAACCAGAAGCCAGCGTGACTGTGAAGCTCCATCCAAAATTAACTTCTAGAACAATCAGAGACCCAGACAGATGAGCCGTATCAGAAATCAGGTGCTCCCCCTTGTCCGTTCCAGGGAGGGGACCCACACAGAGAGCTCGGGGGGCCCGTGGCCACGCTGGCAGGTCACCGCAGCCTCCTGTCAGCCAAGGCTGGTGCAGGTGCGCTCTGCATCTCGTGGTCCAGGAGCCACCACTTCAGATGCGGGCTTCAATGCTGACTTGCCTGGGGAAATAAAAATATCCACAGCCGGGCCACTGAAGACACATCGGCGGGGTGGGAAGAGCCTAATGTATCATTACTCTCTGCAAGAAGAGCGCATCTACTTCACCCACTGCAAGTCATCTGCGGAGCAGGGAAATACTGGCCCCGGTGGTTGTAAATAATTCCATCCGCTGAGTCCAGAAAAGAATTCCAGCGACGTGCATCCCCAGCTAGTGCCTATGTGGGGGCCACAGAGCTGTTCTGAGCTTTCTCCAAGACAAACTGCGGCCTTGGAGGGGCAGCCCCCAGAGAGGAAGGGGGCAGCTTCCCCTCCAGGCTCCCGCCAGCCAAGGACAGGCAGCCCCTTCCTCCCCCTGTAACCCCCAGTGGAACCTAGCCCACGGGGTCCCTAACACAGGCTCAATCCCAAGGACTTGGTGTCCACATGGAAACATTCGTGCACAGGTGGATCTAGACAAGAAAAAAGGCATCAGAGGAGGGCAGGCCCTCTGGAATTTATTGAGTGCGTGTGCTTGGTGGGGGACAGAGATGGGCTGAAGACATGGCCTCTACCCTTAGGGAGTCAGACAGCCACGTGTTGAGAATCCCTCCCCAAATCAGTCTGTTTTCTGGATGCCCAGAAAACAGCCATCCGTACGACAAATATTTTCTGAGCTCTGCATACTGGCAGCTGTGCCAAGTGCACCAGGGGTTACGGAACAAGCAAAGCCTCAGAGGAGAGAGGACGGAGTCACCAGGTAATATTTACGGTGCAGAGGGCTAAGCACGTGACTGTGCCTAGTGAGCCATGGGGGGCATAAGGGACCCAGTTCAGGGACCCAGATCGAGGAAGCTGAGGACTCCTCGCAAGGAGGGAGCGGCCTGTAGAGAAGAGGGGAGTTTGCCTGTGAGTAGCACTTTCCACAGTCCCCCTGCCCCGGCCTGAGCTGTCTTCCCCGGGTCAGTTGGCAGAAAAGCCAAATTCTGGACCCTATGCCCAGCTCTCCCCGAATCACAAACCAGACCGAAAGTCTCCAACCAGTGGCAACGGAGCTGCCCGTTTTCACCACAACTGCAATTAGAATATCACGAAACAACCAAGCCAAAAGGAGAGAAAAGGAGAGAAAAGGAGAGAAAAGGAGGTATCCTCCCCAAGAAGGGGGGATCAGATGGACACCTGGCGTCCCCACCCCTGCAGGGCTGCCCTTTCCACCAACCTGCCCAGGCAAGTCCACACCAAGGCGTGGGGCCCTGGGAGGGAAGATGCTGCATGTTGTTACTTTAAGAAGCAAAAAAAGAAAGAAAGAAAGAAAAAAAAAAGAAAGGTCTGGAATTATTTTTTTAATATGAACAGGAGGTTTTAATCAGAACAGGAGAGAGGAATTCCTTTCCAGTAATAGCCCAGTAATAGCACTTCCTAAAGTAATGAGATTTCAGTATTTAACAATAAAATGTGATCTATTCAGGATGGGAGGAAATAAAACTTGAGAGATGATGTTTCGGGTGGTTTTCAGATACCTGAATTGGTGTTACAGGTTCAGACCATTAAGCCCATCCGCGGGGGCAGCAGCCATGCGCTCGGTGCCTGGCAGGCTCCCCACAGAGGCTGGAAGGCGCCAAGGCCTCCTTCCCCAGGACCCCTGGGGACTGGCCACAAGCCCACATGTGAGGTCGGCTGGACATCACAACTGCTCCCTGTGCTTGGACTCCTGGAGAAGGTCATGGGGAGGTGGGCCTCGCCCTCTGGGATGCCCCAACCCTTCGTGATCAGCCACACACAGGCTGTAGGCCATCCACTCTAGAAACCCACCACCATCACCACCACCCCCTGCCTTGACGGATTGGAGAAATCAGTCTAACAGGAGATTCATTCATTCATTCATTTAATAAATGTATACCGAGCACCTGATTTGTGCCAAGGATTCTGACAGATTCTAGGAGCACCGTGTGCCGTGTTTGTACTGGGCTTATCCTACCGCTGCAGACAGGGGGCGCTGTCTTTGTAGCCCCACAGCCCATAACACATTGGGACACCCTTCTCCTACCACCCGAAGAACATCCTACTGGTCCCTTCCTCGGGGTAGCCTTCCCACCTCCCTCCCCTCCCACACCCCCAATATCTGCTGTCACAGCCTGCTCTATGTCTTCCTTACAGCACGTAAGCTATAATGATCACCACGCGCTCAAGGTCTGGCGTGTAGACGAGCAACCCAGGAAGGCAGGGACACCACCATTGGCTTGCTCCCCGTGGTGTCCCCAGGGTGTTGCACAGTACCTGTGACAAGCATTTGTTCATGAACGAAGTGAATTTAGAATCATTCTGTGATGGAGAACACTGGCTAAGGAGGCCAGTTTCAAGATTCAAGTGGAAAAGCTGCTCTAAACGTGCCACCTCGGGAAAGGCACTCGGCTTTTCTGAATCTCAGTCCCTCTCTGTAAGTTCAACTAGATAAGCATGTTGTTTTTTCTGGTTTTAACCTTTGGTGACTTTATATTCCTGTGACTCTCCACTGGGCATCTGTCCCCAGGTATTCCTAGTCCCTGTGACACTCTGGCTCGCTGTGCCTTTGAGGGGGCTAGCAAGGTAGAAAAGCTTTAGCAGAGGGCCTTGGCTGGCTGACCGCAGCGCCACCGCACTCTGCACACGAAGAGTCCCTGCTGGGGTCAGCCAGGCCTCATTGTGGCCGAGAGCAGACACACAGCAGGGATCCTCCCTCCCACACTTGGCGGGTCCAAAATAGACCTGCTAATCACAAGGCTTAAATCCTTCTGCGGGACCCAGGGGAAACTGCACAGGCCAGTCATTCCAACATCACCCATCCTGTGAAATATCACTCACCGGCAGGAACCAAACCACCTGATTTGCAAACTGGCATATCCCGAAAGCCAGAATACAGTGTAAAAGGAAGAATTAAGTGAAGTTCAGCTGACAGATGATGTTCTGCAAAAGGTCACCCCCAGATCATTCCTCCATTCATTATTTATTAACAACCTCCGAGACACAAATGTCCAGCACTAGGAAGATGATAAAGTAATATTTTATAGCTAGAGGCCTCTTAAAGGTGTTAACAAAAAGCTTACAAAGTGATTTCAACGTGTTACAAAATAATTTATTAAGAATTCGCTGCAGCTGAACATTAAAAAAGCTATGAATCACTGAGTGAAATGGATGCAAGAAAAACAGGCCAGCCCGTGTCCGCCAGAGACACGATGAGTGAGCACCACGTCTTGTTGACTGAGCACACGGGCCAGACAAGGGCATGGCGCACACTACTCCCCTCTCTCATGTCTCAGACTTGGCATAATGTCTGCATTCACAAACTTCCCCAAAATCCTCCTCCTTCTACAGAGAGCCTCGCTCAGCCAGGGGGGTTGGCAAAAATAGTCACGTTCCCCCAGCCACTTTCTACTAATTGTGTTTGCCCCACGTCCACCAACTCTACCCACATCCATTAACTCTACCCAAGACCACCAACTCTACCCACATCTGCTAACTCTACCCATGTCTACCAACTCTACCCAAGTCCACCAACTCTACCCATGCCCACCAACTCTACCTAGGTCCACCAAATCTACCCCTGTCCACCAACTCTACCCATGCCCACCAACTCTACCCAGGTCCACCAACTCTACTCCTGTCCACCAACTCTATCCATGTCCACCAACTCTACCCTGTCCACCAACTCTACCCATGTCCACCAACTCTACCCCTGCCCACCAGCTTTACCCAAGTCCACCAACTCTACCCATGTCCAACAACTCTACCCAAGTCCACCAACTCTACCCATGTCCACCAACTCTACCCACATCTGCTAACTCTACCCATGTCCACCAACTCTACCCATGTCCACCAACTCTACCCAAGTTCACCAACTCTACCCACATCTGCTAACTCTACCCAAGTCCACCAACTCTACCCATGTCCACCAACTCTACCCCTGTCCACCAACTCTACCCATGCCCACCAACTCTACCCAAGTCCACTAACTCTACCCAAACCCACCAACTCTACCCATGTCCACCAACTCTACCCATATCTGCTAACTCTACCCATGTCCACCAACTCTACCCAAGTCCACCAACTCTACCCACATCTGCTAACTCTACCCAACTCCACCAACTCTACCCAAGTTCACCAACTCTACCCATGTCCACCAACTCTACCCACATCTGCTAACTCTACCCAAGTCCACCAACTCTACCCCTGTCCACCAACTCTACCCCTGTCCACCAACTCTACCCAAGTCCACCAACTCTACCCAAGTCCACCAACTCTACCCATGTCCACCAACTCTACCCACATCTGGTAACTCTACCCATGTCCACCAACTCTACCCAAGTCCACCAACTCTACCCATGTCCACCAACTCTACCCACATCTGCTAACTCTACCCATGTCCACCAACTCTACCCAAGTCCACCAACTCTATCCATGTCCACCAACTCTACCCACGTCCACCAACTCTATCCATGACCACCAATTCTACCCATACCCACCAACCATAAGAGAAATGTTGATAAGACAGAATAAACATAAGTTACAAAATCATGTGACTGGGATGTGAAGCAGGTGGGAACATGTGTTATGCCCTTGTGAGGACACTGGGTCATTTGCAGATAGGCTTCCTGGCCCTGCCCAAATACAGAGAAAAATTTCAGGGTTGGTTTTCTAAGACATGTGTATTATTGCCTATGCCTTTGAGGAATATTAAATTCCTAGAGGGTGGATGTCAGGGATTCTTCCTCAAAGAAGAGCTAAGACAGAGAGCAGCCCAAGGGCTTGGGGAATCAGCTGAGAGATGCAGAAAGAGAGGAAAGAAACCAGAGAATCAATGATTAACACACCAGGGCCCAGCTCAGAGGAAACCTGCGGTAACATGCCAAGCAGATGAGGTGGGATGATTCCCACCAAAAGAGTTTTCACCCCAAATTCCTTTAATGAGGAGCAAGTCCTCTCTTGCATAAGAAATTGATTGACATGCATAAAAGTTGAATGCACCCCCAACCTTCCAGGTTAATATTTATTGCATGAAATGAGATTCACTTTGACTTTTAAAAAAGTCAAGCTCTGGAAAAATCACTTAGGTGCCTGGAGACACAGGACCTGCATATTCTGCTTCTCTCTATGCAGTAAGCAATTAGAATCACTGAAGTCCTTGAGGGAAGAGGATGCAGTTCCTCGGCTGTCCCAGGCTTCTCCAGCCTTCTCTTGGCCTGGCCAGCTCCACCTCCCCCACCACGTGTCAGCTGGAAGGCCACCTCCCTGGGGAAGCTTTTTTTGGCCACCACCCACTCCCCTGGAGATTCTCTGCTTGCTTGGCTCTTAATTCCATGAGGCTGGGGACCAAATCGGTCCTGTTTGCGTTGGGATCCCCAGCACTGGCAATGGGCTAGCCCGAGCTAGGAGCTCAGCAGATGCTGCTGAACAAATAAATGAATGCATGTTCAGAGACAAGTGGGGGCCCATCTCCGTTGCTCAATCCAAAGATGACAGCTTGTTATGATGAGGGATCACAAATCCAAACTGGTACGGTGTCTTTCCTATTTTGTTATCAAAGGCAACCCCTTGATCAGGCTGGCAGGCAGCTAGAGAAGAGCTTCTGAGCTTCTGTACTAAATCCTGTTGTGAGCTGTATCCATTCCCAAGGAAGAAACATCCAGAACAACAGTCAAACACCTACAGCCCCGTTTTCCAGGGGCAAGTCCCATTAACAATAGCTGGTGTACCAGCCATCCGGGAACCTCAGCTGAGCTCGGACAGATTTATGTGCTGCAGAAAACGACCCTATTAAGTTCAGCAGTAAACTCCCTTCATCCAAGCCGTGGTGTGCTCTGACTGTCAAGTGGTTACAGACAGATGCGGTGGAGAAAAGGTGGCAGATGTGTCAGGCGAGGGCTGGCCTCTTATTTCCAACACACCCTCTCCGCTCGCTGCAAATCCTCGCACCGGACTCGGCCAGCACTGCCTGACCACTCTACCAGGCCAAGTGAGGATGGGGCTGAGGACTCAGGATGGACAGAAGCAGCCTTCAGGATTGTACAGGCTGGGGGGACACTCACAAAAGCCGTGAGCACCTCCCGTGTTCCTGGCACAGGGTGGGCGTACCAAGGCTTGTCATCTGTAATCCCACTTGACCCCAGGTCAACTCTCCAAGCTGGGTGGGGCTCGCCCTGCTTTACAAAGAGGAAGTTGAGCTCTAGAGAAGTTAAATCACTTGACCCAGGTCATGTGCTGGTGAACGGTGGCTCTGAGGTTTGAACCTGGTTTACACCAATACAAAGACTGTCTTCCCAGCCCCATGCTCCACTGCCTGTCAGGACACATCCAGAGTGAGAATCAGGTCCTGAACCTGCCTCTGTCGTGAGTCCCAGCTCCCATGTTAATAGGTCATGCTGGCCTTTTCTTAGCTGTTAGGGGTTGAGTTGTGCCCCTCCCAAATTCATGTGTTGAAATCCTAACCCCCAGTATCTCAGAATGTAAGCTTATGTGGAGATAGAACCTTTACAGAGGTGAGGCCTTAGGGTGGACCCTAACCCAATATGACCATGTTCTTATACAAAGAGCAGATTTGGACACAGACACCCTCATGGGGAAAGCGCCATGTGAAGGTGAAGGCAGGGGCCAGGATGATGTTCCTATAAGCCAGGGAGAGCCAAGCTTGCCAGCAGGCACCCCAGCTGAGGAAGACACCTGGACCAGACTCTCCTCATGGCCCTCGGGTGGAACTGACCCCACCAACACCTTGATCTTAGGCTTTCATCCTCCGGAACTGTGGGACAATACATTTCCCATACTTAAACCACTTGGTTTGTGGTACTTTGCTCCAGCAGCCCTAGCAAACCAGCACACTAAAACTAGCACTGAAAAGCTCTACACAGGCCCTGGTTCAGAAGAAGGCACATGTTTATCTTCCCTGCTTATCATACAGACCCCCACCCTCTTCCCTTTCAGAGCCTTTATTCCAAGAACACAGGCTGGAGCCCATGCACCAGCTCTGCATTTGGGCGAGGTCCCTTGGGCCCTCTGCAGACCGCCACACCTCTACAAATAGCAATGGTCAAAACGTTTCTTGCTGCAAAAGAGCTAAACGCAAACTGCAGAAGGAGAGCTGGGGAGAGAGAAATGAACTCCAAGTAAAGGCCTTAAGCAAAGGTGAGCGTTAGAGGATGAGCGTGAGGGTCTGTGCATCACTGGGGCTGGCAGGACGGTTTGCCGGAATCTACTGCATCTTGGTTGATTGGGCCCAATATGGAAGCACCAAGGGGGCCAACAGAAAAGGTGGGGGGCTCCCCAGTTTCCTCCAGAGCACAGTTTGGTGAGGCCAGCAATTGCCTTCTCTGTCCTGGGAATGGGGACACCCAGCTGTCCAGCTCTTCTGTGAAGCCTGGGACTCACTGTGGCCTTGGTGTGCCCTTCTCGGACCTTCCATGGCCCCTGCACACAGCACGGGGATGAGGAAAGGGTGGCTGTGCACTGACCCCTGGTTTCCTCAGAGTCCCATCAGAAAGGGGTCTCCTGGCACCCACACTGATAACAGGGTTGTATACCTGGACCAGACCATGGAGAACTCATCACCTGCCCCCCGGGTGCCCCCTCTTACACAGGTGAGCCTGCTCCGCCCCAGGCCCTGCATCAGGGCAAGCCTCCCAGAGCTTTCTAGAAGAAAGGCTCCAGCCTCCCCATGTGCCTCATGGGCTGCTGAAGGGTGGTGCTTTACAGTCCAAGCCGCCAGGCTACAGGGCCCTGAGGCTTGCAGCAACTCCGCCTCTTCCTAGATGGTTAGAGACGCGCCCCCTGCCACGGCCAAGGAGACAAAGCCGGGGCAGCCACCTGTCCATAAACAACACGTGCGCGGCAAGGAGCCCCAGTAACAAGACACCGAGGCTTCATTTGGTCTGGAAACAGCAGTATTTCCCCAACCATGTGCCCGCCGAGTCACAAGAGGGTGGCTGGCTGACACGGAAGAAGGCAAATCGCTTTCCCTTGAAGGAGGGGGATGCAGATACGTCTAGATCCAGCGACTCAGGCTCGTCTGTGGGCTGAGCTCGCAGCGGGAGGCGCGGCTGGGCTGGAGGTGCAGGAGGGGCAGAGGCAGAGGGGGCGGTGGTGGCGGCCCCGGGGGACCGCCCGGCCTCCCGGGGGAGAAGTGACACTCTGCTCCGTGAGCACAGCCCGCCTTAAGCGACGGCCACCTAAGCGTGATGACATCAATAAAAAATACAAACAGTGTAAAAAGTCATCAAGCAGAGATGAGTCTATTACTAATTATGAGAAGCTTGACATGCTCCGACTCCTCGTAAAATAAATGAAGTCCATTTTTAATATGTGCTTCCGTGACTTCTAGATAATAGGCAAATTTACTTCAAGGTCACATCTCATTTATCAAGTCAAGGTTTTTAGCAACAGATTCTGAAGAGCAACCGGAGAGTCCACCTAACCTCCCTGGCAGCAGAGAGCATAAACACAGGACTGATGCTTCCCCAGCCCCCAGCCCTGACTGCAGCCTTTCCAACGAACCCCTTTACTAGCAAATAGAAGAATTCGAGGAGTCTGGAAAAGTGGAATGTTCTCTGTGTCCATTTGCCCTCCAAAGAGCTGGGTTCAGACCTTCATTTTGGAATGAACCCACAAATCCCTTTAAGGCACCAGCACTCAAACGGCCTCTTAGCACAGCCCAGAAAACACAGGGCCTCACTTGTAGTCACCCAAAGAGTCACCAAGGGTGGGGACAACCTTCTAGAAAAGACAATCATCTCCCACCTCATTCCAGGGTGGGGAGGGTTGCCTGGGGGGGCAGGGACTCCAGGCTCCAGCACACTGGTGCCCTGCTCAGACGCTAAATGGAAATCCTTCCCAGGTATTTCCCCAAATCAAAGGAAGCATGCCACATAGAAAGGTCCAGAAGTGCTAACTTACAAGACCCTGAAGAGGCAACACGTGAATTTCAAACAGGAGCTGCTCTGAGGGACAGGAGAGAAGGAGCAGTGTCCTGTGGCTACCCCAGGGCAGGACAATGGGCTGCTTTCACACGGCTCAGCCAGCGTGGCTGTCCCTTGGTGGCAGCGTCAGGTGCAGCCCATGGTCGTCCAAAATGAAATGGGAGTCTCGGTCTAGCCGCCGAGAGCAGCCACAAACGGAGGTGGAGCCCATAAAGCTACTTCTAAAGGACAACATATTTATTGAGCAAGTACTAGGCGCTAGGTGTTTCTCATAGAGTCCTCATGCCAAGTCTGGGGCAGGTATTGTCATTGCTCCCGTCCTTCAGGTGTGCAAGCTGAGACTGGGAGGTGTTAAGTAATGGGCCCAAGGTCACTGAGTGACTACGTCACCGAATTGGAACTCAAATCCATGTCTGCTCAGAGAGTGCTTAACCCCCAGCACTATCTCAGGGAGGGAGCGAGGGATGGAGAGAGACAGAGCAAAAGGGAGGAATAAAGAAGAGGGAGACAGAAGGAAGGAAAGGAAGGAAGGAAGGAAGGAAGGAAGGAGGGAGGGAGGGAGGGAGGGAGGAAGGAAGGAAGGAAGGAGGGAGGGAGGTAGGGAGGGAGGGAGGGAGGGAGGGAGGGAGGGGGGAGGGAGGGAGGGACGGAGGGAGGGGGGAGGGAGGGAGGGAGGGAGGGAGGGAGGGAAGGAAGGAAGGAAGGAAGGAAGGAAGGAAGGAAGGAAGGAAGGAAGGAAGGAAGGAAGGAAGGAAGGGAAGGAAGGAAGGAAGGAAGGAAGGAAGGAAGGAAGGAAGGAAGGAAGGAAGGAAGGAAGGAGGGAGCGAGGGCGCAAGTCCCCTATGGCGGCATATCTGCCAGCTGTGTCCGTGCAGGAGGACGAGGCTCCCCGTCCAGGCTTCCGCTGGCAGAAGCTCAGCAGGACAGGAGGTGGGAGTCGAAGGATGAGGCAGGACGAGGTAATAGAAGTGGGAGGAAGAATTACAACCTCAAGCTAAAAACAACTTTTTATAAAGTTCAGAAACTAGCTAAGAAATAATAAACTAAATGTTAACATTCCCTGCCACTGAGCTCAAAATGCATTGCGGTTGATTGTATTAAATGGGTCAACTTTAACCCACTGTGTCTAACTTCAATACAAGTGTGAAGAATTACTTTTGGTGTCTGAGCCCTGAGTCAGGTCCTGAGCCCTGCTCTTGGGCAGCACGGGCACTGGTGTGTGCCCAGGACCCTCGTCCACCCACTGACCAGGCATGCAAACTCCCAACCTGAAGGATGGGACGTCTCCTATGCAGAAGCAGCATGGACCTACCACGAGACATTAAGCGCGTTCGGTGTCAGGAAGATTCTCCTGAGCTGGTGCCTATGGCTGCAGGGATGTTGCCATCATGAATGCAGTATTAAGAGCTGGCATTACCCAGCACTTCCTGTATGCCGGGCTCTGCACTGAACGCTTTGCATGTATCCTGCTCGGTCCTCACAATTTCCAACTTGTTCTATACCTGGGAGTGGGAGTCATCTTTAAAACACACACACATTAATGATGAAATCTGCCTGTTCAAAAATAATAAAAACAAAAAAACAAACCAAAAATCCTTCTATGATTCTCCAGGTCCCTTTTCAGACGGGCCTGCTGGAACCCATGCCTCTGAGCCTCACCTCACCCCTCTCACATTAGCAAAATGAAAGGCTCATTACCCCCACTTTACAAACAAGGAAATGGAGGCTCAGAGAGGTGACATGACTCGCCCAAGGGTGTCCAGCTGGGAGGGGCAGTGCCAGGACTTGGGACCCCCCAGCTGGGCAGTTCAGTTCCTCCCCCTCACTGCTCCCCGCCGTTGGCTCACTGCCTCCTTCTTGCCAGGAGCCCTGGATGACCCCTCCTGAGCCAAATCAGACAAGGCTTGGGAAGGGGAGCTGGGTCTTGGGCTCTTAGCTCCCTGCAGTGTCAGGGTGGAAGATCTGAAGGAAGGAAGAGAGGGTGGAGTATCCCTGGCTACATTCTCTCCTCCATGGCCAGATGCTCCAGGACACTGGATAACACACAGGGCCCATAGTTTCACCCCCAATTCCCTGAGCCGAGAAACCACCAAAGCACCAGCAGGGTCTGTGCATAGCAATATCCTTCCGCTGCACCCAGAGATGCCACAGTGAGTGGACTGCAGGGAACCTCTGCTCAACTGGGGACTGGCTGAAAAGCCCACGTGGGGAAAGACGAGGAGGGAAGCTGCAGAGACAGAGACGTGCTGCTGGATGTGGAAATGAACCGAGGCTGGCTCAGGGCTTCGCAGACATCCCATCAAATCCTCACCAGCCCTGGGAGGCAGGTATTACAGTGGCCTGACCACAGAGAAGGAAACAGCCTCAGCAAAGTTAAACGGCTTCTCCTTGGTCACACAGTCAGCAACGGGAGAGGCTGGATTTGAACTTGTCTCTAAATGACTCTAAAGGCCTGTTCTTAACCAACATGCTACCGCTTCCCTACAAAAGCAGCCACCAGGAATGGGTAGATGGGGTACCTCAGAGCTGAGCCCTGTGTGTTGGAGGGACCCCTGTGGACAGGCAGTCTACCGATGGTCCACGGGTTTAGGGCTCCTTGTTCGCCCAGCTTTGGGGGTTTGAGCAGCAGTGGTAGCGGTCACTCATGCACATGTCCACATTCCCTGAGCCAGCTGTGGGCCCCACCATGCACCTCCAGGAGGAAAAGGCTCTGAGGCTCTTTTACCAAAAGGCAGGTCTCACTCAAGATCATTGGTGTGGCTTGAACTCCAAGATGGAACCAAAACAGCATCAGCAAAAGCCAGTGCCAGGCCGGAAAATTCTGCAGCGCGTGCTCTGGTGTGGTGCACTATAGCACTCTGGCCTGTCTTCCAAGACCAAAGCTTCCACAAGGCCCTAAGGACTGCCTGGAGGGTGCACCCACCTCTTCATAGGTATATCCACCTAGGGTAGGGGGCAGAGGAGCCTGGGTCTCTGGGGTCCTCCAGCTGTGTAAGAATACCCCCAACTGAAAGCAACAAGCCTGCTGGAGTCTCTGTGCCCACTCTTCCCAAACCTGGTCCATTGTCCAGCAGCCGTGACGTGAGCGTCCATTATTTCAACAGTCTCTGCGTGAGCTCTCTCCTTCTGACGGTGGGTGAACTGTTCCATCCCCGGGCCATACACAGTAACAGCATACCCAGATCCTCTTGACAGAGAGGAGGGGACATTTGTGCTTAGTCCTGCATAAGTGGAGCCAGCCATGCAAAATCTGGAATAAGCATCTTCTAGGCAGAGAGAAGAGTATGTGCAAAGGCCCTGGGGTGTGACCAGATGTGGCAACCCCAAGGACCAGCATGGTGGCCCAACTGGCTGAAGCCAAGGGATCAAGAGGGAGCCTAGTGCAAGATGAGGCTGGAGTGTAGGGCTGACCAGGGAGAGGCCAAAGGCCATGGGCAGCAGTCTGGATTGTATTCTGGCCACAGCAGGAGCCATGGGCATTTTAAGGAGGGAAGTACTGTGACTTGATGCATGTATTTGAAAGATCGCTTTGGCCACTGAGTGGAGGATAGATTGCAGGACACAAGGTAGAGGGCTTCTGCAGTTGAGGTGGAAAGAAGCGGAAGGACCTGAGCTGTATTTTGCGGTAGAGTTGTCAGGGTTGGCTGAGGGACTAAATGAGAAAGAGATGAAAAGGCCGAAATACGGGATGACTCCTTGGTTTTTAGAGAAAATGGATGGGTGGATGGATAGAGAAGATTTGGAAGGAATATAAACGTGGAGATTTAGACAGAGTTCAGGTTTGATTTCAGCATTAAGTATCAAGTCTGGGAGGCCTATTAGACACCCAGGAGGGGACGCTCAGTAGGCCCTGGGTACGGGAGTCTGGGGTTCAGGAGAGAGATGCAAATTGGGAGGTTACGGGTATAGAGGTGGCATTTGGTGCCTACAATGGATCGGACACTGTGCTTAGATGAGGAAGAGAGTAGATGCGTCCCTGTCCTCATGTAATCATTGCGCAACTGCCATCTCTGTGTTACAGATGAGGAACCTAAATAATTGGACGTGGCAAAGCCCCATGTGACCAAGGCTGATGGCCAAGGCTCGTAACCTCTGCATTCTCTGCCTTCATCTCCTTCGCCAGGTGGCCTCTGAGTGTGCCCTACAGTGTCTGGAACCTCCAGATCCTCCATGACATCTGTGGACATCAGCACAAGTGCATTAATCCCAGGGCCAGAGGATGGTCCCTCCTGGCCTCCCTCTCTGTTCCTTGGTGAGACTGGCTCACTCGGAGACAGGAGAGATTTTCACACCAGATTCCTGACTTCTTCTCTCAAAGTTGGGGCCTTCCCTAGAGTCATGGATTCAGTTAGGAGGAAGTAGAACTTCTGGGGAAGACACTTGGAAATGTCTCCACCCCCAAATTAGAGCCCAGCCCCAGCCCAGTCCCCTTCAGCCAGGAGGTGCCCCTGAGCTCAGTTTACATTGAAAATTCCTTTCCTGGGAAGGGGACCCTGGGCTGACAGTCAAGGAGTCTCCTCGGAGATAAAATCAGCGAAGAATCTGCAGAGACAGAGGCCACACACGGCCCCAGATCAGGGACACAGTCATCACCTTGGCCACTCTACCCCCATGAATAATCCCACATGGTGTTGCATTCGGGGGCCTTTGTGTGGAGATCAGGACAGAAAACATGTGGAGAGACCAGAGCACACCTGTCTCTTGGGGTCCACAGCCTGAAGAGTCTTCTCAATTACCCTTTTGGGGACGTGTCCATGACCACACGCGATCAGACCTCCTAGAAGACAAAAGTAGCGGCCCTTCCCTGAAAGGAGCAGCGAGCCCAGGTTCGCAGGAACCGCAGTGGCTTCCACGTGTACCCTCTTCCCTTGCCCTCCCGCCCTCTCCGTCCCCACCTGCACCTCCTCTCGCTCCCTGCTCTGCCCTGGAATCCGCCCATCCACGAGGGGCAGTCACCACATATCCCACACTTTTGTCTCGCCTGCGGGACTGGCACTGTCCTGATGGTTTCAATTCCCTGCTCTTGACCTTCCTGTTTCACGGCGGGAGCACTGAAGCTGGGGGCACGTCCGTTTGTCCTGCTTTGTATGCAACTCCTCAGCATGATTTGGTGGTAGTAACGCTCTGTTTATACTCGCGGTAAGTGTCGAGCCCCAGGAACTGCAATCGCATCTCAGCCTGCAGCGCAGGATTTACACACGGCTCGGAACGCAGAGCCAGAGGCTTCCCAAATCACCATGGCTCCGTGAAGGCCCTCGGATGGATCCCACCCTGACCGACAGGTGGGCGAAGGGGGACATTGCCCTGGATAGAAAATGAAATGTGTTTCCCAGTCTCCACATCTGAGTCCTTCACCCCAATCCACTGGCCTCCCATGGAAGGTAGGCCCAGGACATGGCCCCGTGCTTGGCCACTGACCCCTGGTGTTTCTGCTGCAGGAAGACTTTCCTAGATGATGGGACTTGCTCGCTCTTTGGCGAGTGCCCTCCGAGGCTTGGGAGGTGCCACGGCCCTTTCTAAGACAGCAGCTCTTCTACCTGATCTGCACATGGGCCGGGTCAGAGCCCGGAGGCACCTCAGGCCCTCGCTCTGCTGGAAGCTCCCGCCCGGCCATCTCCAGCTCCAGGGTACCCGCACTGTTCTAAGATTAGAAGGCAGACGTGTCACCAGCTCTGCACGTCCCACAAATAAAAGTAATTCCTCAGACATCAAAGCGCAGGTCACCTGGATCCTCTCCCCGAGGAAGCACGAACTTTGGCAGGTGGCTCCATCTGGGTCAAGTGCTCGGGGTCCCGTGGCCCAGCCCCACAATTCCTATGTTTCCTATGACACTGAGGTCTGCACCGACAAAATGCTCAAGGGGGACCTCAGAGGGCCACAGCGGGAGGGAGTCCCACCCATGACTGGCCTGGAGGGCCCATGAGCTGGGGCAGAGGAGTGTCCCTCAGGAAGCCCACTGGCCTAGGCCGTGGAGGGGACACAGCTGCAAAGCAGACTTGTACTCTGCAACAGCAGTGACCTCCTCTTAGTCACCCAAGGGAGGAGAAGAGGACCTGGCAGAACTTGGAGGGACAGACACCTACACCTGAGAAGTGCTCTGTCTTCTGTACAGCGTGTGCTGGGTGCTGTGCAAACACACAGGCACCCACATATCCATGCATGCACACCTGCACATAAGGATGGTTTCCTGTATATTCAAAATACCCCATGTTTCTATACCAACAGTTTAGTATGAAGTTAGAAGTCCTGGGAGATGGATTTTGTTTCAATATAAAGGAGCAAAAATAAAATTTCCTAGCAGTTGGGGCTTCCTAGTTAAGGAAAAGTCCGCACTGCAGAGTAACAGGCAATCATTGCAGGAGGTTTTCAGAGGCCAACCCTGCCGTCTTATCAGTGACATCACAGACCTGGCAAGATGGCACCTTTTCCACCTTGAATCCTTTCTGGAGTGAGAGAGGATAAAATTAATAAAATAAAAGATAACACTTCAGGTCTCACCCACATCTGCGATTGTGTGATTGTGTGCCCAGGGGGCTGGGTAACTAGAGGGTCTCAGGGGACCTGGTGGGTTGAGGGACAAGAGGACCGCTGTGAAACAGCATCTTTGTGTAGTTCCCACTCCTGGGCTCCAGGATGCAGGGCAAACCCAGCACCCACCGTTCCTGCTGCTGAGAAGAGCACAGTGTGGGGACGCAGGCAGGAGTCAGGAGATGGCTATGGGACAGAGGGGGGATCAGGGCCAGGGAGCGCATGGGACAGTGTACCCCTCCTGGGACATGGGCCCAGCAGGGGATCCACAGGTGGGACACTTGGAAAGATGTCCCCCTCCCCATACCCAAGTTAGACCCCACGGTGAACCCAACCTGAGACCCACACCACTCCTTCAGCCAGAAGGTCCCCTACACTCACAGGGGAGCATGCGGGAGCAGGGTCTGTGGGGCTGAGGCCAGGAGGCCCGAGGCACATGGCGTATCTCAACTTCCTTTCAACCTGAGGTCAGGCGCATCTCGTGTCAGTGCCATTACAGGGTGAATTGTGTTCCCCCGAAAGATGTCGACGTTCTAACCCCAGGACCTGTGAATGTGACCTCGCTGGGAAAGCAGGTCTTTGCAGATGCAAAGTCCTCTTAACTGGGGGACCTGAGATAGGCACACACAGAGGGAGGATGATGGGAGACACGGAGACAGCCACCTATAGCCAAGGAGTGCCCGAGGCCACCGGGAGCTGGGAGAGAAGCCTGGAACAGATTCCCCCTCACAGCCCCACAAGGAATCAAACCTGCCAACACCTCGATCTCAGACTTCTAACCTCTGGAGTTGTGAGCTGATGAACCTCTGTTGCTGAAACCACCCAGTTTACAGTCCTTTGTTATGGCAGTCCCAGGACACTAAAACAAGTCACAGCATCACAAGCACCCCTGCCTGATTCTGGCACTGGCGCGTCTCCTCTGTTCAGCCACTGACGGTGCATCCCCCACTGTATGTGTCTGCTCAGGCTGCCATGAAAAAGCCATCTTTGTTTACTTCACAGAAAGGGAAACTGAGGTAGCCTGATGGTACAAGGGCTTTGTCTGGAGTTACTCATGAGTCCGCGGCAAGATAATACAGTGACGAATGGCATTAGCTTTGGAATCAAAAAGACCCGGGTTCAAATCCTACTGCTCCACCTACTTGCTGTGTGACCTTAAGCAAGTTATTTAACCTCTCTGAATTCATCTCCAGATTTTACAAAATGGGGATACAAATAGTATGTCCTTCACAGGACCACTACATGGATTACTGAGGAGTATGTATGTGAAGGTGTAGGACAGGGCCTGGCCCATGAGAGTTGGCCAATTGTTCAGATTAAGAAAGAGTAAGTGTATTCTAGTGCCCAGACAGTGCCTGCCACAAAGCAGGACACTTGACATCCACCCAGGGAGGTGGCTTTGCTGTGCTAAGGGTTGCTTATGATTAAGGGTCTGATTCTCTCCAAGCAGAAACATGACCAACTCCACCCAAAAGAGGAGGGACTGTGTGATGAATTGTCCAAAGCAGGATACTTTTGAGATAAATGGGAGTGCAAATTAACAACTGCACGGTCCCCCAGACAAACGCAGTTCCGCAGAGAATGCGTTTCCTCGGGAAAGGCTGCCACAGGGCCTGTGGGAATTTGCTGTGTGTTGTTGTGGGCTGAGTTGTTTCTCTCCAAGGTTCATATGGTGAAGTCTAACCTCCAGTACATCAGTGTGACTGTGTTAGGAGATGGGTCTTTAAAGAGGTGGTTAAGGGAACATGAGGTCGTTAGGGTGGACCGTAATCCCGTAGGACACTCGTGTTCTTATGATAAGAGGAGATTACGACACAGACATGCACAGAGGAACGGTCCTGTGAAGACACAGGGAGAAGGTGGCCACGGAGAGACACCTTAGAAGCAACCAAACCTATCAACACCCTGATCTTGGATTCTGGCTTCCAGAACAGCGAGAGAATGAACTTCTGTTGTTTAAGCAGCCCAGTCTGGGGGACTTTGTTACGGCAGCCCGGGCAGATGCATACAGTGTGGGATGTACCCTCGGTGGCTGAACAGAGGAGACGTGCCAATGCCAGACGGGTCAGGGGACAGCGTAGTGGGGGGGGGGGACAGAGATGACAGGCAGAGAGTGAGTTCTCCTTTTAGATCCCCAGGAAGAGGCCGGAGGTGAACGCCGGGCTCGGCACACTCATAGGCAGTAATTAACAGTGGCAGGATAGGCCCCTCGTCGGATGCTTTGGGGCATTGTACAAGTCTCCGTTTTGCTGACTTGGAGAAAAGAATGGTAATAAATAAACGTGAAGCACACTGGTGATGGTGTGAAATGATGCTTCATCTAATTATCACCGTTCTGCAGTGTCGTTAGCACGCACTCGAGGACAATGGTAACGACTTTACGTTTATATCACAGCTCAGATCTGCCGTCTCAAGCCCAAGGCGTGGGGACGCGATATTCCCTGGGACGGAATCTCTGACAGACAAGTGACAGGACTGCACAACTAGGTAAGCAGCGACTGGCTGTTGCAGAACTGAAAACAGCATCATAATAACATACGGGATTCCAGGAAAACCCAAAGAAGACCCGGAGGGTCAGGGAGAGTGGGTCACTCTGCTGGGCACCCAAGGGGTGTTGCAGGGAAAACTTCTTCAATCACAGATGTTCACTTCTGCCCGATGAGGGTTGTAATATAGTGAACGTGGGTGACTCCATCTTTCTTTGATGCTCAGCAGACCGTGGCATCTCTGAAATCTGCTGCTCTGAATCTAAGGGATGAACGAGCCCCGAATTGATGCTGAAACACCTCCTGTGGTTGCTTTTCCTCCAGGTTCCTATTATCTATTTCTCTCCTCTCTCAGACTGGAATAAAACTGAAGATATTTCAGTTAAGTGACAATCTGACAATTCCACTTAGTTGGATCCCAGCCTCTTGAAGTCCTCTCGCAGGGAGCGTGCGGTCACCTGTGCTCTGCTAGGCGTCCTGACCTCCACCCTGGGCCTGCTACGTCCCCGTCCCCCCAGGGGCAGGTGGAAGTGGCCATGCCTGGGACCACAGCTCCGTCCTGCTTCTGGACCAAGCGTGGGCTTACAACCCCTGGGACCACTGATCAGGAGGCGGGCCTGGGGGGTGTTACCTGTGCTGATGTGAAAGGACAGGCTGGACCAATAAGATTTCCTCCCTGAGGAATCAGACTGGGAAACGGCGAAGAATGAAGCAATTAGCAGCAGAAACTGGAGCAAGAAGGCCCCAGCCAGCCCCTCACCACACCTGCCCTGCGGTCTTACCCCGAGGTCTGGCCCTCCACCCCGGCTTGTCAAACTGCTGTCCTCCTATGGGGAATGGTGGCCCCCAAACGTATGTCCACCTCCCATCCCTTGGAACCTAGGGATGTGACCTTATCTGGAAATAGGCTCTTCATAGATGTCACTAAGGGTCAAGACTGGATTAGGGTGATGCCTAAAGCCAATGAGTGTCCTTATAAGAGAAAAGGACACACAGAGACACAGAGAACACCTCCATGTGAAGATGGAGACAGAGACCTGGTGAGGCACCTACAAGCCAAGGAAAGCCAAGGACGGCCGGCAGCCACCAGAAACTCGGAGAGAGGCACGAGCGGATTCTCCCTCAGAGCTTCCGGAGGAACCAGCCCTGCTGACACCCTGATTTCCAGCCTCCAGAACTCTGAGAGAATAAATTTCTATTATTTTAAAACCCCCAGTTTGTGGTCGTTTGTTATGGAAACCAGTACAGTAGAGCTGAGCGACTCTTAGCTCCTGGCAACCAAATGAGGGCACTTTTAAAAAGCAAAAGCAAACGCCATGACCCAGGGCCTTGGTGTGACCACAGAGGGCTGAGGCGGGTGGATCTGCCTCGGCACTGGCCCATTCTGTGGCCTTGGTCATCATTCCCCAATCTGGAGCTTGGCTCCCATTGGAGAAAATGACAGATGAGCCTAGAAGCCCCTGGGAGACAGGCCAGTGATGTAGGGGACAAAATCTAAGCTATTTCTTAGAACTATTTGTCACTGTCCTCACTGGGGAATGTTGCTCATACACAGCTGCAGGGACGAGGTGGCTGGATATTTCCGCCACAGATAGCTCAGAATCTCTTTACCATCATTGCACGCAGAGTTTAGAGGAGAGCCTTGGGGATCTTTCGGTGGCCATCCCCAAACAGCTGAGCTGTGCAGGACAGGTTGCCCTGTAGAGTCAGAGGACGGATGCGTCAGAGCTGCCTGCTGGGTGCGCTCTGTGACAGCTGGCAGTGCAGCCCGCGGCCCTCCGTGGCAAGGCTCAGCCCCTCAGGGTGCTCCAGAGAACCTAGGGGTGGGGAGCCACCCTCCTAGGATGCCTGGGCCTGGGTACCTGCCAGAGATGCCACTTGCCTTTGGGCCACACGTGGGGCAAAACCAGACAACCCCCTTCAGATGTCAGGACCTCCGAGAAGGCCCCTTCTGCCCGGCCCCTGGGAGGAAGACAGGCCTCCCGGAAGTGAGCCCACCTCCACTTCAGAGGCTTGAGCTCAACTTTCTACTCTCTTTCCTGCAAATTCCATTTAAAAAATTCTTCAGATTTTCAAAATAGTACTTGATGATTGGTACAATCTTATTGGCCAAACTCATCTTTTCATGAGCCCACGTAACACTTCCCAGGTAGCCTGGAGATTTTAAACAATGTGCAGGTATATTATCTTTTAAAGTTCACCCAGTTAAGAAGCAAGTCCTTGGCTATTTACGTTTTAGGCTAAATCTTGGGTTTTTCTGGCTCCAGTTCCATGTCCTCAGCAGGAGGCAGTTTGTAGGCATCAAACACCTACCTCCATTGTAGATTTAGGAGTTAGAAAGAGGAGGGTTTGAAGGACTGTCTAGGCAACTGATTGCCGCCTCCACTCTAAAGAGAAGTAAGTGAGGATCAGAGAGGGGGAGTGACCTGTCCAAGGTCACACAGCAAGGCGCAGGTAGAACAGGGACCAGAATCCAGGACTTTGGTGCCCTTTTCTCTTCTCAATTTACAGCTTCCAGGGAAATACATACTGACTCTTGGATAAGAGACGAACTAACTCACCCCAGGGGTTTTCAAACCCTAATACCATTAACCTCACTGAAAGCAAGCCCCACATTACCAACGCAACCAGCCCTTCTTCAGCTGAACGCCCACATGCAATCGCCAACTGATCTGATTCCTGGACCTCTCTGGTATTTAGGGATTTACGTGGCTGAAGATGAGAGAGTCTCCTGCAGAGGGCCCCCCTGTACCCCAAAACACTTCAGAATCTAGCAGTCCTGACATTTCTCAGAGCCCCAGGGCACTCTCTCCCTCTGTCTTCCCACGAAGTGGTGGGATTCTTCCCGTGTGTATGGGAACAGGAAGGCAGCTAGTCGGTGACAATATTTTAGCCCAAGTGACTGTGGCCATTGCTTAAAAAGTCAACCTAGTGACTCCCAGGCATCAAGCACTGATCAAGTGCCAGAACCTAGACACCATTAACTAGATTTAATCTTCAAGGCAACCCTGCACGGGGGTGTAAGCGCTCACACTGGGGGTGGGTTTGAGCTCAGGCAGCCCATGCTTCCCAGGACTGGTGCACCAGAGGATGGGAGACGCACAAAGTTAGCCACGGGGTTTAAGTGGCCACACACCAACAGCGTAAAGGAGACTCAGGGGTATAAAGTTTTGGTGAGAAGCTAATCCCAGAAGACCACATAGGGTACAAAACATTTTTTATAAAGTTCAAAAACAGGCAAAACTAAATAATGTATTATTTAGGGATGCAGGTAGAAGTGATAAAACTGAAACAATAGGCAAGGAAATGCAAGCACAATTCAGGGTCGTTATGAACTCTGGGAGCTGGGAAGGCAGGGGAGGGGCAGAGGAGAGCCTGCGGGCAGACGCAGTTAACAGGAATGTTCTAGTTCGTGCACTGACTAGTAGGTCACCAGCATTCATTGTTAAGATGCTTACACACTCCGAAGTAAACAGTGACAGTGTGTCCTGAACTACAGATTATAATTAATCTAATTACTCTAATTTCTCTTTTGCTTTAAAAAACAAACCCCTCACTGGACAGATCACCAAGGCTGCAGTCCTACATGGCTGCAGCAGGATGGCCAGGATGACCCAGGTAGGAGCCTCAAGCTTGCGTGACAGCGTACGATGTTGTCATCAAACACCCCCGAGTGCCGTGCACCCCACAATCCATAGGAAACTTGCCACCATAAAAGGCAGCCTCCCCCTCACATCCCCAAGCCACTCGGAGTCACTGAGCCTTGTGTTTTATTTCACAACTGTGTGCCTACCACTTAACGCAGAAAGATATTACTTATAAAAGATGACTCCTGAAAGGAAAGTTTGGGGTTTTATTATACCTCTGGGCTAGATTGGGCGATCTTTGAAGAAATAAGGTTGTACCCTTTTCATTTCCTATCCACAGGACAATATTTTAGCAGTGCGCAGGGTCAGGGAGAGGAGCCGAGGCGGTACCGCGTGACGGTCCGCTGCAGAGCCAGCGCCCCCGGGAGCGTGGAGGCCACTCATTCAGACCTTAATAGCAATGAGGAGATCCGTGTCTGATGGATGGTCCCAGGGAAAGCGGGAAATGCCTCTCGAAGGACAGGCAAAGGGCTGCAACAAACCGTCGGGGAGCGGAAACTGTCTGCCCACTGGCCAACCAGGGCCAGGAGCGCTTAGGCCCTCAGCCCCGAAATGGCTCATAGTCGCAGCTCTCCAATGACCTGCTGGGCCACTTGGACAAGGTCTTCCCTTCTCCTTCCTTCTTCTCTAACCTCCCCTTTTTTACAATGTTAGAGTAGGATTACTTGCTCTCTAACGTGGCTCCAGCCCTACATTCTAGGATTCTATGTGTTGTAGGATTTTAAGACATGGGGACCACTCTTCAAGGGCCACATAGGCACCCTGCCATGACCGTGGGGAGTCATTTCTCCCTATCCCAGACCTCAGAGCCCTCCAGCCCCACCTCTTCCCCACAGGCCAGGCCCCGCTCCTCCAGGCACAGCCTGAGCAGGCCACAGGTCAATTCCCATGCAGGTAATGATTTAGCAGGTAAAGGACTGGAATTCTGCAACTCTGTCCCCGTGATGCTTACCAGTGCAATCCTGAAACTGCGAGAGCACTTGCCAGCCAGATCAGTGCTGGGATGGTGGAAGGGACCTGCCTCTCACCTCGAGAAGCCCAGAGGACCCCTGGCTCTGCATCTACCTTGCTACCTCTGGACAGGCCGTGGTGAGGTCACCTGGCTGCAGCACCCACCCTCTACTCTCGGCCACCTGAGACCTGGGGCCACTCCCAGAAGTGGGAAGACTTAGAAGATTCCATGCCCATTTTTTCCAATGAAGAAACTTCTGTGTGCCTCAGTTTCCTCATTTGTAAAACAGAGGGGAACAAGGCACCTACCTCATAGGGTTAGCATGAAGATTCAGCGGCGTATTGCATGTGAAACTGCTCCTAGGACAGAGCATGCACACACTCAATTGCGTGCTGACCAGCAAAACCCACCATCGCTGCTGGTATCTGCTCTCAAGCATGGAGGAAGTGAAGAAAAGAACCTGGGCTGCCCTGCTCACCCCTCTGGCTCCCCAGGAGGCCAGCCCTGGGAGTCCCTTCTGAAATCTAACTCTGCGTCCCCACAGACACAACATCTCATTTATCCTATGGAGATGGAGACAGTCACAATTTTGAGTTGTGCAGACAGAAAAAGCACTGGATCCCGGCCAGACTGCCGAGCCTGGCCTGTGTAAAGATAACACGCACACAGACGGTGTTTACAGTGGAACAGCCGCACAGACATCAGGCTGCGGGCAGCGGAGGAAACCCCGGCTGGCTGGGGTCGCAGCCACCCCTGGCTGGGCAAACGCCAGCTGGGGTGGCTTTCATCGTCATTTGCAGGGAGCCAGCTCCAGACCGGGTATAAGCTCAGTTCAGAGGAACAAGCTCCCCTACAAGAGAGCTCAGCCTTTTCTTCATTTCCTGAAACGATCTCCAACCTACTGTGTTTGCTCCTAGATGTCGAAGAGAATGAAAATATTTTCATTTCACTGGACACAATGACAGCTGCACCCCACCTCCTGGAGGGTGTCCCATTCTGCTCAGGAGACATGGGCTGCTCATCTGCTTCTGAGGGTGGGAAGAGAGAGGTGACTCTGCTTTCCTTCCTCACGACACCCCTTGCCCCCCAACCACCAGGCAGTCCAGCACAGTCCCCACATCCTTAGGAACGAGCTCTCTTTCCTATTCCAACCCCCAGGCATGCTGGTGGTCCTGCACAGATGAAAGGTGGCACCATGCCCAGCAACCGTGATCCAGAGCTCAGGGTGCAGGCTGCCCAAGACCCGTTGTGGTCAAAGAGCTGGTGTCCTGAGAGAGTGTGATGGACTACTATCAAGGCTGAGTCTTGGCTTGGCCTATGAAGGAAGGGCTTCCATGTGAAAAGTACCCTGGCCAACTGCCCAGGACGCTCCTTACCATGTCTTTATCATGGCACTCACTCTGTTGGTTTGTAGACTATGTATGGGTTTGTTCATGACATGAGCTCCTTGACAGCAGCGACTGCATCCTGTCCTCCACTGAATCCCCGTGGCCTAAGTCATAGTTTGATGCAGAGAAGGCTGTGAGGACATGCTTGTGAATGAGGCAGGGCATGGATAGATAAATGTAAGGATGGGAGGAGGGAAGGAAATATGTGCAGATGGGTGAGTGGATGGATGGATGGATGGATGGATGCATGGATGGATGGATGCATGGATAGATGGATGGAGGGAAGGATGGATGGATGGATGGATGGATGGATGGATGGATGGAAGGATGGATGGATGGATGCATGGAGGGAAGGATGGATGGATGGATGCATGGATAGATGGTTGGAGGGAAGGATGGGTGGATGGATGGATGGAAGGATGGATGGATGGATGGATGGATGGATGGATGGATGGATGGAGGGAAGGATGGATGGATGGATGGATGCATGGATAGATGGATGGAGGGAAGGATGGATGGATGGATGGATGGATGGATGGATGGATGGATGGATGGATGGATGGATGGATGGAAGGATGGATGGATGAATGCCTGGATAGATGGATGGATGGAGGGAAGGATGGATGGATGGATGGATGGATAGATGGATGGAGGGAAGGATGGATGGATGGATGGATGGATGGATGGATGGATGGATGGAAGGATGGATGGATGGATGGATGCATGGATAGATGGATGGAGGGAAGGATGGATGGATGGATGGATGGATGGATGGATGGATGGATGGATGGATGGAAGGATGGATGGATGAATGCCTGGATAGATGGATGGATGGATGGATGGATGGATGGATGGATGGAGGGAGGGAAGGATGGATGGATGGATAAATGGATAGATGGATGGAGGGAAGGATGGATGGATGGATGCACGGATAGATGGATGGAGGGAAGGATGGATGGATGGATAAATGGATAGATGGATGGAGGGAAGGATGGATGGATGGATGCATGGATAGATGGATGGATGGATGGATGGATGGATGGATGGATGGATAGAAGCATGTGTATGGGAGGTGGATAGACAGATGGAAGGGAGGAAGGGTAGATGGGTGCAGAGATCGATAGGCAGATGAATAGGTAGATGGATGGATGACAACTCATTAGCTGCCTGTGGAGGAAAACGACCATCTAGGAAAGGCATCTCCCTGGGCCCTCCCTTAGCCTGGGCCTCTCCACAGAGGTGTGTCTGTGTCTGACGGGTCCTGCTTCATCCTCTTCCTCTGGAGGAATCCGGCTGGAGGAACAATTCACACACCTATTCCTGGACACAAGCATGGGGGGTTTGGGGCAGAAAGTTCCAAGCTCTCCCCAGTCCCACCTCTCCAAGGAGTCTTTGCAGAGAAGACAAAATGCTAGAGCAAAGATTGGCAAACTATGAGTGTGGGCTAAATCCATCCTGCTGCTTATATTTGTAAATAAAATTTTATGGGAACCCAGCCACATCCATTGGTTTACATATTGTCTATTGCTGCTTTTGTGCTGTAACTGCAAAGTTGCGACAGAGACCATCTGGCCAGCAAAGTCTAAAATACTGGCAACTGGCCCTTTATGGAAAAACTTCGCTGACTCTTGGGATACAGTATTTGGGGGGGCCCTCTCATTAGGTATGGGACCGTAGGTCAGGCCCAGAATATCTATTTTTCACCATGTCTCCTGGAAAAAAAAAAAAAAGACAGGAAATAAGGATGCCTAGAAGAGAACAGAGTGAGATGATCAGCATGAAAGTGCTTTGAGAAAGGGGGGAAACTCAGAATGGCCAAGCAGAGCAGGGTGGGTTTGCAGGAGGCAGGCCTCAGTTTACATCTCAGACCCGTGACTTTGGGCAAGTTCCTCAACCTCTTTGAGACTCCTCTGAAAAATGGTGACTAATCCTTAAGTGTCACCTTCTCGAAGAGGGCTTCCCTGACTGCTGTACCTAAAACAATCTACCCTCACGTGGCTCTATCTTTTTAAAAACAGCTGGATTGAGATATAGTTCATATGCGATACAATTCACCCATGTAAAGCATACGATTAAGGGGGTTGTAGTATGTTCGCAGAGTTGCACAATCTCCACCACAGTAAATTATAGAACATTTAAAAACTGTTTTTTAAATTAATTACCATTTTAGCCATTTTTGAGAGCAAAGTTCGGTGGGATTAAGTGCACATACATGGTTGTGTGGCTGTCGCCACCACGGCTCTACCGTTTTGTGCTACTTTGTTTTTGTGGCACATACATCTTCCTGAAAATGTGTGCTTACTTATGTTCTGTTTGTTGACTGAACGTCTTTCCCATGTAAACTCCATGAGGGCGGGACTTTGTCTTGTCCCCAAAACTGGAGGAGTGCGATAAGGACACGGCAGGTACTCAGTGAGTATCTGAATGAATGGACGGAGGACGAGTCAGTGCAGTGGGCCCGTTGCCGTGGTGCACAGGGTGGGCTTTAGCGATGTCACAGGCAGATAGGTCCACACCCACCAGAAGCTGACTGAGGCCTCCCCGCAGCACCCCTGGCCCCCGTGAGCATCCTCTGTCCCTCGTCACCCCGCATAAGTCTGTAAGAAGCATCACCATTTGTGTACAGTCGTTTCCATAGGAACAGGTGTGCTCTCTGACATCTGCTGTGTCCTTCCTTCTGGGACCTAACAGAGGGCTGGGTGCTGGGTGGGTACCTAAGCAGACCGAGGTGTCAAGAACAGAACCCCCAAAACCTGGAGGAGGAAGTGGCCCCTCCTTCCCTGTATTAGGGTTCTCCAGCTAAACAAAATCAGTAGGATATATACACGAGGGCACTTCAAAAAATTCATGGAAAATAGTATAAAAGATCATACAAATCTTTCTATAGACTTTTGAAATACCCTCGTGTGTGTGTGTGTGTGTGTGTGCGCGCACGCATGTGTGCTTATAGAGAGAGAGAGGTTTTATTTTAAGGATTTGACTCACAAAATCAACCGTGGGGCTGATAAGTTCCAAATTTGTAGGGCGGACAGGCAGGCTAGAAATTCAGGTAAGAGTTGATATTGCAGTTTTGAGTCCAAATCCCCCTGGGCAGCAGGCTGGAAATTCAGGCACTGTTTCTAGAGTCTGGAGGCAGAATGTCGTCATCTTCAGGAAACCTCAGTCTTTGCTCTCAAGGGCTTCAACTGCTTGGACGTGGTCCAGCCACATTATGGAAGATAATCTGCTTCATTCAAACTCTACTGATTTAAATGTTAATCACACCTATAAAATACCTTCACAGAAACATCTAGACTGGTGTTGAACCACAAATGCTGGCACCGTGGACTGGTCAAGCTGAGACGTGAAACGAACCATCACAATCCCCACTGCACACACCCTCTCCCCACCCTGCAAGTTGTTTTCATCTCCCTGCAAAGGAAGATGACAACATGGCAGTTTGGATGGACACTTGCCAAAGGCCACAGGGAGGACACAGGTCCTCAGTGCCCACCCCCATCACAAGGTGACAGGCCCAGGCCAGGCCTCCTGGAACTACTGGGTAACGATGGACTCACTGACATCTTTCACAATGAGAGGCGTCAAGCCATGAGGAATTGTGTTCAAGCCATTTATTTATTGGTTACCTCTCCATGGCCTCAGGAACATAAGCAAAACTGAAAAAAATAGCTTCTGGGTCCTGCCACCCTCTTTTTCTTTCTTCCTGGACAGGGCCGAGGAGCTATCACCCCGGGAAGATAGGAGGCCTCGGGCGCTGGTTGCTTAGGACACGCGTGGGGCTCGGGAGGATGGGGGGGAAGAAAAGAGGGGGTCGGTGGCTTATCCCTGCCGTTGGCTCTGGGAGCTTTGCAGGGGTGTCCCAGCCATCCTGCCTCCTCGGGACACGAAACATGGAAACCAAGGCCACCACCACTCCCGCCACCACTAGCACCTCATCCTGGCCTGACTGAGCTTAGTCTCTCCGCCTTTCATTTTTCAACAGACCTTTTCGAACCTCTTCAGCATTGCCACGTAGTTTATGTGACACGCGTCTCCCTCCCCGCCCCACCACCGCATACATGCTCCGGGAGGCAAGGCTGGAGCCCGACACTCTGCTCCTCTCTCGTGGGACAGCCAGAGAGAAGCCACTTCTGCCTGCCAGCGCTTCTCTGCCACCCCCTAGCCAGTTCGCCTATCTGGGCTCACACGTTCACTGTAACAGTGGCTCCTCCAAGTCGGGCATCCACGTCCCAGCCCCAGCGGGCAGCGCCGGGCTACGCAGATGGTGCATCTGTATGGCCCGGCCTTGGGGCCTGCCCATGGTGGCATTTGCACTCTGCCTGACCCACCGGGGCTGCCAGCCCCGCACAGCTACTCAACCCAACATGGGCTCCACCAGGGCCAGCTGGGCTCGCTCCCTCTGAACCAGCACCATCCTGAGTATTCCAGCCCAACACCCCATCCAGGAGGCCACAGCCAGGCAGACGGCGGGCATGGCCTCTCCAGACGACCAGTCTGGACTTTGTGGTTTGGGGTTCCTGTGAGATAATGAACAAAAGGTAAAATCGCAGGTTCTCAGCAAAGGGTTGTGTCTTGGGCAGGAAAACCTGCTTATGGGAGCCGATGAGCCAGTGGTTTACATGTTAATTAGTCTGATGAATAATTATGCCTCCGAGACACCCGATCTGCCTTACAGGCTCTCTTCCCCACCACCAACAGATTAATCTTATTTAACCACATTTTACTTATTACACAGACCTGCATTCTGCATTTAAAATAACAAGGCCGCCTAGCTCTTGTTTTCAACATGATCTATAAACATTTCTACCTCTATTGATGAGCAAAATTCCTACCCTGTGAGTCAGCCCACGGGCTCCACCCTGGAGGACGCACACAGAAGTGCTGTTTGCCCACCCACTCTGAATGTAAGTCCTGGCCTCGCTCTGCCTCTGTGTGAAAGCTGGCCTTGGATTCCCCCCCAGAGCAAGCGGTATACGACTCCCAGGGGCAGGGCCATCTTTTTATCCACAGCACCAGGAAGCCTCAGGCTGGAGCACAGCCCAAGGGCATCAGGCGGGGGACGCTGGTGCCACGCAGAGCCGAAAGCACTCAGCTGTTCTCCAGGACTGTGGACGGCCCCGGGTACTGACAGGTGGCTGCTGGGTGGACTGTCATTTCACCTGTATGTATAATTTAGTAAACGCACCGATGGAAATGTGCTGCCTGAAAATTTCAGTCCTCGGGAAAAGAGAGGGTCCTTTTGTTCCCAAAGATCTTGATTCCTCGGCATTGTCTCTCTCCTCCTTCGGCTTCGCAGGGCAAACCAGCACTGCACTGAGAGGCTGAGATCTAACTCGCTTGGAACTTAATGGGAACTTACACAGAAAAACCCAAACAAACCCCAGAAAGGCGGCCTCGGGGTCTGACTTGCTCAGGCAGCGGTGCTGGTCTCTTGTGTTGGGGCGCAGGACTCTCCTCCTCCACGGTATACAGGTCCAGCCAAATCATGGCAGGCCTGTCTCAGAGCCTGGATTGGGTTTAAAAAATGGTTTGTCCTAAAGGGAGCTGTGTGAGCTTCAGCAAGCGGATTCATCAGTTTAAATTGTCTGTGGAGTGCAAAGTGAGAGCTTCCTCCTAAGTCATGCTACGACACGTTCTAGTTAGGAAGGGAGCTTCCCGCACTCCAGATGCCAGGTGATAAGAATTACTGAGGCACTGCTTTCAGAGCAGTTGGTTTTATGGCTTGGCAGGGCTGGTTTTGAGATTCGGATGGGCTTCATTTGCATACTGCACGACAGCCCAGGAAAAGGCCACCCGAAGGCCTCAGACACCCTTGGCCGCTTCCGACTCCACTGCCAGTTATAGGTCATTTTAAACTAACATCTGGTGAGTGTATTTTTAAACTGCATCTGTAGCTTTAATTAGGGATCTCCTGCGAATGTCAGGGGAGGAACAAGAGACATCCCCAGGGGAAGATAAAAACATTGGCAGTTCCACCGTGCAAAGCCCCGGCAGCAGCCTTGGCCCTGTTTTATGATACAATATGATCAGCCGTGATAGGGAAGCCCTTTGCACAGAAGATCTTAATATTAGCTACAGGCTGGGATAAGCGGAAACTCCATTTCCACACCCTAAAGAATCTACCATCTCCAGAGCTGCTGTGCCCCGAGAGCCAAGTGTAGTTTCCCACTATGCAACCACAGAAACCAAAACTGTCCCTACACTGCTGCCAAGGAGTTGAGATCACCTTAGCACTCTCCTGCCAAGAGCATTTGCGAAGGAGCCAGTCAAAGCTTTCTCTGCCCTTGACTGGTTGAGGAGGTTGATTTCTCTCCCTTTCTTTTCCCTAAGGGCAATTCTTGAATGGAACCTCATCAAATAAAACAGATTTTACTTTCCACGTTGACCGATGGGATTTAATGCTCTTCTCACACATGTTCATTTATTTCAGGGATGTTTGAGCTCTAAAGCACTTTTTAAAAATTCTGTAAACTCTCAGAGATATATATTTAAAACCCAAATAAAAATGGTCTTTCCTCTCCGTGAGGCTTGCCTGGCTAAACAGTATGGTGTGCAGAGAAGCAAGTAGTCTAAAGAGAGGCAACCATGCTATTGGGCTGTTTCCAGCTCCACCTCCTTTCTTGATAAATGTGAGTGATAAAAAAAATCCCTCCATCTCACTGGAATGCCCATTAAAATGTAAACACAGAGAGAGGATTTTGAGTAGGCTACAAAAATGCTTTATTCAAGAGACTGCAAAAGGCAAAGCAAATCTGAAGTTGATTTTCAAACCTAATACATAGAATGTAAATACGCCAGGCTCCCTTTTCCTGAGAGGTACATGAAAAGTCTACATATTTATTGGAAGATCTGCAACGTGGTTTTGGGGTGCTGTCGAGACCCCTGTAAAAATGCAGACTTGGACTTTTATAATTTGTCTCCTTGGATTAAATGCAAAGATTTTGAGCCCTGTGGCTGCATGTGACGGGAGCCCAGGATATTTCTCACTCGCAAAACATAGGATCTCTGCTGGGAAATCTCCCCATGCAAAGGGAGACTCAGAGCTGAAAGAATGGCGTGCTCTGTCAGTCCCCATGCACGATGCTTTTCTCCACATGGGACCTTGCATGAAGGTACAGCTCTGTGACTGTTGTTATTCGACGAGGAGTCTGGTGTGGGATCAGACTCATCCAAGGGTCTTTTCCTCAGTGGCAGGAATGACAAGTAGATTCAACTTGGGCCGATTTCCACCCCTCGGTGGTAACTATCCAGAGCCCAAGCTCAACAGGGAAGCTTGTTATAACCCCTTCTAGTTGTCTTCTGACATGTGTTTTCCATCCCTGCTCAAAAACTGCAGAGAAGGGGGCTGTCACCAAGTCTTCTATCAGTTCAGCTCCTAAATGCCAATTAGTCATTGGGTGACCTGCTGCTAGGATTAAGGAGAATCCTGTCACTTGTGCCACTTCGAATGGGTGCAGGAAGAGATGGTTGAGAAATGAGATAGGGAACAAAGGTCTTCACACTTCAAGTGTGAGATCTCCTGATTCCACCAACTCTCCACGAGCTCACAATCCTTGAAAAGGGTGGCCACGGTGCCCACTGTAAACTCACAGATCCCAGCATCAGCCTTCCCTGTGCTGTGCATCTCAGCAGGGTAAGTTCATGCACTGTCCAACCAAGGGGTTTACAACCCCGCTAATAGGTATTGTGTGTGGGTATGTCTATGGATTTGTGCATATTTATATAATCTGTGAGTACATTCTTTATTTTTACTGCCTGCTTTTCTCAGACTGCAGACAGCACTAAGATCATCAGTAGCCTCCTAAATTATAGATCGGCTCACCAAGTACACTGTGTCACTCATTAGCTGTAGCATCTTGCAGCTCCGCACAACAATAAATTAGGTAACACAATAGCTGCGGGAAAATTAGGTGAATAATTCTCACATTAAACTAAAAAGTTTTGGATGCCTTTGGTTTCTTCCAGGCTGTTCCGAAGACAATACAGTACCATGAATAGACAACAGACAGGACTCTAAATTCCAAGGGTACAATTCTTCAGAGCGAGTTAGGTGTGGTTTACATTAAAAATAGAACAGGCTCCCGCAAACAGACTTGTATTTATATAGAATGTTGCGACAACTGTCATTTTACATTAGTCAGAGAAATCCCACAGGACTGGTGTAAGTATTAAATGTGGCAATTTTTTTTGTTTACCGACAAAACATAATAAAAAGAACACAGCCTCCTGGATGACATTCCGGGTGATTTTTTTTTTTTTTCCTCTTTCCCTGAAGTCATTCATAAAATAAACATGTGTTCCCAGTCCTTGCTGGCCCCCTTTATGGGAGTCTCCTGACAGTGAACTAGGGATGGTGGGCCGAGCGGGGCTGCCCAGAGAACGCAAACCAGCAGCTGCCACTTTGAACCTGCTCTTGCTACCCAAACAGCAACCACAAAGCACCATTCCAGAGTCTTTCTCGAACAGTGTAATAAGGATGGAATTATGCAGTTATACAGTAGGGATGTTTATACTGTGGGGGCAGCCAATCTTTCTGCACAAATGGGTTGGGGAGAGGCATCTGGGTCTTGAATCCCAAATAGCTTACGATGTGTTTTTTTGCTGCCAAAATACAGAGATCTCAAAAGAGCTCCATGGAACCACTAAACAAGAGAAAGGAGGAGGATTAGGCACAAGTAAGGTGCTCAAAGCCACTTTGCCTTGGCAGAAATGCCAGTGTTTTAATCCTGTGCACGTAGTTCTGACCAGCACTCCCTCTGGTCAGCTCTCTGGGGGTACTCAGAGCAGGTTCTCAGAGTGTGGTCTGGGGATTCCACATGCTGGTCATGATGATGCTAAGACACAATCTGCCTTGTGTATGTAGCAGTGTTTTCCAGAGGCTCCTAGACGTGACGATGCTGTCGCTTTGGTGGCTCATGGAACGTGCAATGCTCATGCATTCTCGTGTTCCTCAGTTTTAACTCCAATACGGCAAATATTGACAGATGTAACCCACAGAATCTAAAGCTTTTTGAGATCCTCATTCAGTTTGAAGAATATAAACGGGGCCTGAGACCTGTTTGGGGACTGTGCTGCCTTAGGGGGTGCCAGGCTGGACTGACGAAGGCCCCCGGCTGCTCATCTCCTCTGAAACCCTGGCGTGGGGGACCTCACTGGGTTTTAAGTCAGCCCATGAGCCAAATATGACCCAGCTGCCAAACCCCTGTGATGTGGCCTCTGCCTGACTTTGCTGGGTACTTGTTGATATGACAAACAAGCCACCCCTGCCTCTTCAACATCTGGCTGACGCGATAAACACAGCTCCCTTCCTGTCAGAGCCAGTGCCTACATTAAAGAGAGAGAGTAAACATAGGAAACCATCTTGGCATTTAATACTGTTCTTTTCTCTTATAACTTAACAGCCAAATTGGTACAAATAGATATGACTGAATAATTGCTTTCAATTTTCTAGTACATATTCACTTGTCCTAGATAATGTCTTTATTTAGAATTCAGGTATATGAGGCTGTAGTCATCTTCAATTTGCAATGAATCATCCAATTCAATGAGGCAAAAGGCCCCGATCCTGTTGGAGTTCATTCGTGGCTCACTCAGGTACGACTGGTTCTTCATCTTTGGTCTCAACTCACATCTGGGTCCAGAAGGATCATTAGAAGAGAGTTCACACTTCATCTCCCAGCCAAGGTGGAGGATGCTAAAGGCTTCGGGTGGGAAGAGGACAGCAGACTTGCCTCTTCCCCAGCATTACCTGTGCCCTCAGGTCTCCCGCTGCCAACATGGTCAAGGCAAGAGAGCGCTCAGTTGGAGTTCAGTTACTACTCACCATGTGGCTGTGGGCTGGCCAGTGGGTGTCTTGGGTCGTCTGTCATTACACTGTCAAAAAGAGAACTAGATATCTACCTCTGCAAGGTACTATGAGGAGCAGAGGAGATCTCACGGGTACAGCCCCAGCTTTGTGCCTGGCAAAGAGTTGGCTCTCGGTACACACAAGGTTCTCTCCCCCTCCTGGCAGTAATGGCCCAAAGCTGAACCCCATGACCATCAGTCCTATCTCCATGTCTGCTGCCTGCCTAGAAGCCAGAAGAGAAAGCATGAAGGAAGAAGGGAGTGCAGGGCTGGGGAACCCCGACGACAGCCTGAAATCCATTTGTGACGATTGCTACCTCTGAGCGTGGCTCTGGGGGAGGCCATGGGAGAGACACTTCTGATTGAACACCCTTCTGTGCTATGTGTATTTTTACCAGGTGTATGTGTATTTTCATAATAATAAAAAAGGAAAACCTGTCTTTGTGTTGGGGTAGTCATCCTTAAATGGGACTTCATTTAATTAAGTGTTGGCATTAGAACCTCAGTAACAGCACATGTAGGGTCACCCAGAGAAATGATGGGGCATCACTTCTGTAATCAAACAGTCTCTCCGCCCTCTTAATACCATCACACGCATACAAGGTATTTATTGGACATCACTTTTCTCTATAGCCAGTGGTCAGCTTTCAAGGAGAAATAAACCACTAAGTCCCTTCAGCTATTAGGTCTGTAATTCTAGAGAGATTAGCCATGGAAGAAACATAAAAAGGAGTTTTCCAACTCAGAAAAATAAAGCCTGAGAGCAAAATGTTTTTTTGTGAAAGGTGAGACAATTTGGCACTACAAAGCAGCAAAATTTTAAAAGAACAATCTTAGAATCTCTTGGTTCTAAGTTTGGTTTAGGATTTTGCAATTTCTTTCCACTAATGAAAAATGTCTTAAATGAAGGGGAAAATGATTAATCAGGAACACAACTGCAATGTCCTAGTTTTTAAAAAATATTAAATTTAATTATTTAGAAAACAGTTAGTCACAGTTTATGTTCATCTGGGAAAGGAGATTTTAAAACCCCAGCATAATTAGAAATTACATCAAGCTATTAATTTAGAGTTCAGGATTTTTTTTTTTCAAGATGTTACTTCAAGTTCTTTCACTTAACACTTGTGCATCCTAAAGAGAAGATAATCACACTCCTTGGATTTTTATGGGCAGATTCAGGAAGGATGAAGATGCATTAAGTAGAGTTAAAGCATTTTGATTTTATCTCTGGTGCAGCTTTTGGAGCACAAGTTCCTAAGAAAAAAATCACAAAGCACAAGAGGAAACAATCTTCTATCAGCAAGAGCCAGCCCAAACAAAAACAAAGAATCAGATCTGCAAAGTCTCAGATATTAGAATTATCAGAAAAAGAATATAAAATTAGTCTGTTTAGTCTGTTTTAAATAAAGAAAAGGGGGGGAGGAAATAAAAGTACAATAAGGGAACAAGAGGCCTTCAAAATGGACTAGGCAGATTTGGGGGAAAAGGTAAATTGAACTTCTAGAACTAAAAATACAATAATCCAAATTTTAAAACTCAGTGTAGAGAAAATATTACACAGTCAAAGAAGGAATCGGTGAATTGAAAGATAAATCAAGAGATATTACTTAAAAAATCCAATATAGAAAGAAAATGTTAAAAAATATGAAGCAGAGACAAAGATGTGAAAAACAGAGTATAATACAGATGATCTGAGTTCCAGGAGAGAGAAATAGTGCAGTGGCAGAAACTGCGTTTGTCTGAGAACTTTGAGAACTTCTGAAAGACAGCCAGTCATACCAACTCAAGAAGTTCAGCAAATCCCAATCAGGAAAAGCAAAAACAAACCCTCACCTAGTAAATCACAGTAAAAATGCAGAACACAAAGTTAGAGACACAATCTCAACAGCAGTCAGAAAAAGAGAAATGACAATTAGAGTGGCAGCTGATTTCTCAACAGCAACAATAAGTCCCAGGAGACATTAGACTCATATTTTCAAGTGCTGAGAGAGGAAAACAAAACAAAACAAAACAAAGAAACCGTCAATCTAAAATAGTACATCCAGCAAAACAATCTTTCAAGAAGGAGGATTAAATGAAGATATTTTCAGCAACAAAACAAAACCTGGGAGAATTCACTTCCAACAAGACCTCATGAAGGAAGCTTCTCAAGGATGTGCTTTAGGAAGACAGAAAATGACACGAGAAGGAAGATCTGAGATGTAGGAGTAAACGTTGAGAAAGGGAGTAGTGAAAGTGAGAAAATATTAGCAGTCCCTCTTCCCATATTCACATCCTGCTCCTTCTTCCCTAATCAAGGACATTCCTTCAGCAATTGTCTCCTTCTGTCTCCTAATAGTGTTAATATCCCCACTCTCTACCAGGTCATTCCCACTTGCATGCAGACATGCTGTTATTTCTTCTATCTTAAGAAAAAGAGAAAACTTCTCCCCAGGTCTCCAACCCCACCACCTCATTCCTTTGCTTTCCTTTGCACTTATCCCTAAACATAGTCACCTTTACTTTCTGTCTCTCATTTCTCTCCTCCTGGTCCCTCAACTTTTGTCCCTGTCCCTCCACCAAAGCTCCTTGTGTCAATGACCTCGCTGCCGAATCCACGGCCATTTCCCAGTGCTCCTCGAATGTGACCTGGAGGTGGCACGTCCACTCCTTGCTCCATCCACCTTTGCTCACCGGTTGCCGGGACGCCCTTCCCCTGGGGTTCCTGACTGCCTCGTGGGTGCATCTTCTCCAGCTGCTTTCCTGGACCTTGTCTTTCCCTGGTGAGTCTCAGGGCTGACTCTGGAGGTCTTTCACACTCCCTCCCTCATGGTATCCATTCCCTGGGGCTGCCGAAACAAAGCGCCACACATTTGGATGACTTATGACAACAGAGATTTATGCTCTCACGGTTCTGGAGGCTGGAAGTCTGAAGTCCAGGCGTGGGCAGGGCCACGCTCTCTCTGAAGGCTCGAGGGGAGGCTCCTCCCCGGCCTCTCCCTCCTGGTGTCTGCTGGCAACCCGTGGCATTCCTTCACTTACAGCTGCGTCACTCCACTCTCTGCCTCTGTCATTTCACGGCATGTGTGTCTGTGCCCAAATTGCCCTCTTCTTATGAGGACACCAGTCCTATTGGATTTAGGGTCCATCCTAATCTAGTATGACCTCACCTGAACTTGATTACGTCTGCAAAGACCCTATTTCTAAATAAGGTCACGTTCACAGGTACCAGGAATTAGGACTTGAATACGTCTCTTGGGAGGATACAATTCGGCCTCTTACATTCATTCAGTGTCATGATTAGAAATACTACCTCTCTGCCCTTAGAATACCCACTTACATTTCCAGTTCAGCCTATTCTCCCAAACCCATGAAAGGCAAATCTCTGTAGATCTAGTGAAGCTAAAACTTCGGGGCCTCTCTTATATCTGATTTTATGTAATTTTGCATTTTCTTCCTTAAAGAAGGCCCTCAAAATTGTATAAGCTCCAGGCCCACGGAACACGGATCTGCCTTTGAAACCCCAGACTTGGGTATGTAATTGCCCATCTGAACTTTGAGACTTCTCAAATTCGGTGTATCCAAAACAGGATTCCCGTCCTTCCTCCAAAACCTGCTCCTCCTACATCTTCCCCATCTCAGTTGACGCCCACTCTAGTCCTCCAGGTGCTCTGGACAAAACCCCTCGGAAATGGCTTGACTCTACCCCACATCTGATCCGGCAGGAAAGGCGCAGAGCATCAGAGCCCGGCTCGCCACCTACCCGGCTCCACCTGGTGCGAGTCAGCAGCATCTCCTGCCTGAGTTCCTATGTCAGCCTCCTAACCGGCCCCTGTGTCCACCCTTCGTCCTCCTCCCACGGTCTGTTTTCCACACAATAGTGAGAGGGAACCTTTCAAAACGTAAGTCAGACTCTGTCGCTGTCACACTCAGAACTCTCAATGGCCCTCCACTGCGCTCAGTGTAGAAGCCAAAGCCCCGACAAGAGACAGCCCACAAGGCCCTCGGCTCCTGCCTCTCCTCCTAGTGTGACCTCATGTCCTCGCTCACCCTGCCCCAGCCACGATGGCCTCTGTGCTGTCTTTGAACACCTTGAGCGTCTGCACCAGCAATCCCTCCACCTCGATACTCCTCCTCCAGGTGGACACGGCTCCCCTCCCACTCCCCCCGGCCTTCACGCAAATCCCACCACCCCACTGAAGCACCCTTGACTGCCCCATAGAAAACTGCAATTCCCAGCCTCCTGGACCTGTTCTGCAATTGCCTCTTTCTAACACCTTGTATAATTTACTCATGAATTACGTCTGTTGTTGAGAATCTGTCTCTCTCCCAGCTAGAATGTGAAGTCCTTGAGGGTGGGGACCTGATAGAGTTTGGATGTGTTGTCCCCGCCAAAACTCGTATGGAAATCGTATCCCCAATGTGGCAGTGCCGGAAGCTGTTTGAGTCATGGGGGTGGATCCCTCATGAATGGATTAATGTTCTCCCTGGGGGAGCGGGGATTAATGAGTGAGATCTCGCTCTATTAGTTCCCGTGAGAGCTGATTGTTTAAAGGACCCTGGCACCTCCTCTCTCTCTCTTGCTTCCTCTCGCCATGTGATCTGCTTGTACCCACCACCTGCCTGTCACCTTCCACCATGAGTAGAAGCAGCCTGAGGCCCACACCAGATACAGCCGTCCCTGAATCGTAAGTCAAATAAACCTCTGTTCTTTATAAATTACCCAGTTTCGGGCATTTTGTTATAGCAGCACAAAACAGACTAATACAGGACCCTTGTCCTGCTCATTGTCCATCCCAAGTGCCTAGAACAGTGTCTGGTACATAGTGTTCAATAAAGATCTGTTGGAGGGAAGAATAGAAATATCAACTGGGTAAAATGGTAATAACTACCATGTCTACTTTGTGGGGTAAACAGAAGTTAACATCCTATCAGCATCTTCACAGCAAGAACAGATTAGTCCAGTGAGGATGGCCTGGTGGGGAGTGGTCATGATTAAGTTTCTTGTATTATTTCTTGCATTGTTTGAGAAGAGGGTCAAACTACAGATTACTCTTAGACTCTGCTAAGTTAAATATCTATGTTAGCATTTCTAATATAATTAGTTAAAAAATAGAAATAAAGGATACAACAGCTAAGCCATAGAAATTTTTTAAAGGGAAAAACACAGAGCTCAATCAATTAAAAACATGGCAAGAAAGGAGAAAAAAAGAGAATCACACACACAAAGAACAAATGGAAAGTACTAGATGGAAAAAACGTATCAAACATATCAATAATTACAGCTAATGCAAGTAGATTCAATTCTCAAAATTAAAGATTACTAGTCTGGATTAAAAATAAAATCTTGCTGTATGCTATTTAAATCTGGCATAGCTGAAACATAAGAAAATGAAATGTTTAAAGTAAAAGGATAGAGATACACCAAATATAATCAAAACAAAGCAGATAAAGTAGATTTTAAGGCCAAAAGAATTATAAGATATAAACAGGGTCACTACACACTGATGAAATCTTCAATTCAAGAGGAAGGTTCAACTCTAGACTTGTATACACACAATATACAAGTACACAGCCCTAGAATATTTAAAGCAATATATGACAGAAATTCAAGGAGAAATTGATAGATCCATCAACATAGTAGGAAATTTTAATATACGTGTCTTAGTACATGTGTATTAGTCTGTTTCTGTTGATTATAACAAGATACATGGAACTGAGTATTTTATAAAGAAAATGAAATTTATTGCTTACAGTTTCAGCGGCTGGGAAGTCCAAAGTCCAGTGAGCACATCTGGTGAGGGTCTTGGTGGTGACTTCAGTGACGCAGGGTATCACATTGTGAAATGGCAGAGCAGAGAGAGTAACCTCCTCATTCACTCTCCTTTTAAAGCCCTCAGAACCACATCCCTGACCACCATTATTAATCCATTCACCACTGCACAAACCTACAATCCAATCACCTCTTCAAGGCTCCACCTTTCAGTTACCATAATAGGATTTCCCACCCTCTTAACAGTCACAGTTCAAGCTTCAGTGAGTTTTGGAGGGACATAATTCAATCCATTACAACAACAAATAGGGAAAAAAGGAAAAAACTTGAAAGATTTGAATAACACAATTAACCCCTGAGCAAATATATAGGACACTGCACTGTACGGCAACACTCTTTCTAAGCACATGTGGAACACATTTCTAGACCACAAAGCAAGTCTCAACAAATTTGAGAGGAACCATGTCTTACAAAACACAATCTCTAATCACAGGGCAACTAGTATGAGAATTTATCATGAAAATCCATTCCTTCATTCAACATGTATCTACTGAGTGCTGGGCAGTGTTTATGCACTAAGGCTACAACAGAGAATAAAACAGACAATCATTCCTGCTGTCAAAGAAATGTACATTCTAGTGAGGGGGAGGAGAAGAACAATCAGAAAGTACGTGTACAGTGCAATGAACCTGGGCGAGGGGCAGGGAGTGCTGAAGGTGTGCAATTTTAAATGGGGTGGTGGGGATTGCCTTCCTGAGAAGGTAAACTCGAGAGGGTAAGCTCTGAGCAGAGACCTGAAGGAACGGGGAACAAACCACGTGGATATCTGGTCTTTTCTAGATAGACTGTAATGGAAATCTCCCCCCTGCCCATATATTTGGAAACTTTAAAACACTCCAAACAAGCCATAAGTCTTACAGAAGAAATAAAAGCAAAAATTAGAAAACACATTGAACTAAGTGACAGTGGAAATGCCACTGATCAAAACTTGTGGATGCACCTAACATAGTATTTTGAGAAAAGCAATTATATAGCTTAAGGGTTATATTTTTAAAATCCAGAAGGAGCGAAAAATAATGAGTGAAGTAATAGGGGGAAAAAAAAGCAAACACAAAGGGAAAAATTGAATCAACACAAAGAAGACAGGAAGAAAGCAAGCCGAGAGCTGAAATGTGTGAGGTGGAAAACAGGCTCACAATGAGGGGGTCAGTGAGGGGAAAAGGGATTCTTTGAAAAGTCTGATACTGACAAACCTCTGGCAATTCTTATCAAGAGAAAAAGAGGGAAGGCACAATTAAACAACATTAGGAACAAAACAGATACATAAGTACAGATGAAACAGGATTAAAAATAGAAGAGAATGTCAAAAACACCTTTAGGCCAACAACTTTGAACACTTAAGTGACATGGACAAATTACTAAAAACAATGCAGACAACCAACGGCGACTCAAAAAGAAATAGAAAGTGGCTTGGCCCCACCAGCAGTGTCCGAGAGGTGCAGCTGGGATGATGGGATTAAATGGCTTTGCCCCTGATGCTTGGCTGCAGGGATGGGTAAACACTGCCATATACTGGCCACCTGTATTTGCAAATAAAGTTTTATTGGAACACAGCGACACCCATTCATTCATTTACATACTGTTTATGGCTGCTTTCTACAAAAGCAGAATTGAGTAGCTGAAGCAAAGACCATATGGCTGGCAAGACTAAAGTATTTACTATCTGTCCCTTTAAGGAAAGGTTTGCTGACCCCTGCTTTATGGAAAGATAATAAACAGCTAAGGACAAATAATGGGCAATTAGAGCAGCGTGAAAGCCAGAGAGCCTTTGGTTACAGGTCCCGTAAAGCCCAAGACCAAGCCTAGGATCTAACAGACCAAGTAGCTGAAATGCAAAGCAGATTAGGAATGCAAATAATGAAGGTTTGTTATGCTAAGGTCAGGCACTGGGCTGGAAAAATTGGGAACCCTGACACATGGGATGGAGACACTTGGGCAAATGCCCCCAAAGATTTCGACTCCTCAAGACTCTTCTGAATATCCAGAGCTTGTAGAAATGCCCACCCCTCCCTAGTAAGAGCTAGCACACCCCTGTGCTGGAAAACAGTGTGGAGGCCTCTCCCTACATGGGGCCTCAACTCAGAATATGTTCTTATTTTCCCTACTGAACTAGGCCTACAACTAGGGGAAAGTAGAAGCATAACCCAGTGGGGGATGAGCTGGACCTGAAGGAAGGAAAAGACTATGCCCCAATGGAGCTTCCAAGTCCTGGCGGCCAGGAAGGAAGAAGGGCGTGGGGGAGGGCTCTAAGGGATCTTAGTCAAGGGGGCCTGACCATAGAATTGGAGAGGAAGGAGGCGTTCTCCTGAGATCTAACACCATGGCAAGGACCACTGGAGATGGTGTGAACTCTCTACCAGGATGGCTCCTAAAAATGTGCAAAAAGAGAAGTTGAAATACCAGAAATGCCCTGGCAGATGGCAGGGGAAGAGATTAAAGGGGTCAGGAAACTAGGCATGCTGGAATGGATCTACCGCATATGGCCAGAACACCTGCCAATGAGTATATTCCCTGGGAAAAACCAGAGAGCACCCTGTCTTCCAAGGTCACAAGGAATGTGTCAGCAAGAGGAGCCCAGCATCATTGAAAAGTCCAGCATGGCTCTCCTTTGTAGGCCAGGGCTGGGGAGCTGACAGGAGAGGCTGATAGCGAACTTGGCTTGCTGATAGCAATGGCGTGATAGGACCCCAAAGCAATAGAGGCTAGTGCTTAACCACCAGAACTCAGGGGTCACGATTACTGAAACGAGCAGCAAGGTCAGTGTGACAGCCAAAGACCTGCCAAGACTTACAGAGAAGATCCTTAGAACATGGGGCTAGGTGGATGAGCAGCTGACCAGCTTGCTCAGCAGAAGAATCAAGGATGAATGCCTGGGAGACTGAGGGAAGTCCCCCCAACCCCCAATAAAAAGTCATAGTTTCTCACCCAATATCTTGACTCAAGTCAATTTTCAGACCTGGAACTCCCTGGAAGAAGAGATGGCCAGGTGCCCAAAAGAAAGGACCCTGCAATTCCACAGCACTGGGATGATTCCTCATTCCTTCCCCAAAGGGATTACTGCCATTTATTGGGATAAGTGCGTACTGAGGAATACCAAGATATTTTGAGGACTGTTGGACACAGTCCAAGTTGATATTCAGACTCAGAGACCCAAAGTGTCATTGTGCTCCCCCTATTAGAGCAGGGGCCTGATAATAAATGGAGTCCTGCCCAAAGTCCACTGGGTCTTTGGATGTTCATTTCCCCTGTCCTCAAGTGTATAATTGCGATTAGCCTACTTGGCAGTTGGCACAGCCCCACATTGGATCCTTGGTCTGTGAGGTACCCCTTTTCCCACACTGGTTAAGATAGCAACCCAAAACAACACCACATCCCAGGAAGATGGTGGAGGTGGGTGCCACTCTTAAGGATCTAAAGAAAGCAGGGGTGGTGGTCCCCATCATGGCTTCACTTAATTCACCAGTGTAACCCACTCAGAAACCAGATGGATCCTGAAGGATAACTGCAGACTACTGCAAGCTACACTGAGTAGCAGCCCTGATCAATCACATGCACCAACCAGATGTCTTCCCAGAGCAGATTACTACAGCCTCAGACATGGCACACAACAACTGATTTGATGACTGTGGTCTCTTCTATCTCAATCAGAAAATGTTTTCAATTATGTGGAACAGGTAATAATATTCATTTATAACAAACAAGCAAAAACTATGAGCAAACTGGGAAGAGAACTTCCTTAATCTCGTAAAGAATATACACCAAAATTTCATCTCAGCTAAGCAATATCATAATTAAAGGTGAATTATTGAAAGTCTTCTTCCTGAGCTCAGGAGCAAGACAAGGACATCTATAATCATCATTTCTATTTGATATTGTACTGGAGATCCTAGCCAGTGTGATAAAGCAAGAAAGAGAAATCAAAGGCATAAAGATCAGAAAGGATGGAACAAAACTTTCATTACTTGCAGATGACATGATTGTATGTGAAGAAAATACACAGGATTCTACAGATAACTATTAAATGGAACAAATAAAATTTAATAAGGGTGCTGGATACAAGGTCAATACACAAAAATGAATTGTGTTTCTCTATACCAGCAGCCATAGAATACAAAATAAAATTTCTAGCATACCAAAAAAGACTTAGTATAGTATCAAAAACACCAACTCCCTAGGAATACTTCAAACAAAAGATGCACAAAACTTTGCAGTCGTCTTAAGCTCATTGAAGCCAAGGATGTTCTTTTGTTCACTGGTGACTCTCCCCAGCACTTGGAACATATCTGGCACATGACAGGTGCTCAATATGTATTTGCTGAAGGAGTGAATGAACAATGTATATTTATACCCATTATGTTTTCCCTCCTTCTAGTCTAATACTCACCCTTCCTTCAGATCTCCATGTAAATGTCACTTCCTCAGGAAAACCTTCCCTCACACCTGCACCAGGTCACCGGCATGTTCTCGTAACTTCTCCTTTGATGGACCCACCACAATTGCTCCTAAGTAATTAATCATGTAGCTGATTGCTCAGTGTTAACCTTCACCACTAGACTGTAGACTCCATCAGGGCAGGCAATGTACTTGGAATAAGGTGATGCCCCAAATATTCTTTGAACCGACTGATTGCATGAATCAATACTGCCTGCAACTCAATAATCTCTTTGAGACTCTTTGGCTGTCCATTTCCACTCAACCAACACACATGACTTCATGCTTCCTTCATATCTTCCTAGTTTCCCCTGCCAGGTGCACCTTCACTCATCACCACTCATTCATTCCTTTATTCATCCATTCAAAGAATACATCCTGAGGCCCTTGCACATTCCGGGTGCTGTGCTGGGATCTAGGGGTCCAGCAGTAAGTAGACATATGGCACCCGGGAGCTGGCTTTCATTGGTAGCAGGTGGGGACCCTTCACAGAAATGAGAAAGATCTTCTTGTCTGGTTGCAGAAGAGAAGGCTTCTCCCTTTTTACTACATCTTATGTAATCCCCCAAAATAGCTGAAGAAAAACATTCCTCCTCTCCTATTTGTTACATCCAATAATCCTCTCCCATGGAATTCCAATTTGGTAGCTTGCTCAGCTGAGTAGTCATCTGAGGAAACCCCATTAATACAGCCAGAGCTCGTACTAGCTGTGATTCATTTAATACCAAAATGGAGGAGAAAAATCAATAATGCTTAGCTCTGGTCACATTACATTTTTCTTTAACCAAGGTGAGCATCTCTCATAAATATCCCCCCAAAATGGCTGTGAAACTCACTAGCCTCAGCCCCCCACTCCTCGTTGAGTTGCCCAATGCTGTCTTTTATTCCCCATGTATCAGGCAACCACCTGGGAGAGACTCCCAGCCAACCTGTCACTGGCCAAGTTCACCAACCCCCAGTGAAGCCTTTATGGACAGATTCACCGCATGAAACCCAGAGAAACTCCGTGTGCTGCGGGCAGTGCGTCATGTCCCCCTGTGTTTGTACAGTTGGCAATGCAGTGTAATTTCTGCCTTATTCGGAGGAAACTGAGCCTGTTCTCTGAGCAGCAGTAAATTCTGAGGCAGGGATAGGGCCTCCCTGGTGCTGCATTGGCACCCTGGGCTCTGACCAGTTTGCAGTACATCTTTACTTTTCCCCCTTTTTTCCAAGCCTGCAAGCTCCACATCCCTGCCCATTTCCCCAGGGCTTCCTCCCACCCTACGACAGGCACCCACCTTAGTCATCAGGATCTTGGTGGTAGGAAAGGTCTCTATAAGCAAAGGAATTCCATCTCCCCATGGCTTTAAAATGATCAAAAAATGTGCCCTAGGCAGGGCAGGGACGGAGAAAAACCAACAATATTTAGCTCTGGTCATGCTAGTTGTTCTTTAACCTGTGTAAGTGTCTCTTGTAAATATCCCCAGAAAGGGCATGGAACTCACAGCCTTCTCCCCCAACATTGTGTTCCATTCAGGATATCCTGGGCTCAGACAGGACACCTGCCATATGGATGTCATTCAGCATAACTGCTCTCAGGCCTTTGTCACCTCCTACCTCCTGTGTTTGGGGGCAGCGGGCACAGCTGAGAGAGCACCTACAAAGAGTCATTTCCAGCTCATTTTAAAACCCCTTTGATCGGGCATTCTTCTCAGATAGCAATATGGGCGTTTCCTGTGTCAGGCTCTGTTCTGTGGGCTGCACATGAATCCATTCATTTAACCCTCACAGCAATACAATCATCATCCCCATTTTGCAGATGAAGACAAGGGGCTACAGAAAGGTTAAGTGACTTTCTCGAGGTCACACAGATTGATCTTAGATTATTCACCCTTTCAACAGCCACAGCTAACAGCTAACCCGAGCAGCTCCAAGGCCTCCAGCCCCAGGTGAAGCCACGGGGAGAGAAGAGTCAGGTCAGCTTTCACAGGGCCGCACACGTCCTTGGGATCCTGCCTTGGTCTCCTTTCCAGTCCTGAAGCCCTGTTGTTATCCCTTCATGATCCCAGGCCTTTCCTCTCCAATCCCCCAGCAAAGGCATGCTTTCTCTTTCCATAATGATGGTCTCCAGGAAGGGCTGTGCTCACTGCGGTAGGACACCTGCTCAGTTCCAGGAGCAGGATCCATGTCCTGTTGTTTGTTTCTCCACCTCCTCACCCCCCAGTGACATGACAGAACCCACCATGGAGTTGGGGCCCCACCTGGCCACCGAGTGGTGAACACGCAGATGCTCTTTTGCTCCTCCCATGTCTTCCATGTGCAGCTGCACTGCAGTTGTTTGGGAAAACCCCTACTCACTCTGGAATCTCGGCTCAAAAGCCACCTCCTCTGAGAAGTGCCCTGATTTCCCCTAGGAGACCTCAGGGTACCTCCCACCAGCACTGTCCTGGCACACATACTCTTCCTCACTGCAGTTATCTCATTATGGGCTGTTAGCTGTGTGTCTGCCTCCTGCCCAGACTGTGAGCTCCTTGAAAACAAGAGGCTGGGCCTTTCATTTCTGCATCCACGTGGAAAACGCCAGATCAGAGTGGTGCATCTACAAGCTAAGGAACATCAAGCGTTGCCAGAAGCCACCAGAAGCTGGAAGAAGCAAGAAAGGGCTCTCCCCTAGAACTTTCAGACAGAGCATGCCCTGCCAACACCTTGATTTCCTATTTCTGGCCTGCAGAAACCGTGAAACTATAATATCTGTTGTTTTAGGTCACCCCGTTGTGGTCTTTTGTTATGGAAGCCTCAGGAGATAAAAACGGGGTCCTAAGGCACAGAGTACCCACATCTGAGTGGTGATGCATTTAAAAGTTCAGAGAGTTGCTCATGTTGACTCAGCCAATAAATGATTAACCAGGGTCAAAGCCAGGCCTGGCTCCTTCCCAAGCCCCACTCGAGGCACTGAGCACGTCTGCACCAGGGAAAAGAAGGGGGAAGGCAACTGCCCTCCTCCCCTGCCTTTGGGTCTCAAACCCTGTGCACAGTAAAAGGAACACCAAACCAGAGTCTACCTCCCCACGTGTGGGTCCAGGCCGAGCCTTACTTTTCATAGTCAGACAAGCGTCCTGAGCTGACATCAGAGAATGTGTCTGCAGCTCCAAGCCCTGAACGTGTCCCCCTTTCTGGCGGCACAGAGTCCTGAAGCGCGTGAGCAGAATCAACAGTCCCAGCTCTGCTCTGTAAGTCAACAGCTGCCGATCGCCTTCCAGGAGAGGCAGCGATTGGGTTGAACCTTTGAGCGTGTCCTCGTTCACTCTTCGTGTCCTCTGACAGCTATCACTGACCCTGGAGTCCAAAACCCCTTTGCATTCTCATCCCTGTCCTCTCTTTTTCCAAATCTAATCATTCTTCTTGTCGATGTCTCAAGGTGATGCCCTGCCCCTCAGCCAGAGAGTCTCCCGATAATTAAAACTTTGGGATTCTCTTTGGGGCTTGGAAGGAGAGTTACATTCTCTGGTGGTCAGAGTCGGTTACTGCCAGAGCTCAGATGCACAGCAAAGTACTTTCGGGCCTCTGGGGGTGTGCCTAAAGCTGAGCCCCATCAATGTAGAATTGGGGGTAGGGAGTCATATCCCAGAGAGGGAGATCTGTAACCACCAGAAATGTGAAAGATTTGTCAATAGCACATGGAATCAGCCATCTCCATGTAAAACTTGTGTCACGATTCCACTCGTCACATGCTGACTTAAAAGCACAGCTCTCTTTCTTTCTCATGGCTCCTTTTTCTCTCCCATCACAGCCATTCACTCCTCTGATTTAGAATTGTTGGGAGCCATCACTTGAAACATCCGGGTTCCACGATGAAAAGAAGCAATGATGCCCCAACTGGAAATGGAGGGACCATTTAGGACCACAGAGAGTGCTGTGGATACACAAAGCACCTGAGCACAGGACAAGCCCCTCTGCAAGACACGATAGGCATGGAAGGCAAACTGACTGTCTCCATCATCAAGGACACACCTGGGAGCATCCAAAATCCCAAACCCCAAGGCCCCTGCTGCTAGGTCTCCCCTAGACCCCTTTCCTGCCTGGCCCTGGGAGCTGTGGTCTTTGATGCAGACACAGGTATGTCCCCCTAGAACTGCTGTCCTCTCCAGTACTGGCATGGGGGAGCTGCTATGAGGAAGGTCTTCAGTTGGAGGACTCTGTCTCTGAGCATTGGAATAGCTGCCACATGCGTGGAGGGGAACAGACTGAGGGTGGAGGGGCTCTGGACTAGAGAACAGCACCAGGTGATGGAAGTCACTAAAAAGCAGACCTCACGTCACCTCTCAGGAATATTGGGGTTGGTTGCCCAGCCTGCCCTGGTGGGAGTTTAGATTCCTGGTGCAAAAATGCCTTCAAACCCTTGAATTAAGTGGTCATTTTGTGCCTCTGATAGCTCTCCTTGCCCTCATGTGCCCATCTGCCCTGCTTCCTAAATGCCTACTGAGTACGACTAATGGCTACAGCTAAGGAACCCACCTTCCCAACATGTTTCCCTGCTTTTTCACGTGCTATCTCCCTACATACTTCTTTCAGGTTAAATTCATTAAAAAAAAAAATTATAAGGACATTTAAGATGATTAAGTACAATTTGATAATATGCATCATATTTTAAAAATAAATCTACCCAAATTCTGGTTTTAATATGGTGGAGTAAATATGATCCCCGTCTCCTCTAGAAACTCACCCCCAATGCTAAGGAGAACAAGAGAATACAAACACTAGGCTTGATGTCCAGAAATTATCTCTAATCTCTTTTAGCAGTGTCTGGAGAAGGGCTGACCAAGGCAATAACGTCCTAACAGGGTTATAGGCAGATTCAGAAAGAGGATTCTACAACTGCAGATCTCAGGCAGAGCCCGCAGAGTATAGCTCATCAAAACAGACCGCGTATGCCCTGAGGCACAAAACTAACAAGCTTGTGTTTGGAACAATTGAAACAGGATTCAGACTGGCAACAGAGAACTGCCAGGATTCACAGGCTGGTCCAGAGAACTGGATATGGGAAAGAACTGGAGTGCCTGGTGTAGGAAAGAGACTGAACTGGTAGCACCCCAGCAGCTGCTGATTTCTGTTGGCTGGGGAGAAATAAAGGCTCGTGAACACAGTCACAACTCGGTGTCTAAGAAACTTTGTGACTCAGGGAAAATTCATTCTAGCCAGAAACCCTACCCCTGGATCATCCCTTTAGGAAATTCCTTCAAATAGCAAATCTGAGAGGAGGTGGCGGGGGCAGAGATCCACTTTATTGAAAGACTAGAAATAACTGGAAAGGAACCAGAATCCAATGAGTATAAAATTCCAGAAAAAAAGTAGGAACAAAATAGAAATAGTAGGAACAAAATAAATGGATGAAGAACACTTATCAGAAAAATGTTATGTAGACATTAAAAGCTGTTGACCAGACATTACCATAAATTCAGAAAGAAGAATGAAACAGGTGCCTCTTGAGAACAAGAACTCAAAGCAGAGATACAAAAGCTCAGGAAAGGTACAGAATGACATCAAAGGGAAATAAAACATGAGCTGGCAGAGCTCAGAAAAGAAGTGAAAGAAAAACAAACAAAAAAAATCATCAAAGACAGGAAGGCCATATTGAAGCAGCCCACAGGAGAACAGGCCCTGCTGAAAGGCAGTAAGGGACAGAGGGCAGCATCGGGCACATGAACAGTAGCACATGGAAATGGTTCTGGCTCTGGGCGAGATGGAATGAACATACTGAATGAATCTACAAAACACGGACTGATTCTGGAGCAGCAAGTGGAGGACTCTGGAAAGTAAACAGTAGCAGGACTCTTCCTCTGGGGAGGAAGATCAGAATTAGACGTAGCACTGAAACAGCCATGAGCTTCCCATTTTTCCTTCATCCCTGACCCTGGACTCAAGGCAGCCTCAAACTGGGAATGCGGTACCACCAGGGCACAAAAGGAAAGAGCTCCAGGAGAAGCTCTCTGGTTGTAGCTGGAACAGCAAGAAAGACAGTCTCCAAACACTCAGGGCGGGCGGAGGAAATACCCTAATTTTTTTTTCTTTTTTCTGTTCACTTGCATTGCAGCCCCCAGGCAATCCTGTGGTTGTGATGGCAGCAACAGTGGGGCCCACAGGTGCCTAAAACCATGTACAAAGGGAAACGTCATCACCCGCAGGAAGACCTATGATCCCACAAGTATGAGGCAAACCCCTGTTGCTTTTTTTCTCTCTCTGAACTATTGCTGCAGCCCTGGGTATAGGTGCAGTCACAGGATCTGCACAACAGAGAAAGGTAATTAAAATCACAGATTTCTGGCCAGAGAACTGAAAAGGAGAGGTCCAGGGAAAAGATGGAGAGGTAGAGTATTGTAAAGTTGTTTATGAACTCCTGGGCTCACCCCCAAGCTGTATATGCATGGATCGGATCCAGAGAGCATGCCATAGACTCTCAGAACTCAGCTATGGAACAGACTACTGCCCATGCCTCAGACTACCCACAGATTGGTACACCTGCAGGACAGCTCCTGATACAACAAAGTCTTTGTAAACATAATTAACACTGAAGTCACAATCCACAGAAGCCTGGCTGAAACTTGCAACATGAACTTAACTGAGCTGATTACATACTAAAACAAAAATGTCAATATTCTCCCTCAGTTTTAAATAAGACCTAGAGTCTCATAACATAATATTCAAAATGCACAGAATACAATCCAAAATTGGTGGGCACACTAAGAACTAGAAAAATTTCAACTTCCATAGAAAAAGATGCATACATAGACGGTGGAATTATCTGACAGACTTAAAAGCAGCTATTATAAAAATGTTCTGACGGGCTGACCCCGTGGCTCACTCGGGAGAGTGCAGCGCTGGGAGCGCAGCGGCGCTCCCGCCGCGGGTTCGGATCCTACATAGGGATGGCTGGTGCACTCACTGGCTGAGCGCGGTGTGGGCGACACCAAGCCAAGGGTTGCGATCCCCTTACCGGTCACAAAAAAGAAAAAAAAAAATGTTCTGAGAAGGGTAAACACTCTTGAAACAAGCAGAAACATAAAAAGTCTCAGAAAATAAAAATAGAATATAAAGAAGAAACAAAAGGAAATTTTAAAACTGAAAATTACTCTAATTCAAATGGAAAACTCACTGGGTGGGCTAAGTAGTAAAATGGAAATTACAGGAAAAAGTGGGCTTGAAGACAGAATAATAAAAATGATCCCAATCTGAACAACAGAAAGAAAAAAGATTGAAAAAATAAAGCCTCAGGGAACTGTAGGATAATATCAAACAGTCTAACATATGTGTTATTGAAATCTTAGAAGATGAGAAGGATTGTGGTGTAAAAAAGTATTTTTGAGTAAATAATGGTTGAAGTCTTCCCAAATATGGCAAAAGACATAAACCTACAGATATGAAAAGTGTAGTGAATGGCAAACATGATAAATTTAAGAATTCCCTAATGAGACATATCAGAATCAAACTGTTGAAAACTAAAGACAAGGGGAAAAAATCTTGAAAGCAGCCAGAGAAAAATGAAACATTATTTACAGGGCAGAGGTCAGCAAACCACGGTCCACCAGCCAAATCTGGCTCACTGTCTGTTTTGGTAAATAAAGTTTTATTAGAACATAACCATAACCATTCCTTTATGAATTGTCCATGACTGTTTTAATGATACAACAGCAGAGGTAAGTGGTTGTGACACAGACCATATGGCCTGCAAAGCCAAAAGTATTTACTTTCTGGCCCTCTCCAGAAAAAATTTACTGAACCCTTTTATAGGGTAGCAGTGATTTGAGGGGCTAACAGATTTCTCATCAGAAACCATGGGGCCCAGAAAGAAGTGAAACATCATTTTTTAAGTGATGGTGAAAGAAGGAAATGTCAACCCAGGATTCAAGATCCAGCAAAAATAGTTTTCAGGAATGAAGGTGAAATGAAGACAGTGTCATATGAAGGAAAACTAAGAGAATTAGTCGCCAGCAGACTCACTTTAAAAAATTGCTAAAAGAAGATCTTCACATTGAAAGGGAAATTATATACCAGAATGAAATTTGGAACATTAAGAATGAAGGAAGAGCAACAGAACAAATAAATGTCTGGGTAAGTATAACAGATTATTCTCTTGAGTTATTTAAAATATTTTTGATGGTTGAAAGCAAAACTTATAACACTCTACTAGGTTTTTCAATGTATGCAAATGTATTATATAAAACAACTAAAATACAAGGGGGAGGGGAGTAAAGATTCTATACGGTGGTGAGATTTCTACATTCCACTTGAAGAGGTAAAATATTGATTCTAAGTAGGTTGTGAAAAGTTAAGAATGTGTGTTGTATTGTAATCCATAGAGCAACCACTAAAAAAACTATACAAAGAGATGTAGTCAAAAGCACAGTAGATAAAATAGAATACTAAAAAAAATGGTCAACAGAGGAAACAAACAGAAACATATTAAAACACTTCAATAATTACATTAAAGTTATCTTAATTTAACAATTAAAAGACATTATCAGAATGGATAATAAAAACATGACTCAACTATATTTGGTTTATTAAAAAAAAAAACTCCCTTCAGATATAATGATACGAGTAGGTTAAAAGTAAAAAGATGGGAAATAATACACCATGTAAACACTGAGAAAAATAAAGTCTGAGTGGCTACTGGGCTGGCTGGTCAGCTCAGTTGGTTAGAGTGTGGTGCTGTAACACCAAGGTCAAGTGTTCAGATCCCAGTACTGGCCAGCCACACACACATACAAAAAAATCAGACAAGGTGGACTATAGAGCAAGGAAAATGATCGAGGGTAAGGAGACATATTACATAATAATAAAAGGGTTAGACGTTACAATCCCAAATGTGTATGCACATAACAACAGATTTTAAAATATATGAAGTAAAAACTTAGAGAACTGAAGGTAAAATAAACAAATCCACAACTGCAGTTGGAAACCTCAGTACTTCATTCTCAGTAATAAATAGAATAAGTAGACACAAAATCAACAAGGACATAGAAAAACTCAATAACATTAACCAACACAGTTTAATTGATATTTAGAGCACACTCTACCCAATATCAGCAGAATACATTCTTTTCAAGAGTATATGGAATATTCACCATGATCATATCTTGGGTCATAAAACAAACCTTAAAGAAGTTAAAATAATTGAAGTCATGCAAAGTATGTTTCCTGACAATAACGGAATTAAACTAGAAACCAATAACAGAAAGATAACAGGAAAATCTTCAAACACTTAAGGATTAAAAAGAAAACCCTTTTAAATAACCCACAGGTGAGAGAGAAAGACTCAAGAGAAATTAGGAAATATTTTAACTAATCAATAAAAATATAACATATCAAAATCTGGGGGATTCAGCTAAAGCAGTGCTTAGAGGGAAGTTCATACCACTGAATATTTACATTAGAAAAGAAGAAGGGTCTCAGTTAATAATATAAACCTCCTCCTTAAGAAACTGAAAAAGTAAAAGCAAATTAAACCCAAAGCAAGCCAAAAGAGGGAGACAGTAAGTATTAGAGTGAATTGCAAATGAAATTGAAAACAGAAAAACAATAAAGAAAATCAATGAAAGCAAAAGCTTGTTTGTTGAAAAGGTAAGTAACATTAATAAACCTCTAGCTAGACTGACAAAGAAAAAAGAAAAAAACTACCAATATCAGCAATGAGAGAAAAAGATGTCAGATCCTACAGACATTAATAGGATAATATGGCGGAAAAAATGAACACTCTACATATGTAAATTCAACAACTTAGATAAAATAAGCCAATCCTTGAAAACTACAAACTACCAAAACTCACCCAAGATGAAACAGATAACCTGAATAGTACTATAGCTATTAAATAAATTGAATCAATAGTTTAAAACTTTCTGGAAAAAAAAAAAAATTCTCTAGGCCCAGATGGTTTTCTTGACAAATTCTACTAACCATTTAAAGAAGAAATAGTACTAATTCTACACAATCTCTTCCAGAAAATAGAAAAGAAGGAAATACTTTCCAACTCATTTTATGAGGCCAGCATTATCTTGATACCAAAACCAAAGACAGTACAACAAAAGAAAATTACAGACCAATAGGCCTCAGGAACATAGATGCAAAAATCTTCAACAGAAAATTAGGAAACTGAATTCATCAATATGTAAAAAGAATACTATATCATGACCAAATGGAATTTATCCTGGGAATGCAAAGCTGATTCAATATCAAGAAATCAATCATTGTAATCCACCATATTAGCAATCTAAATAAGGAAAAACATAATCATATCAATCAGTAAACAGAAAGCATTTTTACAAAATTCAACAGCCATTCATGAAAAAAAGAAAAGGCTCAGTAAACTGGAAATAGAAAGGAATTTCCTCAACCTTATGAAGGTCATCTACAAAAAACCCTGCAACTAACATGATACTTAGTGGTGAAAGACTGAATGCTTTTCTGCTAATATCTGGAACAGGGCCAGGATATCCACTCTCACAACTCCTATTCAGCATAGTATGGAAATCCTAGCCAGTGCAATAAGGCAAGAAAAAGAAATAAAAGGCAAGTAAATTGGAAGGAAAAAGTAAAACTGTCACTTTTTTCAGACAACATGACTGTCTACATAGAAAATCCTAAGAAATTTACAGAACAAAACCAGTCCAGAACTCAGGTGAGTTTAACAAGGTCACAGGATACACGAACAACACACAAAAATCAATTACATTCTTATACACCAACAAAAAATTATTGGAAACCAAATTTTTTAAAAATAACATTCATAATACCTAAAAATAATCAAAATACTTAGGTAAAAATCTAACAAAATACATACAGCATCTGTATGCTGAAATCTACAAAATACTGATGAAATAAATCAAAAAAGACCTAAAAAAATGGAGAGAGACGCATATATTCTGGTCACATATTGGGAAACTCAACATAGTAAAGATCTCAAATATCCCCCAAAATGATCTATAGATGTAACACAATACCAGTCAAAATTTCAGTAGGATTCTTTTGGTAGCTATACACAAGCCAATTCGAAAATGTATAGCAAAAGGCAAAGGAGGGCCGAACCCATGGCTCACTCAGGAGAGTGCGGCACTGGGAGCACAGCAGCGCTGGGAGCACTGAGGCCGCAGGTTCGGATCCTATATAGGGATGGCCGGTGTGCTCACTGGCTGAGCGCGGTGCGGGCGACACCAAGCCAAGGGTTACAATCCCCTTACCGGTCACACACACACACACACACACACACACACACACACACACACACACACACACACACACAAAAAGGCAAAGGAATTACAATAGCCAAAATAATTTTGAAAAAGAAAAATAAAGTTGAGGAAATTAGGCTATCCAATTTTAAGACTTATATAAACCCACAGTAGTCAAGACAGTGTGGTACTGGTGACATGATAGGCACATAGATTAGTGGAACAGAACAGACATACCAGAAATAGACCCCACAAACATAGACAATTGATGTTTGACAAAGGTACAAAGGCAATGGAGAAAGGATAGATTTTTTTCCAGTGGTGCTGGAATAATAGGACATCTATATGAAAATAGATCGTGATCTAACTGTAACATGTAAAATCATACAATTTTTAGAAGAAACATATGAGAAAATATTCATGACCTGGAGTTAAGCAAAGATTTGCTAGAGACAACAAAAACAGAATCCATAAAAGAAACAATTGATAAATTGAACTTGATGAAAATTTTAAAACTTTTGCTTTATAAAAGATACTCTTAAGATAATTAAAAGACAAGTTACAGATGGGCTAAAAATACTGACAAATCACAAATCTGACTCAACAGCAAGAAAACAAACAACTCAATAAAAAATGGGCAAAAACTTGAACAGACATCTCCCTTAAGAGGATACAGAAGTGCAAAATAAGAACAGGGAAAGTTGTTCAACATTATTAACCATTAGAGAAATGCAAATTAAAACCATAATGAGATACCAGTCCATACCTACTAGAATAACTAAAAAACAACACACACACACACACACACACACACACACACACACAAAACTAAAACAATAAAAACATTTTGGCTGTTTCTTATAAAGTTAACCATATATGTTTACCACATAATGCAAAAATCACATTCCTGAGTATTTCCCCTGGAGAAATGAAAACTGTTTACACAAAAGCCTATATACAAGTATCTGTAGAAGCTTTATACATAATCACCCCAACCTGATTTATCCAGTGAGGAGATAAACAGGTGGACGCATCCAGCAGACTATTACTTGGTGGTAAAAAGGAATGAACTCCTGCACACAGCAACTTGGATGAATGAAAGAAGCTACCCTCAAAGATTCCATATGAGCAATTCCACTTATAAGATATTTTCACAAAGATAAAACTATGATTTTGGAGAACACATCAGTGGTACTAGATTTCAGGGTGGGGTAAGTGACTGCAACAAAAATACCAACCAGGGTTTTTGTAGTGGATTGATTTACGTCCCCCCAAAACTCATTGAAGGTTGAATTATGTCCCCCAAGTTTTATGTATTAGAAATGTACCCCCACTGTGACTGTTAAGAGGGTGGGAAATCCTATCACGGTAATTGAAAGGTGGAGCCTTGAAGAGGTGACTGGATTGTAGGACCGGGCCTAGTGCATGGATTAATAATGGTGGTCAGGGGCATGGTTCCGAGGGCCTTAAAAGAGTCTGTCTCTCTCTCTCTCTGCTCTCTCTGCTTCCACCATCTCATAATGTGAAACACCTGGGTCACTGTCACTACCATCAGATGGACTTTGGACTTCCCGGCCTCAGAAACTGTAAGCAATAAATTTCATTTTCTTATAAATCACCCAGTTCCAGGTATTTGTTATAAGCAACAGAAACAGACTAATACAGTTTTGTTTTGTTTTCCATCAGGACTCTAATTCTAAAGTCATCAGAGAAATAGACAAGCAAAAGCAGTCAAGAGGAATAACAAAAGGGAGCATTGTTCCGTGAAGATGAAAACTTTGTATTAGAAAAATAATTAAAAGAGTGTGGCAGTAGAGTGTGAACAAACAGACAAGCCTACAGAACAGAGTAGACAGGCTAGAAACAGCTCCGAACACAACTAGAAATCTAGAAAATAATAGAAAAGGCACATGCCTACCAGCAGGAAAAAAAGTAGATTATTCAATAAATAGTTTGGGAACGCTTGAGCAGCTGTCTGGAAAAGAAAAACAAAGTTATATACTGACCCTACCCCTTCTACCATAGCACATTCTAAATCATTCAAAGACTTAAAAACAAAATGAAAACATTAAAGTACCAAAAATGCTTTTTTGTAATTTTGGAGCAAGAAAAGGTCTCTCTCACTATGTCATACACTGTAGAAACCATAAAAGAAAAAGGCAGATAAATCTGACTTCTTATAAAAATGTTTTAATGTCTCAAAAAATCTTAAAACAAAAACAAAAACAAATTATTTACAATATGTATCATAGAAAAATGGCTGAGTTCTGTAATATATAAAGAACCTCTCCTAACCAATAGGAAAAAGACAAACAAAAATTTGCAAATATCTAAATAGACAGTTTATAGAAAAGGAAATATTTCAACTTCACTAATAATAAGATAAATTCAAAGTAAAACTATAAGAACCATTTTATCTGTCAGAAATGCAAAGATAAAAAAAATTTTGATTGCACAATGTTTTGGCAAGGGTTGGGGAAACAGATAATCTCATGCAGTATTAGTTAAAATGGAATTTAATTCAGCATCTATGGAGGGCAATTTCTCAAAACCCATGAAAATAAAAAGTCACATGGCTCATCACCTAAATACTCTATTCACATAAGTATGAAATTTCATATATGCACACATATATATTTGTCAAATATTAATATATGAGGAGTCTTCAAAAAGTTCATGAAAATGGTTCTATTATCTTTTTTTTTTTTTTTTTTTTTGTCTTTTTGTGACCGGTAAGGGGATCACAACCCTTGGCTTGGTGTCGCCCGCACCGCGCTCAGCCAGTGAGCGCACTGGCCATTCCTATATAGGATTTGAACCCGCGGCAGGAGCGTCGCCGCGCTCCCAAGCACCACACTCTCCGGAGTGCACCACGGGGCCAGCCCATATTCTCTTTAAATTCCATTTTCCACAGACTTTTTGATGTACCCTCACATTGTCTGTAATAATAAAAGACTGGAAACAACTACCCAGTAACAGAATACTGATTAAGTATTATTCACTCTATTCTAATCATTGTCTCTGTGAAGTTGCCAATTAGATACCCATAAAAGTAGGGCCACAGAATATTTGTTCTTTTCTTTCTGGCTTCTTTTACTTAGTGCAGTGTTTTCAAGGCTCGTGCAGTTGTTACATAATCTCAAAGCCCTATACTTGCTGCTGTAGCTGGAAAGCTTCTCCCTTTGCTCTCCTGTCGCCTCAGCTGTGCCCACTCCCTACGCCTTTTCTCTGCCTTACTCCCCATGACTCTCACGACCGTCTGACATACTATGTATTCTAGTTCTTACTGTCCATCTCCCATCTCCCCACTCTAGAGGGTGTGTCAGCAAGGATCTCCAGCACTGAGAACCATAGGTTCTAGTAGTTGCTCAACAAATACTTGTTGGATGAGTAAAACAATGGAAAAAAATGTAACCGTCCAATAATAGGGTAGGGCATGATACTGGACTACTATGCCATTGCTAAAATGTACTTATTTGTATGACATAAAATAATGTCCAGAATACAGTCATGGTTAAAAATTATACATATAGCATAGCTCTGTTTTATATATGTGTATGTGTGTGTATACATTGAATTTAGGGGGGACTTTTACTCTCTATCAATTTTTATACTGTTGGCATTTTTACAACAGATTTTTTTTATATCAAAATAAAGACAAGATATTTCCATTTTTGGAGAAATATAGCTGTGGATTTCCAGCCTAGCATGGGTCTGAACCTTGCTTACTGAATCCCTATGGTAGACAAAGGAAAAGGCACCAAGCAGGGAATCCCAGCACCCTCCCCTCCAGACCCCGCTAGAGAGGAAAGACCCTCATCAGGGGGAAAAGCACAACAGGGGCTCTTACTAGGAAACAGATGAAGCCCCCAATTCCTCCAAATTTACAGCGTATGCACGCAGAATTGCAAATCTTATAACTGGAGATATTATAGGTGCATATTTCATTACAATCAGCATTGCATATTTATAATTTAGTGGTGTGTAAAAATTTATAAAGGCACAACTAGTGGTTGGTTAATGACAGCTACCCTGGCAGCCCGTATTTAGTGTACTTTTCATGTCGCAGAAATTTGGCATGGAACAGAATGCTACATGCATAAAACAGGTGATGAAAAGAGGGGAAATGGGCTGGGGGCTTTGTGACAAAACCATTCCTACACTCACAAAGGCTGTCCCTTCTATTGTCAGTGAGAGGTGAGCTGCTCCAAAGATGAGAGGTAAGGCCAGATGCAGGAGGGGGTCGAGGAGCATTTCTCCATAAGCCAGAAGCATGTAAACCCAACGCCAGCCAAGCTTCAAAGAGAAAAGATTTCTGATGGAGAATAATTAAGGCGAGAGAACCCCAAGAGAAAGCGGTTGACGCTATTGCTGTATTGACAAATGCATAATTTTATCGTGGAAAAAGAAATCTCCTGCCTTTCCAAAAGTGTGTCCTAAAATAGCTGCCTTTCAGGGACCAGTGTCCTAATCGAGGTTTTATTCATCAGTGGCTGCAGATGAGCCAGAGCAGGTCCTGGAAGTTTAGCCCCGAAGCCATGGCTCTGGTCTCACAACTCATCAATTCCACGTGCTGGGTGACAGGGGGCTGGGCCCAGGGGCCCAGGAAAGCCTGCAGCCTGTTCCGGAGCTCAGAACAGCTTGGCTCCGGGTGGGGCTGGGCAGGCAAAGGCCTCCATGCTGCAGGAGATGCGGGCTTGCTGGGCAGCAGGGAGGCCCGGCTGCCCTTGAAAAGGGGGACTAGAGAGAATGGCACCTTTGCAGCAGACATCCCGGAGCACACCCGCTCTGCCCCCCTGCACCCACCGTGCCTACCCTACTCTCCAAAGGTGATGAGAAGGCTTTGGATTTTCCTGTCTTGCCAATGCTGTGGGGACGAGGCGAGACGCCATTACATCTATCTGTGGGCACACTGCCAGGCTCCACACGAGTCATCAAGGGTCAGGCAGAACCCAAAGCATCGCCTCTACAGCCTCAGAGGGACTCTTCCCAGGACCCTTTTGGGGATGGTAAGACCCCCTTGCACTCCCCAAACACAAAGCCAAGGAATTTGATAAACAGAGTCATCTATTTTCACTTAGTACAGCAATTAAAGCAGATCCATATTTTCAAACTATCACCCTGAACAAGTCAAATCACACTACAAATCAAAAAAGAATAATTAAAACCTGCACTTCTTGCAATACCACAGAGTAAGGCAATTACTAGACACTTCTAATGAGCAATTTATGTAATTTAAAAAGTCAGACCCATAATATGCACAGAACTCTTCAAATGAATTATTGCCGGTGACTTGGTGCACTTTGATCCTTGTGTCTGGCCACTGCTGGCTGGGGCTCTTCTGTCACCCTCTTCTCGTATTTCTGGGCTTCTGGAAAACAGCCATGGAAGATTTTCTGCATAAGCTCAGACTGCGACTCATATTTAGAAAGCACATTTAGCACCGACTTGTATAAAGAATGGTGCGTAATTGCTGCTAGAATCCAGCCTGTGTGCTGTATCTCATCTATGATATGCAATTTAGAAGCTATATTCTAGTAAGAGAACTTTATGACTCGCTGTCATGATAAATAAAAGTTTATGGCATAATGGAATTAATATTTACTTTGAGTGCAACACAGACTATTCAAATAAAGTTGCTCTGGAATCACTTTCAACCAGGAGAGTTTGAAAATGTCGCCAACCAACAACAGAACTCGAATTTGTTTCCTCACTGCCTGCCAATTATTCACAATCTTTCAATTTTCTGGTTCAATCAATTTCTGTACAATTTTCTGAACAATTATCGTAGTTGGAAACATTGATGTTGGATGTGACATATTAAATGTGGAAGTTCTCTATGGGGCCAGGCAGCGACAGCAGGGATGTACCAGGAGGCAGAGGAGGGGCAGGGGGAGATTCTGGGCCGGGGTCTGAGGGAGACCCTCGGACGAAGGAAAAGGACATCTTCTGAGTGAGTCCCTCTAATGCAGCTGTTTTTAGAAGGGCATTTGTGACTCATCGGACATTCAATCTGTTGCCTATTGTGAAGGAAGTCTTTTTAAAAGATGCTATCTCACATCTAAATTACACAGTGGCTGCTTGATTCTAAAATAAATATACAGCAAGCAATTTGCTGACTTTATTCTAAATTATAATTTTGTTAAGGTGCGGGGAGCAGTTATTCCGGATCTTAAATGTATCGGAACCACAGTCAGGTTTAGCATGATGCTAATGGAGTCTAAGCTTTCGGGACCCTGGCATGGCACGGGCCCTCCTAAGACTCCAGGCCTAATTCCATGTTCATCATTTTGTATTGCTTATTCTTATACAGGGCCCCAAATAAAACTGGGATCTGCCCTGATCAGAAGGAAACATACATTTCAAAGGAAAAGGAGACAATCCAATTAAGAGGAGCTGGAAATCCTGTCCCAGCGTGGGGTGGGGAGCCCTCCCCCACCCTTCTGTACACAGGGTCCTCGGTCCTCACAGTGTGCAGGACTGGCGCGTGCCTCTGTGTGGGGTTGGGGTGGTGCTGTCTGTGTGTGGCCAGGGAGGAAACAGGGGTGGAGGGTTTTATCAGACGGTTCCAGGAGCCTGAGACACAGTGGCCAGGGTCTGCCTCAGGGGAGCCGCTGGCTCAGGGCAAGGTTGGAAGCCTTCCTAGTCTGAGTCATGCAGCAGCAGGAGGCAAATTGCCCAGACTATAAACAAGTGGGAGAGTTCCAGAAGCAGCATGGATTAGTGGGGCAGGCCAGCCCCCGCTCCCCCGCTTGGTTCTCACTGAGTCACATACAGCATCGTGACAAGGGTTGTGCTGATGGTGCCGTCTGCAGGGAAACGGCGAAGCTCTTGCTCAGAGGCTGAGATGATTTTAATGACAACGTTAGATTTACAAAGTGCCTTTCATATAAAGAAATCAAGTCATTGTTCCATATACAGTTTTACCATGAACAAGCAATGTCCTCTTCATGACCAATCCATGAAAACATGGGAGTACTAGACAGGGAACCTGGCTTTCTTCACCTCCAGCCCATATTTCAAATCAGAATTTTCAGAGATTTTGAATTTTTAGGAATCAGGCCCAGAGAAGGGAAGGTACTTGCTTAAGGTTACACAGCAATTCAGTAGAGAGGCAAGATGCAAATGCGGGGAGTCTCACTCCACTGCATAGTCCCTTAGTTAAAGGAAGCGATCTCCTTGGCTTATTGCTTTAGGAGGAACCAGTCACGAGTCCAGAAACCTGAGCCTGGTTGACAGTGGAGGAGAGGGGAAGGGAAGTTGAAATACTGACTGCTCAGGGCACTCTGTCTTGAACATTTTGGTGACCCCTATCTCAGTGTATTAGGGACAGACTCACCCATGTCCCTGCGTGCATTTTTGAGGCCCTGGGTCAGGAATTTGGAGGGCTCTAGAACCTAGCACAATGCTGGGCATGTCTTAGGTGCTTAATAAAAGTTTGCTGGATAAAGAACCTAATAAGTATCTAGTATAGAATGTATTGATAAATACACAATGATCCCACAGATAGAAGTGATGGAATTCTAACATACAACAGACTTTGGTAATCTGGGGCCCTTTGGGAACAAAACTCTAGAAATTCCCCTGTAGCAAGAATTCTTTTTCTGTAAGTGAGGAAGGTATTGTATGAACTGCCTCCCAGGAGAGAAGGCTGCATGTGCCAGGTCAGAGAGAGTTAGGGGTCCAAATTCAATTCATGGTTCATGGCCAGAAAAAAGACACTCAGTGTTCCTCAGAGCAGGAAAACATCCCTAGAGACCCCAGGGGGCCTGGTCAGGAGCACCAGTGACTTTTTTCCAGAGCAGGAACATATTTTTGACATAGGAAGATGGGGAGCAGTCCCACACAAGAGCACCCTGGTGGGACCACGCAGCTCTGGAGAAGGCTGAGGCAGAAATTCAGCACCCCACTCCGGCTGCACCCAGGGACCCCTGCTTTGTTTCTCTGGTTCTTGTCCTGCATCTTCCACAGGAAGTCCACCCTCGTACTCAGCCTTCTCTGCTCTGGAAGTCTCCTGTAGACACCAGCCTAAACATGCAACTGAAAAGCCTTTACAATGGTCTGTGTTGATTTCAGATTATAATTTTTTTGACTTGGTTTTATTTCAACCAAGAAAACTGCACCATATCACGTTACAAATATGTAGAGAACTGTTGCTGATAAGGGTGATGAGCTGGTGCAGGGAATGGGAAGAACTGGTAAATTCTAAGTCAAAGGAACGTTGATTCTAGCCACAGGGCAGGGACTAGAATAAGATTTGCCCTCCCACTGTAAACAACCATGAAACTAGACAAAAACATCTGAGACAAAAAATACTGTTTTCAGGCATTGGACAACAAGCAGTTCAGGATTCTAAAGAAAGAAAACGTAGAAGGTAAGCCCCTTGTCTGCTCAGCTTTCTGAACCATTATGGAGGTAAGTGGGGCCCAGCAGCCTCCATGGTGGGAAAAGGCAAAAACCAGAGTTGGGGGCTGATGATGCCACTAGAACTTGCAGGCTTGGGCTCGGGAGAGAAAGCTGCTGTGCAGAAGGAAGGTCTCAGAAGTCTGCTGGAGGTTCCCTGTGGGTACTTGGTTGAATTCAGGGCAGGACTCTGTAGCTGTTATAGGGCTGAAAGCTAAGCAGAGATACTGGAGGCCATGTATGGCTGGGGAGCTTTGAACTCTGACCCAGCCAGACTGAAGAACACTTGCTGAGTACCTGGGGCATCATTTAAGACTCCAGAAAGTCCAGGCCTTAGGAGCAAGGACCATGCAAGTGTAAGGACCAGAGCCAACAACTAAGGGCACAATAGACCAACCTTAACAAAGATTCAAACCATACCTGTTCAGACCAAGAAGATCTGCCAGTAATTAATCTACCTGCTAGAACAAAACTCAACAGTCTTATGGAAAACAACATAATCCAGACTCCCTACAACATATCTTCTAATTGATCTAGAATATAAAGATATACCATGTTCATGGATTGACATTGATCTACAGACTTAACAATCAAAATCTAAAAGAGCTTTCTTTTTAAGGGGGGGGGGATTGTTTTTGCAAAATTAGGACCTTTCTGAACATACGGTTTTTCAGCTTTCTTTTTCCATCTGATCTTCTACCTGTCTCAGTCACCAGGCACTCGGCACAGCTAACCACTTCCTCCTTCTTGACATCCCTCTTCACTTGCCTTCCAGGCCACTATGCTCTCCTGTTTGGGCCCTCGTGTCCTATTCTCTTTGCTGGCTGCCCCTTTTCTTCCAGACTGCTAAATGTGTTGGGCACCATGGGGTTTCGGTGTTTGGCCATTTTCTCTCCTTTGTTCGCTTTCTCTCTGTGATCATCTATGACTCGTGACTACAATATTCTATGTCTCTGGTCTGACTGCTCCCCTGAGCTCCAGACTTGTAAATCCATTGGCTTCTCAACATCTACACTTGCCCATCACACTTCACATGGCCAAAAGAAAAATCTTGATTTTCTCCTCAAATCTGCTCCTCTCCCTTCATTCTCTATCTTGGGTAATGGCACCACCATTCACCCAGTTTCTTAGTCCCCCAACTTCTGAGTCATCTTTAATGTCTTTCCTTCCCTTTATTCCCACATTGCAATTATCAGCAAGTTCTATCAACAACATCTTCAAAATGTAACCCAGGTCAACTCACTTCTCATCACTGCCACTGCTGCTAGTTACTGAGCTGTGGTCGTATCTCATCTGGATAACCGCAGCAGACAATGTATGAGACTAACAGGCAGAGAGGTGCTACCCTGTGGTAGTTAGGAGCCAAACAGCTTGGGGCCAAGCCTTGGCCCTGCCACTCACTGGTGGCAAAATACTTAGTCTCTCTGTGCCTCACTTTCCTCTGTAAAGTGAGGTTCCTAATAGCACCTCCCTTACTCGGAGGACCATGAGTCAAGGGTCCGAGCATGCTCACTCTCTCTGGCTCTTCTCACCTGCTCACTCAGAGAAGACAAGTTGCTGGGTTGTAAGTGTGCCATGCAGAGGCCCATGAGGCCAGGAACTGAGAGTGGCATTCAGCAAAGAGCTAGAACTGAAGTTCTTGGTCCAACAGCTCATGAGAAACTGAACCCTCCCAACAACATGGGAGTGAGCTTGGGAGAGGATCTTGCCCCAGTTGAACCTTGAGATGACTCCAGCCATGGCCAGCACCTTTTCCGTATCCTTGTGTGTGACCCTGAGCTGGAGGGTCCAGCTAAGCAGATAATAAATGGGCATTGCTACTACCTTTTGGGGTAATGTGTTGCACAGAGATAGATCATGAATACACCCTGCTTCACTTCCTCTGTGGCAGTGATCACCCCCCGAGATTGTATCTGCCCATGATCAGTCTTCCCTGCTCCAGGTGAGCTACACGAAGGCATGGATATTATCTTTCTTGTTCATTTCTGAATCCCCAGGAACCAGAACCATGCCAGAGCAAGCACTCAATAAATATTTGTTGAACAGTTGAATAAATTTCACATAGTGGGCCTTTTCCCGTGTGGCCGTGTGATACTGAAGTGATGAACACCTGGAAGTAATTTGGAATATCCTTCTTAATCTATGCTGCAGACTCACAGCATCACTAACCATCCAATCAGCCAGAGTTTATTCCCCAAATCCTCAACACGTGCCTAGGACTCTGCTAAGTGCCAGTGTGCAGACCCAAAAGAAACATACAACAAACCCTCCCTGCAAAGAGCTGCAGTCTGGTTGAAGAGGAAAAAGTCAGTTCATAAAAATGAGTAGAGAGGTTTAGTTCTCAGCCCTGGGGCACTGACTGGAAGCTCACAGATGGAGATGCAGTGTAAGAGACAGGACAGAAATGGGTCCCTTGATGACACTGAGTGTGTGCATGAGCTAGGCACCATTCCCAGCACTGGACATGTGCTGCACTGTTTGACCCTCCAACCCCCCAGGGGGTTGGTACCATTATGATCCATTCCTGTTTTACAGATCAGGAAATCAAAGCTGAAAGGAGTTAAATAACTGCTCAGGTCAAACAATAAGTGAATAAGTGGTGGAGCCAGCATTTGAACACCTGAAGTTGACTACAAGCCACGCCCTTGACACTGCACGCCCTTGACACTGCACGCCCTTGACACTGCATGCCCTTGACACTGCACGCCCATCAGCCAGGCAGGTGAGTGAGGAGGACAGTCACGATCCAGGAGGCGAGACCAAGTGTGGAGGGGAGTCATGGTGCAAATGCGAGAGGATTATGGAGAGATGGGGACAGACTTGTGTTCAAGGGCCTTGGCCTCAAAGGCCATTTGGTGAAGGGCCCCAGGGAGAGTCATTGCCCAGTGACTTTACCCTGGGCTGGTCTCCATCTGCAGGATCAGAGGCCTCATGTGACTTGCAGTCTCTGTGAGTAACAGTCTTCTCTTTAACCACGTTTATAAGGCACAGGGATAAAAATCACAACGCCCATTCATTAATGTCTGGCAATCACTATTCCAGGGACCAGAAGCTTATGTGACTTAGAGCATTCTCTCTGAGAAGCCAAAGGAGAATGAGGTGGGTGGTTTGTACATTCAGGGCTTTGGGCAGACATGGCCAAGGCAGCCCTGTGTCCTTGGGGCTGGTGTCTCTGAGGAACACGTACGAAGGGGCTGCTGGCCAAGGGTGCCTGTCCCCTGACCACCGCTGCGCTGAGCCTCTCTCTCGTCCCATGGTTGCCTGCCATCAGATGCAGTCTATCATCCAGCGAGAGCCACCGTCCTTTAGGTTGACCGCACATCCCTGCCATTTCACACAATACTCACAGAGCTGTAGAATTTCCCTCGCTACCAGCTCTTGGGAGAAACTCACCATACATAGCCCCCAAATCTGTTAAACAGAGGAAACCCCCGGAGGGGCCACACCCTGACCGACCAGAACAGTCCCCTCCACAAACCCCATGGAGGGGGCCTCCCACCACCGTGAGCCCTCCCCCTCCGCCTGCTCCCCTCGCCGCGGCCTGAGCAGCCCAGTCATCTGTGCTTCTAGGGTGAGCTTGTTCTGGGGTGACCTTCTCCTGCGGGCACCAGGATCAGCCGATGCCCTCTGCACAGAAACGAGGAGAGCCTGGATTATTCTGGGCTTGGGCCGCCACTGGGTTTCTCCTGGGAAAATGCCTGCTGATGATATCTTAGCAAGATTTAACAGGTGGGAAGTGCGCGTCTGCTAGCACGGAGCAGGAAAAGGATTACAGAAGCCAAATGCTCATTACTGCAAAATCTCCTCCAACAGGCTCCAAAGAGGCCCCGCGGGGCATGCCAAGTTTTTGGAGAAAGGCAAGAGCTGGCGACCCCAGGCAGCCACCGGGATGCAGACACATCTCAAGAGCCAAGAAGATGCCCCTGTCCTCATACCCAGGGGAACCCCAGTACTGAAGCGTTAAGCTGGGGCAATTCACGTCTAGACTTCTCCACTGAGAGTCCTACGTGGCATGCAATCTATTTCCACCACCCCCTACTTCAATCTTTTCAAAATACTGAGCATTTCACTTGTAACAGATGAAAACAGACCACCAAATTATGAAAACTGTGGTGAAACACATTTCCCGGTGGATGGCAAGGAAGGGAATGCAAACAAACAAAACCAGGAACGAGGGCACAGGGATCACAGCACAGCCTGGGCCTTCGCCCTGCAACACTCTGCACGCTCTGTAAATCGCCTCATCCTGACTCTTCTGTCTTCACCGACAAATGACTAAACAGGCTTTGCTCACACTGAGTGGTGGAGAAACACCAGCTCCACAATGGCATCCAGGTGCTTGAGGGAGTGATTCTCTCGGGTCAGTCCCTGCCAGCACACATCCTCCCTTGTCACAGCGGGCCTCTGGCTGCAGCTCCTGGAGATGGGGGTCTCTCATCGCTGGGACAAGCTGTGCTTGGCTCTCCATCCTTTGCCAGCCCCCACAGCTCCTCCAGCCCAGTCCCTTCCCTATCTGCTGGAGAGCAGTAGACAGGTGGAATGCAGCAGGAGAATGACCATGGACACTAGCCAGGGCTGTGGATCCCAGCAAGCCAGCAGGGAGCTGGACGCCACGCGGACCTTGCTGCTCCTTAGGGGGCTCTTCCCCATGATTCCCAGGAGAATGGGGTGAGGATTTGAGTTCCAGGTCACTCCCAATATCTGTCTGGTGTGAAACAGGATGTGGCTGGGGTGAGGGAGCGCTCTGCAGGAATCCCTCTGCCTACTTACTAAAGGGGAGAGCAGAGCTGCAGGAGACACTTGGCTTTGGATTAGCATCTCCTCAAAGGGAACTGAGCATGTGAAGGGCATTCATGTCAGCTTGCTTGGACAAGACCGTCAGTGGGTGCAGAATAGCTCTCACAGGCATGAGAGGTTGCAGGGTCCCTCAGAGGAAGGAGGGAAACAGCGCAGCTCCTGAAGATTCATAAAGGACTGGGCACAGGTTTCTTCAGGAGGAATCTAACCTGGGAGTGATTCAGAAACTTCAGCCAGAGCTGAGTCTGACAGTCCCTCTCCTGAGTACAGTTCACCCTCCACATCCATGGGTCCCACATCCACGTATTCCAGCAACCTCGGGTGGAAAATATTCGAAGAAAATAATAATAATAATAATTCAAATAAAAAACAATACAGTATAACAACTATTTACATTACATTGTAGTAGGTATTATAAATAATCCAGAGATGATTTAAAGTATATGGGGAGATGTGCATAAGTTATATGCAAATACTATTCCATTTTGTTTCGGGAACTTGAACATCATGGGTTTTGGTAACCGAGGGGGTTCTGGAAACAATCCCCCACGGATACCAAGGGCTGACTACTGAGAGTTGGGAATTCAGCATCTGGGCTGACATTCCGAAGCAAAAAGCAGTGCCAGTGTGTATCATCTTTCAGGAAATAATTAAGTCTTCAGGATGAATGGCAAGGCTGGGGGAGCGAAGGTTAGGTGGTTTTAATGCCGCCTCCAGCCTCTCTGGAGTGTTCAAGCAATTCTCGTAAAGATCCACAGGAGACACACATATCCACTGAAGCTGAAATACAAGGTGGCTTCAAGAAAACACAGAATATTGGCTCTGCCTGCTAAATAAGTTCTTTCAAAGAACTTTTTTTTTCCCTTTTGAAACTGCCAGGACGTAAGAGCAGTTCAGAATTGATCCCCAGAGAAGGCTCTGTCCAATAAGCCTTCCCTCCGCTCACATCCCGGGAAGCCTCAGAACAAGGCTCTGCTGCAGCAATTCAATCTCCATATATTTTATTTTTATAATATTTCATTTCTGGCCATCAGTCCTTAGATCGCCAATTTGATTTGGTTTCTATAAATGGATTTCTCATAGTGTAGGTGGAAAGTATATTTAATTTCAAATTTCTGCAAACTAAAACATTCAACATAAACGTCAGAGTATGTTTGCGCCGTGCATCCTCCCTGCGAAGCATATGCCTGCTTTGAGATGGGCATGTACCCTTGGATGATACTCTCAGCTGTTTCCATGTACAGAGCCCAGTCAAAACAGCAGGGAAGCTGGCATCTGGTTTTCTTCCTGGCATCACTTCCTGTTTCCAGACAGTTGTTGGAAAGAGCAATGTGCCTCTAGAGTTCCAGCTAAGAGGCCAAATGTGGGCGACAACCAAAAATGTCTGAGTGCAATGACGCCAAAGGAATGCATCTAGGCTGGCTGCCCTATTCACACTGGCCACCCACTCCTGGGCTAAGCTCTCTGCCTTTCCACTTCTGCCAGCAAAGAAAAGTGAAGGCACAAAGCCCACTGCAGGCTGTCGCTATGGTATCAGCCTCCCGCGTTCAGGCAGCTGAAGTAACCCAAGAGCATCCCTCCAGCAGCAGCTAATTCACTGCTAGGAAGTAACTGGGGTCCAGAAGACAAGCTGACCATTCGCTAGGTGTGGTGGGGAGGATGCACTCAGAGCAACTGGGAGCAGGCACTGGGCCGGGCATTTAACATACACCATCTCTGGACAATTCCTAGGAATTATGCCTTGAAACTCCATTGCAGATGAGGAGACCGAGGTTCAGAGAGGCCCACTGTTGATGTATGACTACAGCGTGGTAGAACTGGATCAGGCTGACTCCCCAGCCCAGGTTCTCCCTACCAGCATGGCATCCTCCCTTGAGGCACAGCTCTGCAGAGATTCCCCCCTCCAGCATGACAGATGATCCTGCCAGAGCCCCATGTCTCTGCCTGTCCTCATCCCCACCTTTCCCAGCCGCTGGCTCTTTGTCGTGGAGTGAAGATCTGTCCGGGCTTCCAGAGGGTGCACTGAGAAGAAACCAGACATGCAGCCCACACATCCCTGAGCACCTCCCACTGCCCCGCATGGGGCTGAGGTTCCAGCAGACTCAGACGAGGAACAGGAAAGGGGGCACGAAAGGATGCACTCGACACCCCTAGGCCAGGGGTTGGCTCCCTTCCTGCACTGAGAACTGGGCAGTAATTTAATCCCATGAGAATGATTTCGTGTATAAGCCTCGATGTCCTCATCTGCAACATGAGGAAAATTCTAGAATGATAAAGCCAAAAGGAACCTCAGAGTTCACATGATGGTAAAAGAATAAACTGGAAAAAAGCAAAAGAGAGGTGGTTTCCAGCAATTGGGATTTCACTCTATAACCCTCTTCTACCAGAGGGGGCAGCCAAGAGCCACTGTGCTCACTGTCAAAATGTGGCCCTGAAGGGGATGCAGATGATGCTAATAACAATAAAACAAGAAGAATTTATATCCGCAGCAAGTAAAGAAGAGCTGAAGATAGCAGTCGGCTTACACGTGGAGAAAGTATTGGAAATGTGTCTCAACATAAGCAGGAAGATGCAGGCGGCAAGTACACGGTGGTAGCAGTTTCAACACGCCCATTTGGAAATGCAAAATGGTCAAAGACCCAGAGGTGTGGAACTTTCTAGAAAACATCACATGCCATGATTTACTCTCACTGAAGGAAGGCGCTGTCTCTCTGCACGGGTGGGGAGGCAGGTGAAGTGTCGTAACAGCCACTTCGCCACCCGTGGCTCTTTCCAAATCTGGAACCGCAGGAGAGGTTCTGCGTCCACTGCAGCCCACAAGGGAGGAGACCACGGTGCGTTAATGACCGGCATCCAGAAAGACTGCAGGCGGTGCAGGGGGAGAGCTCAGGCCAGGGGAGCCCTTGCAGGGTGGAAACCTCCAGCCTCCTCACACGTGCACCCCCACCTCAGCCAGCCTGGTGTCTTACTCTTGCTTCCTTTGTGCCCTGCGACTGGATTGACACCAACTCTCTCCTCAACTCTTCACTCCCTCGCACCTCTTCTACTCATTGCCCCTTGCCCGGACACACATGGAACACTCCAACCTCATCCAGCTCTGACTCTACTTCCCCATCTCTCTGGTTAATGCCAAATGTTTTCCAGGAGCCGCCTGCACTGACTCCCCACCCCACCACTCCCCGCTCCACCCCTGGCTCGTGGCTCTGCTCATTTGTCGTGCTTTCCAAGGGCACCAACAACCCCTCAGGTATTGCTCTCTTCTGATCTCCTTTCCCTTTATGCTCTGCTGGTTGGTTAACACAGTTAACCAACACTCCTTCTCAGCCTTAACTCACCCTTGGCCTTCCTACCCAGCACATGGCCCATCCTCTGCCTCTTCTCCTCCACGCCCATGACCCCAAGCTCTCTGTTGACTTAACAGCCCACTTTAGTTACCCTTCCAGCCAGTGTGCACTAAGTCTCTGTTAGGCTAAGGACAGTGCAGGATGTGCATCCAACACTGATTCTGAACTGTAAAGTCAGGTCCGGGAGATAAATCAAACAACTATGATGAAAACTAAAATAGAGGTAAACACTTGCTCTGGGGCCAAAAAAACAGAACTGTTTTCTGTTAGGAAACCACTCTAGACTTTAAGCTTTTTGTGTGGGCACGACCAGTGTTGTGTCTTCCTGTATTCCCACGGTGCCTAATGTGCAAAATGTGACACATTCCTAGGTACTGGTTCCACCACTTAGGGAAAGTCAGGTAACCACTCCATACTTAAAGTTCCTCATATATAATAGGGGTAATAATGGCACCTTGTCCTTGGGTTCTCTAGAAAATTAAGTGAGAAAATATACATATGGCAGAGAGTAGCTAGATGGTCATGAATGTCATTTCCTCTTCCTGCACAAAGAAAGACTACATTTCCCAGCCTCCCTTGCAGTTAGGCTGGTCATGTGACTGGGTTCTGACCAATGAAATGGGAGTGAAATTGATGCATGCCACTGCCAGTCCTGGCCCTGCAACACCTTCACTCTCTTCCCTGTCTTCAGGGCTGAGAAATAAAGACTGTAAGACAGTGGAAGGAGCTGGGATTCCTGTGTCACTACCTGGAGGAAAGCCACTCTGGAGGGGTATCTGACCCTACCAGGGTCGTAACGTGATCAAGGAATAAACTTGAATGTATTATACCACAAAACCACGTAATGCAGGGTTTATTTGTTACCAGAGCGTGGCATAGCCTAGCCTGACCAATACAACTTGCATAAATATTAGCTATGATGATGAAGGAGCAGAAGGAAAGGGAGAAAGGTGGAGGACCTTGGTCAGAATAGCCCAAATCAGTTCCAAGAGCAGTTCTGTACCTACAAGTTAGAAATCTCATGAGACCGTGATCCTTCAGATGACTAACACCCCACGTCTGCTCTGTCACAGTGACACAACACCCAGTTTGAGTCCTAAAACAAATTAAGGCAATGACCATATTCAACATTCAACCTGAATCACACTGACGTGCACTCTGTAGCCACAGGCGTGTCCAGGCGGGGTGCTGGCCTCCCCCACTCAGGTCCCCCGTCCCACTGATTGCTCGGTTGCCCTCACCGCTGAGATTCCTCTCTGCAAAACCTCCCTCCCTCCACCCCAAGCCTGTTCTCCTTGCCAAGTGTCTCCTGATAAAAATAACTTATCTTTCCCTCATTCTCTGAACTCCCCAAAAATGTTGGTTTCTCTGGGAAGGCTGATCTCAGCTACCTCATATCAGATTGAGTTAATTTATACAGATAGAGTAAATCTCACAGTGGTCATCGCAGCCAATTTTGAGTAGCTCCAGCTCCTATTTGTTGAGTGCCAATTCAATGAAGGGCACTGAGCTAAACTCTACACACACACTCTGGATTCCTTAGAGCTCCTTTGTTCTTATTTACAGAGGAGGAAACTGAGGCTCACAGAGCTTAATTAACTTGCCTGAGGTCTCACTACTTGCAAATGTGGAGCTGGGATTTTCAATTGGGCCTATTCTCTTTCCACTCAGCCTCAGTACTCCCCCAAATCTCTTATTTGTTGACTGCCAGGCAGGAACATTTAAGTCCATTTTGAACCGTTCACAATCCAAGCTTAACATACTTTGAAATATGAGACCCAGTGCCCTAGCCCAGTGGCTCCAAATATCTTCACCCTGCTAGAAAAAAGTTGGCTACCAAAATACTGCATTGATATAATAAAAACATTCATTAACCCTAGTCATGTATACATCTACACATAGGCAGTGTAGGCACTTCTTGGGATGAGGAGAAAAGCAGTGTGACCACCCTGAACAAATGCGATTCCTGGCATGACCACAATGCACATTATCATAGCACATCTCTGCTTGGGCTTTTGAAATGCTGCAAACAGCTATAGACCCCCATGACTTTCTTGTGGGACCTCCCAGAGATCCCAGACCTAGAATTGCTGCTCTAGCTGCTTTAAAGCATGCAGTACCCCCTGGCACCTTGGCCGCTCTGCCCGTGCTGATAACTCTGCCAATGCCGATCTCTGCCTGACCCACCCTCCACACCCTCCAAGACTCTAATCACATGCCAATCTCCCTGGGAGGTCTTCCCTCCCTGCCTCCCATCAGAAGACTGACCCACCCCCTTAGCACTCAGGCTCTGAGCCTCGAGGGCAGAGACCATGTGGCGTTGGTCTTTGATGTCCTAAGAACCGAGCACAGTGCTTGGTATACAGTAGGCTCCACCCACACGGTGAGGGACACCTCTGAAATAGCCAATGGAGAAAGCATGCAAGAGGAGCGGGTCTCTTTCCTGGTCTCTTTACACTGGGAAAAGAAGACACAGGAGGCCTGTGAATTCGTAACAGGTTTAGAAATGTACGTGGTCACCTGCAGCATGAACCTCCTGCTGGTTCTAGTTTTTGTGTGGTGAGGATCTCAGCCATCAGTGGCGCGTGGAACAAGAGATGCATACTTCTAGTGGCTGCTAGCCACACAGGCGCCATTATGGACTGTCTGACCATCCCAGGACCCTACTTTCACCCCAAAAGGAGGCCATGTGAATCTGGTTTAGAATGAAGAGATGGGGCAGATCTGGGAGCTGGTTCAGCAAAGCGCTGGTTTCCCTTCGTGCAGTGTTTAGGTTGGGGGTTCTGTTGTGCCAACATCTTTAAAATAGCTCAGCTTTTTTTAAACCATCGTATCTGTGGTCTGTATTTCAGAAAGAAAAGACAAAAACAGCCTTCAAGCGTCTGTTCAGGGGAGCTGCTGTCACACGGTCAAGGCACTGATGGCTCCCCTAGAATAGCTTAGAAAGAACCATCCATGATTCTAAAGGCACAGTCAATGACACCACGGGCTGGAACATCTCCACAGAGGCAGCACCGTGGCCAGGGCCGGTCTGTACGTAACGGGGCTTCTCACGGCGCATCAGAATAATGCACCGCGGAGAGCCGTGGGCACCGCAGCTGGAAGGTCGCTCCTTCGCTTTCCCTTCTGGGATGCAGTTACCTGCAAGGTTTCCCTCTGCCTCCTCTCAAGTTCAAAGAAAACAACGAACAGGAAATAGGCTCTTTTTAAAAAAATATTATTTATTATAAGTATATTATTATTACAAGTCGTGATTTTTCTTTATTCCCTTTACCCCTCCTATCCCTCCCCCCAACCCCCCCCCCCACCACTACCCCCATCTTTAGTATTCTGAAAGTTCAAGGAATTGTTTGGGTCTTTTCTTTCTTTCTTTCTTTCTTTCTTTCTTTCTTTCTTTCTTTCTTTCTTTCTTTCTTTCTTTCTTTCTTTCTTTCTTTCTTTCTTTCTTTCTTTCTTTCTCTCTCTCTCTGTCTTTCTTTCTCTCTTTCTGTCTTTCTTTCTTTCTTTGCACCCAGTTATAAGTGAGAACTTGCAGTATTTCTCTTTCCTTATCTGGCTTATTTCACCTAACATAATTTTCTCCAGACATTAATGATCCATTTTCTCATCATCAGCAGCTGTAGTGATGAGTGCAGGGGCATGTGGAAGTGAACTGCCAAAAAAATCCATCTGCTGAATCCCTCTCTCCAGTCAGGCTGAACACCTCCTCTCTCTGGGACATGTGGCCATTGGGGCCACTTGGTCAGCAGGAGCCTTAAGATGGCCAGCCACCAGAGGCCACCGAGGACCCTGTGGGAGAGCCTTGCAGGAGCAATGGGCTTCCAAGAGGGCCGCTTGAGATGTGTCTTCTCCTCCATGCCATCCCTCCTGCACAAGTTCTGCAGCTTCTCTAGGAAGAAGGAAATGACACCAGGGAGAATGACCCTGTCAGTGTGGCCAGGAAGCATCACTGAGCTAAGACCTGAAGAGTGCATTAATTAGGCAAAGTGCAGAGAGAAGTGTTCCAGGCAGAAGCAGAACGTGTGCAAAGGCCCTGTGGTGAGTGGGCACGTGGTGAGCACAAGGACCTGAAGGAGCCAGCTGAGCACAGGGAAGGAAGAGGCGTGTGGCACAGGGTGAGGCTGGAGGGACATTAACAACAGCTAACGTTAACGAAGGACTTGCTCTATGGTCAGCACACTTGTCAGCATTTTGCCCATATTAATTCATGTGTTTCTCACGACAATTCCCATTTTACAAATTACAACAGCAAAATAACAATAACAGCAGAAGCAAATACTGAGATAGCATTTCTATGTGCTAGGGCTGACCGAAGGATACTGACTGTAAGTGACGCCCCTAATTCTCAAAGAAGATGAGGAAACCGTAGCATGGGGAATGTGTGTAAAATGCACAAGTCCCCACAGGCAGGAGGAGGAATGGGGGCTCAACTTGGGCAGTGGGCTCCAGAGTCCCCATTCATAACCAGAGAGCTATAAACCTCATCCTAAGAACCAAGCTGAGGCTGAGGGGATTTGCACTTCTGAAAGACTCCACAGCCGCAGGATGGAGAACGGAATGGGGCAGGTAGACGACACGGAAGGATAATGCTATAGTCCAGGTGGTGGTAGCTTGGGCCAGTGTGATGACCGAGGGGACAGAAGAAAGGGGATGGGCTTGCAAGCCTTAGGAGGTAAAGGGATTGGAGTTTATCTGGATAAGGGTGACAGAGAAGAACGTGACAGGAAGTACTCCCAAGCTTTTGACTTGCATCACTGCATGAGGGCGCTGCCTTTCATTGAAACAGACATTTGAAGATGAAGGTCATGATTTTGGTTTGCATTTGCTGAGTCTAAGGGGAGATGTCAAATGGTGGACATCTGATATCCACCATGGGATGGAAAGTTGACTCTCCTATCGGCAGCTCAGAGAAGAGGTCTGGGATGGAAAGAGACAAGTGTGAGTCACCTGTGCAGGTGTTCGTGGAGCTGTGGGCATGGATGAGGCAGGCCTCAGAGAAGTTAGACAGTGGGAAGGAAAGAAGGTCTTGTCCAAACCTTGAGGAGTGCTGTACCCAAAACAATACTCACTCGTTCAAAGTCGGGATTGCAAAGCACATGCAAGGCGTCAGGAACCACTTACAACATACTATTAAGCAGAAAAGCTGCATCAAAAGTGTGTGAGGAATGCCTCATAGGGCTGGGCTGGGAGCACAGATAGTGCACCTTGTGTGGAGGCTGGGGAAGAGGGGACACATGAAAACCTTAAGAGCGGTGGGCACTGTTGGAGATGATCTCTTTGCATTCTTCTTTATGCTCTTGTGTATAATCACTCATTCCACAAATATGTGTGGAGTACCATGATTTATTTAACGAGTTCCTTACTGTTGAAGAATTAGGTTGTTCCAAATTCCCACTATTATCAATAAGGCTGTAATGAGCATCATGGTACAGGAATCTTGTGGACGTTTTGTAGTATTTTTGTCCTGCTTGAAAACTACATTTTTTCCTGATGGCCCAAGGCAAGAGATCCAAACCCCTCTGTACCCTGGTGTCTGAATGCTGGAGACTGTATCCCCTGCCCCCCTAGTCAATTTCCTTCCCCCCCTGCAGGTGCTGTGAGGGGAGGACACCCCGTCTTTCTTTCCAGTACAGCCTTCTTTATTCAGCCTTCACGTGGAGACGCAGCAGCGCTTCAGACCTAAAAGGGGGAGAGAGAGGTGGCCAAGACCCAGATTTCTGGGTCGGGGAAGCCAAGGAAAAGGAGTTTCAAGAAGGAGGGTGGGATGAGCTATTATCAAAAGCTGCTGAGAAATTCAGCTCAGATGAGCATGAAAACCACCCATCCCATCGAGTAAAGTGGAAATCGCTGGCAACCACCGGCCGGGAGTTTTGCTCTTCCCGATCTGGGAGTAGTTACAGAGAGGCCAGAGCTATGGGGAATGAGAAGGTTTTGTGGGGAGACAAAAGGCCGGACTAGGGCCCAGGGGCAAGAGCGCACAGGATGTCTGGAGGTGACCAGTCCCAGTGCTACTGGAGAACCAGAAAAATGCTATGTCAGAAAGCACTGGGACTGCAGGATCCCTGGAAAAGCGTGTTAGACAATTCCCATCTGGAGTTCCTCGCTAGCACACTGTGGTGTCCTTATCGTGATCTATGAGTCAGAGAATCCACAAGAAATGAGCTTCCTTCAAACCCTCTTTCCATAAAAAGGCGGAGCAATCAATCATCTATTTTGATTGCAAGATGAGGGGCTGAACTGGGTGGCCTCTAAGGCGCCCCTCTGCTCTTGGGCTCTCCCCTGGAGCCGTTAAGCATTTTTCAGGATAACAGAGCCCTGGTGGTGGGGGGTGGGCGGGAGCAGAAGTGGAGAAATGCTGATTTGGGGCACAACCAGCAAGAACAAGGGGCTGGTTCTTACCTTTCCACAAATAGGAATTTGGATCTAGACTCATCAAACACACACACATGTATTTCTTTCTCCCATAAACAACAACAACAACAACAACAACAACAACAAAACCCCACATGGATTTGGAAGATTTTGCAATGATAATTTAAAAACCACTTAATACCCCATAAAATTCGAGCTGGTAAACTGAACGGACAGTGATATTAAAATATTTCACTAGATGCTTTTTATGCCAAATTAAGCTGCTGCAATTATATTGATATTCACAGTCTACACTAATCTAACACGATTTCAATACTTTTTCTCATTTAGCGTGATTAATTCTTTCATTTAAGAACACACTCATTTTCAAGTTTTGATTATTTTCTTACTTTGCTGCTGTGACTTCTCTTGGCCTGAGTATTTAATCCACAAGAGATTCGTATTCACGGGGATAGAATCCAATTTTTCAGGACATTTACCTGACTGGGAATAAGGTTGTACTCTCGTTTGCACCACAATTATTTTCTCCATGTGGCAGACCAGGCCTTTGACATATTAACTGTAAAGCACCTCAATTTATTAAATAGATACCTACAACCTTGAAGCCCGCCCAGAGGGCCATTTTTTAAAGAGATTCTTGAATTGGGTTGCAAGATTAATATTCTGCCTAGTTACAAAGAAAAAAAGTTACGGTGTGTGTTTTCAAAACTGAACTGAATGTGTTTAATATAATTTCTGCTGCCAGTAGGGGGACTAGACAAAGATTCCTGTGTTCAGTGAAGAAATGGCTGATTGGGTGAATAGAAAGAGAATATCTCCATGTTTGCCAGCGCTAACAATTCTTCTGCAGAAAGTTCATCACTGGAATCATTAGTTCTGTGTTTGTAAAGCATTTGGCTCTCTAAGTCAAAACAAACGTGTCACATTTGGGTTCTTGTTGACGAAATATTTGTTTTTGCTTTTCAGCAGTTCTCTCCTAATTTGGCTTTAATAAACAAAAGAAAAAAAGCACACAAGTTACAGTGCCAATTTCTTTCTCCAAGAAGCACCACGCCGTTGTTGTATCAATTACTACGACCGTTTCCATCCATCCAGACACTAATGCCATTAGTCCACGGAGAACCTCTTGAAATAATTTACATAGAAACTGCCTTTACATGCTAAATGAAAAATGTGCAGCTATAGTCAATGGAATTTGAATTACAATCCCACCACATGCAGGTCGGTTTTATTCGTGCTATTTATTAAACAGGAAGAAGGTGATGCAGTCAATTACAAAGCAATTACCTGAACAGTTACTGCAAACCTGTGCCACATGGCAATTACAATGCTGTCTCCCCAAGAAGAGCTCGCCCTTGATCGCTCTTTTTGATGCCCACGTGGCACCCTGAGCCCACCCTTAGGGTCCTGCCATCATCGCCCTCAGAAGCGTGCATTCAGAGCTGGCCTGTTTTTGCAGGAACCTCTTATTAAAGTAAGTCATAGACTTTTGCTAACCCCGGGGATTTCAGGCTAGAGACAGGAGGGTCTTCCCATACAAACAGGGAGCTTGGGAATCATTCCAGCACTCCCTCAAATGAGCCAAGGGGAAGCTGACTAGATGAATTCTTCAGTGTTCCTTCCCTGGCAGGCACAATTCAGAAAATCAGAGCGCTTCTGGCTGACCGGCGAGCCAGGCGATGCAGAGGTAATGAGTGTGAAGCCGGGTGCCCAGGTGGGCAAGAGGCACAGACATGCATCAGGCTGAAAAGACCACAGTCACTGGTTTTTGTTTTTTCTTTTGGGTTTTTTTTTTTTTTTTTTTTTTTAAGGCCAAGCATCTCTGACATTTGCAGAAATAAAAGCATCCATAGAGGGCCGAGTGGACTGTCTGGGTGCTGCCTGGTCTCTGCAGGTGCGACTCACTGCCTTCCCCTCTGGGCCTGTGTGGCACAGAGGCCACTCCCTGCTATCCCATCCTGCTTGAGGGAGGGGTGCTCTGGGCTACTAAGGATCCCTCTCAGCAAGTCCTTCCTCTCTGGTCTAGCGGGGCCACCATCAGTAAGCCGAGGCTGTAGCCCAGGCTTGCTCTCATTCCAGGCAACAGACGCAGGGAGAGCTGCTCCCGGAGTGCTGCTCCTGCCTCAATTTGGGGCATTTTAGCATTCAGCCTCACAACGTCCCAAAGCCTCGCAACGAGGGCTCTGTAAGTACCAAAAACAGATGCCAGAAGCGAGAGCCTGGCACACAACATGGGGAAGCGTGAGGTTGGAGGCCAGGAGGTGATCTCTGCAGAAACCTGACCATTTTGTTTATGGTGTTCTGACAATGCTCAGAGCCGTGCTGAGCAGCTGCTCCTGGTACCACGCCGCCTCACAGGCTGCCGAGAAGGTAGCTGCAGCTCTGGAAGGATGACTTGTGTGACACTGACAGCTTTCAGGGCTGCCAGTCCCCTGGCTTCACTGCTCCAAGACTCGAGCCATCTGGAGCCTCTCACTTCTTAAGCCTGAGGCCCAGAATGTTAAAACAGAGCTGGGAGAAGAAACTAACAGAAAAAGGAAAAGAAGAAGGGGGGAAAAAAAAAGAATCGGGACCACTTGCTTTGAACAATGAAAGGACAAGTCCCTCCTGTTAGAATCAGCATCCCACCCCTAGCCAGTCTTCCATGCAGCAGCCTGAGGGATGTTTTTAAAACAATAACCAGATGAAGCCACTCCCCGGCTTTCAATCTGCCGGTGGCTCCCACTGCTGCAGGCTAAATTCCAAAGGCCCTCACGCAGCCCATGGGACTCTGCATGGTGGGTCCCCACCCTTCCCACCAGTCCTTTCTCTCATCACTGCCCCCTTTCAGGCTCTGTGCTCCAAGTACACTAACTGGCCTCCCTTCCTTTCCTGCAGTGCCCACCTTCCTCATGCCCCAGGACCTTTGCATGTGCTCTCCCTCTGCTGAATGCTCCTGGCCCTCTCCACCCCCACTAACTGACAATCTCAGTGAAACATTACTTCTTAAGAGCTGCCCTCTCTGATCCCCAGATTAGATCAGATCCTCCTGCTATATGATCTAACAGTTCCTGCACTTTTTCTTTATGGCACTAATCATAGTTCTTTCACAAAATTAGGTGATTAAATTATGTCTCCTCTACCAGACTGGAAGCTCCATGAGGACTGGGACCTTGTCTAAGTAGGTCCTCACTAGTCCTCTCCTGACCTGTGGAAGGTGCAGAGTTAATATTTCTAGAATGAATGAACCCCAAAGCCAGGGAGATTAGGAAAAGAAAGACTAACAAGTTAAAGTCAAAAATCCATGAGTGGAGTTAGAGAACAGCCTGAGCTTGGGGTTGGGAATTATTTAACCTCTCCAAGACTCAGTTTCTCACTGGTGAATCATTTTAAGTGTGCAGAAAAATTAAGATAATGCATGAAAAGCACTTAGATGACCTAGCCATATGTGTCCAGTTTTTAAGTGGATATACCCTTTAACACAGCATTACTATTTCATTTCTAGGAATATACCCAAGGAAATAATAGGATAAGTATGAAAAGCCTGGCACATGGTAAGTCCTCAAATAAGTATTTGTTAAGGATTACTGAATAAACACAAGGATGTTACAATGTGATTTCTAATGGCAAACAGTGCAATATTCTCCATGTCTAATGGCAGGGAAACAGTTAAGCATATGGTATCACACAGAGCCATTGAAAAGATGAAAATCACTTAGCATGGAATCAAGAGAAAAAAACAAATGCAAAATAGCCTATATGACATACCCCCCTTTAGTAAAAAAAAAAAAAAAAAAAAAAGTGTGCGTGCGTGTGTGTGTGCACATGTGCAGAAGGAAGTATATCACGCCCTTTTATCAATGGGATTTAGGATGGATTTACTGTCTTCCTCACCTATGTTGTCTGAATTTTTTTTACAATGAATATATATTCATTTTGAAACTGTAAAAAAGAGAAAAGAGAAGTGTTTTATTGTGAGGAGAAAGAGACAGAGAGGAGATGATACATAGTCTCTGCCATAGAGGGACTTCTTGGGAAACTCACTCTACCTGCAAGGCAATTCCAGAATAAGAACGAGACAAGAATGGGCTTCTCTCTCTCTCTCTCTCTCTCTCTCTCTCTCTCTCTCTCTCTCTCTGTCACACACACACACACACACACACAAATGCCATCGCTGGGGAAGAATAATTTAGTTCTCTAGTTTGACTCCTAGGAAAGTTCAAAAACTGAAACCCAAAATCTAATGATACCAATATCTCACTTTCTTGATGACTGCAGAATAAGTATTGAAATCAAGTAGTGCAACTGTTTTGACTTTATTTTTATAAATCCTTTTAGCTATTCTAGTTTCTTTTTACATTTCATGTACATTTTAAAATCAACTTGTTATTCTCTACAAAAAAGCCTGATGGGACTTTGAGTGGGATTGCATCGAAGTCATAGATCAGTTTGGAGAAAACTGACATCTAAACCACACTGAGGCTTCCATTCCATGCATATGGTATATCTCTCCATTTAGTTAAGTCTTCTTTAATTTCTCTCAGCAATGTTTTATAGTTTTAAGTGTACAAGTCTTACATATTTTGTTAGTTTTATCCTAAAATATATCAAGTTTTTTTCATGCTGTTGTAAATAACATTACTTTACCTTTATTTTCTAATTGTTCATTGCTAATATATGAAAGCACACTTGTTTTTTTTTTTGTATATTGACTTTGTTTCCTGTAGTCTTCCTAAATTCATCTACTAGTGACAGTAATTTTTTCATAGACTCTTAGCATTTTCTATGTACATGCTCATGTTGTCTGCAGATAAAAATTTCCCTCCTTGCCTCATTGAGCTGCCTAGGACCTCCAGTCCAACACTGAATAAAAGTGGTTAGAGTGGACATAACACACCGTGAACTGTGACATTAGGTACAGGCTTTTTATAAATGCCCTTTGTCAGATAGTGGAAATTCCCTTTTATTCCTAGTTTGCTGAGAGTTTTGTTTTCTTGAAATCATGAATGGGTATAGGATTATGTCTTTTTCCACATCTGTTGAGATTATTGTGCGGTCCTTTGTTCTGTTGATATGGTGAATTACAGTGATTTTCAAATGTTAAGCCAACCTTGCGTACCCCCAATTAACTCCATTAATCATGGTGTATTACTCTTTTTACATATAGCTGTATTCCATTTCCTAATATTCTGTTAAGGATTTTTACATCTATGTTCATGAGAAATGTTGACCTGTAGTTTTATTGTAATGTCTTTGTCTGGTTTTGGTATCAGACATACTAGCCTTATAAAATGAACTAAGAAGTGTTTCATTATCTTTTATTTTCTGAAAATGTTTGAGAAGGCTAGTGTTATACTTTCCTAAATGTTTGATAATATTCACCATGAAGGATTTTTCGTTATGGAAAGATTCTTAACAGCAAATTCATTCAATTTTTTTAATAAATATAGAGCTATTTAGTTTTCCCACTTTTGTGTCATTTCAGTAATTTTGATCTTTAAAGAAATTTGTCTATTTCATCTAATTTATTGGAATTTATTGGCATTATGCTTTGATGATATCCTTTTATTATATTTTTAATGTGTAAAGTATCTGTGGTGATGCATCCTTTTTCATTCATGATATTAGTAATTTTTATTTTTCTCTTTGTTTCTTGACTAGACTAGCTATAGATTTATTAATTTATTAAGAGACAGCTTCTTGTTTTATTGTTTCCTATAATTTGTCTATTTACTATTTTATTGATTTTATTCTTACTTTAAATATTTTTTAAAACTTACTTTGGTTTAAGTTGGTTCTTCTTTTTCTAGCTTCTGAATGTGAAAGCTTAGGTCATCTTTTAAACCTTTGTCAATATGAATTACATTTATTGATTTCAATGTAAATATAGTATAAGCACTTAAAACTATAAATTTCTTTCTAAGATCTTCTTTAGCTGCATCCCACAAATTTTATATGCTGGGTTTTAATTTTAATTCATTTAAAAAATGTTTCTAGTTTCCTTTGTGATTTTTTTTTTTTACCACAGTGGTATGTTGTTTAATTTCCAGATATTTGGGAATTTTTCAGATATCTATTTTGCTATTGAATTCTTGATTAATTCAATTATTGTCAGAAAAACATAAAGTAATCCTTTAAAATTTAATGAGACGTGTTTTATGGCACAGTATGCGGTCTATATCAGTAAATGTTCTATGTACAATTGAAAAGAATGTGTATTCTGCCACTGTTGGGTATTTGTGTCAAAAATCTTAATTAGACAGAGTTGGTTGATAGTGTTATCCAAGTTTTCAGTGTCTTTACTGATTTCCTCTCTACTTGTTCTATGCATCACTGAGAAAGAAATGTTGAAATCTCCCATTATAATTATGAATTTATCTATTTCTTCTTTCAATTCTTTCACTTTGGCATGTACTTTGAAGCTGCATAATTAGGTGCACACACATTTAGTACTATTATATCTTCCTGATGAACTAACCCTTTTATTGTTATAAAATGTCTCTCTTTATCTTGAGTGACATTTCTTATACCAAAGTCTACTCTGCTTTCTTATGGTTAGTACTGCACAATCTGTCTTTTCCCACCACCTTTTTACCTCTAACCTCTGTGCCCTTATCATAAAGTGTGGTCCTTGCAGAAAGCATTTAGTTGGGTATTGCTTTTTTGTTCAATATGATAGTCTCTAGCTTTTAATTGGAATATTTAAGCCATTTACAGTTAATGTAATTATGAATACAGTTATCTCTACTCTCTAGCTCTTTTCTGTTTGTCCTGTTTCATCTTCCTCTTTTTCTGGCTTCATTAATTGGAGTAGTTTTGAGTATTCCATTTTATCTCTACTGCTGGCTAATTAATCACTTCTCTTAGTTTTCAGTGGTTGCTGTAGGATTTGTAATATAAATCTTTAATCACGGTATTCTCTCTTCAGAAAACATTACTTCACCAATAATGTAAGAACCTTTCAACAATATGCTTCCACTTCCCTTGCTTTTCTTTGTATTACTGCTGTCATACATTTTGCTTCTATATATTGTTAATATTTTTGATTTAGACAATCATCTTACTTTTAACAACTTATTGGGATATAACTTACACATCATAAAGTTCTCCCATTTAAAGTATACTTCAGTGTTTTAGTACATTTACAGCCTTGTGTCACCATCACCATAATCTAATTTTGGAACATTTTCATCACCCCAAAACAAACCTTATATCTATTAGCAGTCACCTCCTGTCCCCACTTGACACACATCTCTTCAGCCTTAGGCAACTATTAATTCACTTCCTGTCTCTGTAGATTGCTCTATTCTGGGCATTTTGTATAAATGGTATCACATAATATATGGTCTTTTGTGATTGGCTTCTTTTGCTTAGAATAACGTTTAGAGGTTCATCCATGTTATAGCACGTTATCAGTACCTCGTTCCTTTTTTTTTTTTTTTTTGCCAAATAATATTTTATTGTATAGATATAGCATATTTTGTTCATCAATCAATGGACATTTGAGTTGTTTCTACTTGTTGGCTATTATGGATAATGTTATCATGAATATTTGTGTACAAGTTCTTCTGTGAACATATATTTTCATTTCTCTTGGGTATATACCTACAAATAGAATTGCTGGGTCACATGGTGACTCTGTTTCATATTTTGAGGAGCTGCCACACTGTTTTCCACAGCAGCACCACCATTTTACAATCCCATGAACAATGCATGAGGGTTCCAATTCCTTCACCTGCTTACCAACTTTTTTTTATTATCCATCTTTTTTATTATACCCATCGTAGTGGGTGTGAGGTGGTATATCACTGTGGTTTTGATTTCTGTGATGATTAATGATGCTGTTGAACATCTTTTCACGTGTTCATTGCCCATTCATGTATTTTCTTTAGGAAAATGTCTATTCAAATTATTTGTCCATTTTTAATTGAGTTATTTTTTATTAAGTTGTAAGAATTTTTTATGCATTATAGATACAAGCCCCTTATCAGATATATTTTTTACAAAATTTTCCTCCCAGGCTGTAGGTTGCCTTTTCACTGTCTTGATGGCATCTTCTGAAGCACAAAAGTTTTAAAATTTCAATGAAGTGCAACCTGTCAATCTTCTCTTTAATCACCTTTTGGTGTCATACTAAGAAATCATTCCCCAATCTAAAGTCACTAAGATTTATTCCTATCTTATCTTCTGAGACTTTTATAGTTATAGCTCTTACATTTAGGTCTGTGATCTACTTTGAGTTAATTTTTGTGTATGGTATGAGGCTGGAGTCCAAAGTTCTTCTTTTCCATGTGTATATTCAGTTACCCCAGAACCATTTGCTGAAGAGATTGTTCTATCCTGTTTAAATTGTCTTCACCCCTTTCTTGAAAATCAATTGACCATAAATGTTGAGGTTTATTTCTGCCTCAATTTTACTCCTTTGATCTGTGTGTCTATCCTTACGCCAATACCTCACTGTCTTGATTACTGTAGCTTTATAGTAAGTTTTGAAATTGAGAAATTTTAGTCCTCCAACTTTGTTCTTCTTTTTAAAATTGTTTTAACTGTTCTAGGTCCTTTGCATTTCCATATGAATTTTAGGTTTATCTTGTTAATTTCTGCAATAAAAGCAAGCTGAGATTATGATAAGGATTGCATTGAATCTATAGATCAACTTGGAGACTACTGACATCTTAACAATATTAAGTCTTGTGATCCATCAACATGGGCTGTCTTTCCATGTATTTAGATCTTCTTCACATTCTTTCAAAAATGTTTTTGTAGTTGTCAGTTTATGTCTTATACTTGTTTTTTAAAATTTATCCCTAAGCATTTTACTATTTTTGATGCTATTATTTATAACTGGAATTGTTTTCTTAATTTGATTTTCAAATTGTTGTGATCGTTAGTGTATAGAGATACAATTGAAGTGCTCCTTCTATTTTCTGGAATAGTTTGTGAATGGTTTGTGTTAACTATTCTTTAGATGTTTTGTAGAATTCACCAGTGAATCTATCTGACTGTGGCTCTTCTTTGTCAAAAAGATTTTAAATTTAGTATCACTAGTTGTTTTAGGTCTATTCAGATTCTCCATTTCTTCTTGAGTCAATTTCAGGAATTGTTTCTGTCTAGGATTTTGTCCATTCCATCTAAGTTATCTAATTTATTGGCATACAGTTGCTTATAGTATTTCTTTTATAATTCAGTTATTTCTATAAGGTCAGTAGTGGTGTTCCCTGTTTCATTCCTGATTTTTTAGTCACTTGGGTATTCTATCTATCCATCTATCTCTGTCACTCTAGCTAAAGGTTTGTCAATTTTGTTGATAATTTGAAAGAACCAACTTTTGGTTTCATTGATTTTCTCTATTGTTTTCTATTCTCTATTTTATTTATTTCCACTCTGATTTTTATTATTTCCTTCTGTATTAGTCTGCTCAAACTGTTGTAACAGAATGCCACAGATTGAATGGCTTAACCAATAGAAATCTATTTTCTTGCAGTTCCGGAGGCCTGAAGTTCATGATCAAGGAACCAGCAAATTTGGTTTCTGGTGAGGGTTCTCTTCCTGGCTTGTAGATGGCACCCTTCTTGTTATGTCCTCACTTGGCCTTTCCTCGGTGTATGCTTGCATGGAGAGAGAGAAAGAGAGAGAGAGAAAGAGAGGGAGAGAGGGAGGGAGAGAGAGAGAGTGCGCACTCTGATGTCTCTTCTTAAAAGGATGCTAATACTATTGGATTAGGGTCCCACCCATATGACCTCACTTAAGCTTAATTACTTCCTTAGGGGCCTACCTCCAAACACAACTACACTGAGGCTTAGGCTTTAGCGTTAGGATTTTGGGGGAGGACACAAACATCCAGTCCATAAAGCCTTCCTTTAGTTTGCTTTGGGTTTAATTTGCTTTTATTTTTCTAATTTCCTATGGTGGAAGTTTGGGTTATTTTTTCAGAACTTTTTTCTTTTTTGATATAAGCATTAAAAGCTATAACTATCCCATAAATTTTGGCTAATCATAGTTTTAAAAACCATTTTAAAAACCAAGAAGGAAGATATCTTATATTTACCCACATATTTATCATTTCTGATGTTCCTCATTCCTTTGTGTAAATATGGATTTTCATCTAGTAACTTTTTCTTTCAGCCTAAGGAGTTTCCTTTTATATATCTTGTAGTATAGGTCTGCTAGCAACATATTCTCTGGGTTTTTTTTTTTGGTCTAAAAACATCTTTATTTTATCTTCATTCTTGAATAATATGTTCACTGAATAATGGAATTCTAGGTTGAGGTTTTCTTTTTCTTTTATCAATTTAAAGATGTTGCACCATCTTCTAGCTTGCCATGTTTATGATGAAAAATCAGTGGTAATCCTTATCTTTGTAATGTGTTTTTTCTCTTAAATTTCTCTTTTCTCTAAAGATTTCCTCTTTGTTGCTAGTTTTCAGCAATTTTATTCTATTTCTTGGTGTTCTTTTCTTTGTACATCTCCTGCTTTGTGTTCAGGTGCACTGAGTTTCTAGGACCTGTGACTTTATAGTTTTTAACCAAATTTGGAACATGTTGACCATTATTTTGTTTCAAATATTGTTCAGCCACACCACAGAAAAATATGTCTGGGCCTCCAATTATACGTATGATAGATCACTTGCTATTGCTCCAGAGTTCGCTGAGGCTCTGTTAGTCTCCCGTACCCATTCTTCTCTAGGTGCTTCAGGTTAAGTACTTCCTACTGCTTTATCTTCAAGCTCACTGATCTTTTTTCCTACTGTGTCCAATCTGCTATTAAGATTGTGATAGCCAGACTCTAAGATGGCCCCAGTGACATCTACCTCCTGGTATTCAACCCCTTGTGTAATCCCAACTTGTAGGTTTTGAGCATAAAGGCGACTTACTTTTAACCACTAGGACACATCAAAGATGAGGGGATGTCATTTCTGTGATTAGGTTGCAAGAGACTGTGACTTCTGTCTTGCTAGCAACTCTCTCTATTGTCTTTTTAGCTTGCATACTTTGGTGAAGCAGGCTGAAATGTTGGAGAGCTTCATATAGCAAGGTAATAAAGGTGGCCTGTGGCTCACAACCAGCTAAGAACTGAAACCCTTGCTTGGTCCAACATCTGTCAAGCAACTGATTCTTATGACTACCAAGATAGCTTAGAGGCAGAGCCTCTTTGGTTGAGCCTGCAGATGAGACCTCAGACCTGGCCAATACCTTGATCTCAGCTTTGAGAGAGACCCTGATGCAGAGGACCCAGCGAATCCATGTCTGGATTCCTGACCCTCAGAAACTGTGAGATAATAAATGAATGTTGTTTTAAGCTGCTAAGTTTGTGGTAATTTGTTACATATTAATAGATGACTCACCTGGTGAGATTTCCACATTAGATATCATATTTTTTAATTCTAAAAGTTCTGTTTGGTTCCTTTTATATATTACGGTTCTCACCTCACTAGGTCATATTTTCCTAGTTTTTTTTTTTCCCACAAGTTTAATAACATTTTATTGAATGTAGGGCATTGTGAATGATATATTATTGAGTGTGGATTTTGTTGCCTTACTTTAAGGAATGCTCAATTTTGTTTTGTCAGGCACTTGCATTACCTGCAGATAAGCTTGCTCATTTTGAGGTTTGCCTTTATGTTTTGTTACGGTGAGTCTAAAGCAGTCTTTACTCCAGGGAGTGTTTAGCCCTATTATTGAGGTCCTTCTGGGGTCTCCATTGAATACCCAAGTACTCATCAATATCTCTTCACACAAGCTAGTCTGAACTTGAACATCTCCCAGTCCTATGTGAGCTCTGAGAATTTTTAGCTTACAGCTCCCAGTGGTTGTTTATTTGACCAAACTCATGGGGTTACACCTTATGGATACCCAGCTTAGTATTTAGCCAAAGACTCAAGGGGAGCTACTGTGCAGATTTCTGGGCCTCTCTCTCTGCCTGTCTCCCCTCTCCTCAGTACTCTCCAGTACTCTGCCCATCAACTCCAGTTGTCTCAACCTCCTCAGACTCCAGTGTCATCTCCTCAACTCAACTAGACTGCCGGCTCCATGTGGATACTTCCTATCCCCATGCTGCTGTCTGGAAAATGTCTCCAGCCAGACATCCAGAACTTCCTTGTGTGTTTCCTCCTCTCAGCTATCACAGTCCTACGCTGCCTGTTGCCCAACATTTGACAACAGTTCTTTCATATGTTTTGTCCAGTGTTCCAGTTGGTTTTAGTGGATGGTACATTCACCACTAGTTACTGTGCCATTGCCATTAGAGGTCTTTGGGCTTTCTTAGAGATGTACAAGAGGGAATGGGACAAGCACTTAGCCCCACCCTTTGGGTTCCAAAGCTTTGTGCAGAGACTCAACTGGCTCCATCACTGGAGGGTTGGGGCAGAAATGTGCCTCACCAGCTGTGTCATAGCCTGAGATCCCAAATCTTCATTAGCACTAATCATGATAACCAATCCTTTTGCCTTCTCAGCAAATAATCCATCAGCATGTGACAAGAATCTATCAGAAAGCCCCTCAGTCTATCATGGATTTGTTTATTCTGTGGGTTGCATCAGATTCCCCATGTGCAAATTGGGAATCTGAGTCCCTTGGTCCGATGGCAGGTCTGGATATGTGACTTTGGTGTGGTCCCAGGACACACGTATATCTCAAGCATCCAGCACACTGTCACATAGAGAGCCTCTGGCTACAGGGACCCTCCTTGACCCCTAATAGAAGCACAAACCCCAGGGGATCTCCAATCTCACAGATATAGAGACTCAATCACCCAAGAAGCTTCTAAAACATCACAGCTGCCCAGGTCCCACTCCAGATCTACCCTGGCACTCCATGGTGATTCCCACGCACAGCCAAAGATTGTTCTGTCTTCTTGTGTTTTATGATCAAAGAACTCACGAACATGAAAGTTGAAGACTTCAGAGAAAGGCCTGTGCCTTGTAAGCCATCCAAAATCAGACCCAGGGGACATGAAGGTGACTCAACTCCAAGAACAGAAAATACTGAGTTCTCTCTGGATCGTGGCACTTTTAAATAGAACAGCCTTGGAGAACATTCTGACCAATCTCCCCCCAGCACTCCTCCACACTCCACCCTTCCACTTGTAGATGAAAACACCAACCCCCAGAGGTTTTAAGCAACATGTCCAGTATCCGTCGGCCCAGGGCGAAGTTACCCATCCAGAACTTTGCCCACTGCCTCCCAGAGCCCTGCTACGATCCCGTCAGTGGCTTCTCATGAAGCTTAGAACAGAATCCCACATCCTGACCACAGCTGAGCCTCCTGCACCACTGGCTCCTGCACCTTCCAGCCGCATCTTACCCCACCCTCTCCTTGTCCGCTACTCCCCAGGCCCACCGGACCCTTTTGGTCAGTAGAACAACTGAGGCCCTTCCGCCCCAGGGTGTCACACTGTCCTCTGTGCTGAAAATGCCCCACCCCAGCTCTTCACAGCAATGGCTCTTCCTCCTTCAAGTCACAAGTTGAATGTTCCCACATCATTTAGGCCCTCTTGGACCACCAAAGGCCAGTGCCCAGCTGCTATCTCCTTCTGGCCATGTGCCTTGTGTGTTACTCTCCAGCACTCCTCTCTGGTGGCCCAGAGGGACTCACTGCTTACCTCTGTCCTGTCTGACCCCCCACCCAACCTCTCGGCACTAAGCTGGGATCTTTGAGAGGGCAGAGAACGCATGTTTTGTGCACCACTGTATCCCCAATGCCCAGCAAAGAGTCTGGCATACAGTGGGCTTATAATCACGTTTCTTGAATGAATGGATGAATTAAATAACTAATCATCAACTGATAAGTGGCAGAAATCCCTTTGTCTCTAATCTCCCAGGTGTTACAAGGGCAGAGGCTTTGGGGTCCCAGGCTATGCCTGCAGTGGACCCCGTGCTGGCACTCCCAGCCCATCGCCCTGCCGACATCAGGTTATGCTCTGAACACAATGAGGCCTGAAGTCCAGACACCCCAGCTCGTGGCCAGGCACAGGTTTGCCCACAATCGAACGGTGTTCATGGCTCCGTCCTCCAAGCATGCCAAAGCTCTGCAGGCCTGTTCTCTCGCCAATCGACTGGATCTGCACAAGCAATGAGGGAGAACTTAGGATTCACCGGTCTCCACTCTAACAGCCCGGGAGCTGCACTCCCCCATCCATGGGCAAAGGCTTTCATGTTGAAGCTAGAAGCAACAGCCAAGCACTGTCGGGGGAAAAGAGCTCAATTTTCTTATGTTGTTCTCCTGTGTGCCCTTCAAGTCTCCAACCAAACCATCAGACAAGACCTACCCTGTTCACCGCTTTGAATCCTAAGTTTCTGATTATGAGTCAGAGCCTGGTGCAGGGCTAGTAGAAGAATGCAAATCAGAGTGTAAATAATGGGCAGTCTCCAGGCTAGGACAGTCCCGGGGCTGTCCAACAGAAGTATGATACGAGCCACGTTTAAAATTTTCTAGTAGCGGCAATGAAGAAGTAAAAAGAAACAGGTGAAGCTGATTTTAATAATATATTTTATGTAGCCAATATATTTAAAATATTATTTCAACATGTAATCAATAAAAATATTAATGGGTTATTTGACATGGCTTTTTTTCATACTAAGGCTTTGAAATGCAGTGTGGCTATTACACTTACAGCACTTGCACAAGGCACATTTCAAGTATTGTGTAGCCACGGGTGGCCCGCGGCTGCTGGTGCAGACAGTGCAGGAAGAGACCGACGGCTCCCAGATCACGTGTCGGGGGAGGCCGCACGGCACCTGCCCCAGCTGCCCGCATGTCAGAGAGGAAGCTGCTCACAGCTTTCTGCTGCTGCTTGGGTTAACTCACTTGCATTTATTTGGCTTTTTATAAACAAAAGTCAAATTTAATGCATTCCATTCATCATGAGGAAAGGGCAGAACTCCTAAGGAGAGCTGTCAAACAGACACTCTTTTCGTAAATAAATAAAAAAGGTGACTTGTGCAGGAAAGGAAAATCATACTGAACTGAAATCTAGGATATTTTTCCCCCTTTTAGATCCAGAAGCCAAAATATTGTTAAGACTTTTTATCAACAAAGATAATGAGTTGTATAATTTATGTAAATTAACTAATGCTGCTTGCATTTTCTAGAAGAAACATAAACTGCATTATTTATTTGATGTGCTTTTCGGAGTAAAAAATAAGTATAATTGGATATTGTACCTAACAGATTTGTTTCCTATTGTTTTCTTGTTAGCGTTGGTGGGTTTGAATATAAAATACAGAATTGCTAAGCATACTGCATATGTGAAAATAGGGAAGATCTGTTTAAAAGACAGTCGTCTGACCGGGGTCCTTGACCACAACTCCTGTGCGGGAAGGAAACCGCACGCATCAGGTGTCACAGCACGGCCTAGTCGGCAGGCGCTGGTTATTTTCAGCTCCTATGGGGTACCAGTCGGCCAGCACCCGTGGAATACAAATCATGTCATTTTCACTCCCTAAAATCTTCCCATCTTCTCAACTCAAAGTACGATCCAAGGCACCAGCAACATCGGCCCCACCTGGGGACTTGCTATAAATGCAGCATCTCGAGCCCCACCCAGACCAAATGAGTCAGAATCCTCAGGGGACTTGTACGCACATTCAAGTTTGAGAAACACTTTTCTACATCATTTGCAGTGAAGGCGCAGCTCCTTCCTGGGCCTCTCCGTGTCTAGGACACAGCCAGAGCTGCACAGAGGAAAGGCTTGGGGCTGGGTTCCCCAACTCGTCTGTTCCCGGTTCACAGCATCGACCCACACTTCCCTTCACATCTAACATATATTGGAATGAGCAATACATAGTCACACATTGCAATTCTTAATATTATCATATTAGGAGCATTAAAAAGGCAAGAAAGGATAATTAAGCAAAATAAATTAAATGAGCATCTTGAAATACACAGCCTTGGAAATATTTTTGCTGCCTAAATGCTCACTAACATCTGTTGGCCTCTATCGTGCTTGCTATTCTTTTTTCTGATAGTCAAAGCACAAAATATGGTAAAAATACCAAATGTAAATATCTCTGATTCGCAACCTTGTTTATGCAGCAAAAGATGGCCCTAAAGCGGAAGAAGGAACTCTATGGAAAACCCACCGATCTCTGGGAGGACCGTCTTGTTTGGGAACAGAGGTAGGAAGGAGGGGGAGGGGCTTGCCTCCCCACCCCCACCCCCCCAAGGAACAAGGCTTATTCACTCAATATCAGGGTGAGGAAAAACAAAAAAAAACATCTCAGACCGAAAAGGAATGGAAGGTAATTTACTGAATTTATTTCCTCTCGTCTCCCTTAATCATGTAAAAACAAAACTCAAAAATGTTCTACATTCTGGTTTGTGTCCAACACAACGCGCAAACTAACCGAGTATAAAAAGCATTGCTTTGCATTATATCAGTTAAAGTAAGTGTAACAATTGCTCTTCCTACCCCCGAGCTCTGTTTCCTTTCTGTTTTTGTTATAATTCAGTCCATTCACAATATGTCATTGCAAACACTATTTGCAAAAGAAAGTATAAAAAACAGATTCTTTATTTCTTAGTGCATTTATTTTCATTTCCCCTTCTCAGCCTCCCTGCATTTATACCATGCTTCCATCTGGAGGGCTTAAAAAAAGTTAGAGATGAAGTTACTATACAGAATGACGCACACACTCATCTGCTATTTAGCCTGAGAATTTTATTGCCAGGTGTTGCGAAAAGAAAAAAATAAGGCCAAAATACTGTGTGGCGTCTCGTTTCCAAACATGTCATATTGTGTCTGAAGGTACTCATTAGTTTGGGAGGGAACCCACTTCAATAAGGCTTACTTAACCGTCTTGCAGGAAAAGGCAAGTGTGACCAGTTCTGCCACTGGAACTGCAGCCAGTTCCACTGCCAGTGTCAGAGGGTGCCCGGCACGCACGTCTCTGCCCAGTCACGGGTGGGAACCACCACAGGCTCTGCCGTGCCAGCTCTCCAAATGTTCATTCGGTCCTTCAGGAAATAGAAACTGAGGCCCTGCTGTGCTAGGTGCTGGTGAGACAAAGAAACCAAGCAAACAAGGAAACAATATCGCTGCCCAAACTGAGACCCCTCTAAGGGGTGCTCTAAGAGTTTTGTGCAAGGGAAAATGCATTCCACGAGAACAGAACAACCAACAACCCCACGGGCTGTAAAGAGACCGAGGGGTGCCCACCTCTAGGTGGAGGCTATAACTTAAGACTCTTTCAACTATTTCGCAGCAATTAAAGAATTAAAGGTCAGCAGCAAAACTTGCTTCCTTGTGGACTGATTAGTCCCATGGAAAGCCCAAGCAGATTCTGTTTGTAAGAAATAACTGCTGAATAGTTCAGAATGTGCTCTTTTGGGAAACTGAACTTAATATGGCATTATATTGACAATTAGGTCTAATGCCACGTATAAAAGCACACACAAAAAATGAGAAGTTTAAGTAAAATATCAGTGTTGGGGCATCACACCGTATAAAGGGACTAAGCATTCATTTCAGCCTCACTGCACAGGGGCGAATAAGGAAACTGGTGGGAAAGAAGGAGTCTTGGACCTTCCCAATTTAGTTTCCCACAGTCTCCTACAGAAAAGATGGTGTATTTAACATCTGTCCAATATTGTGGAGAGAAAAAAAAGAAGTCATGAAGTATTTTGCAACTCAAGCTATCAGACTACACTAATATGAATGGGCTGTCTTTAAAAAGTTCATGAAAATGTTTGTATTCTCTTTTAATTGGTTTTTCCACAAACTTTTCTGAAGTGCCTACGTACTTTTGAAATGTCACTGTAGAGCATGTGGGCTTGTTATCCATTGCTAAAGGTCACCCGGGAGCTCCACCTATGTTGTCTGTCGTGGGACTGTGGTTTGGGCCGCCACACCTGCTAACCCCTCCCTGGCTCTGTGTTGTTTGAGAACAGGAACCACCCCGGGGCCCAATAAAGCAGAGCATTCCTGTCTACGTGCCATCCTCTGTGCAAACTCAGCTCACCAGATGAGTTTCTGCTGCCCCATCGGCTTCTGCAAGAATGGGTTCAGGCTAACATTCTACATCCTACAGGAGCTGACCTCCCTTCCCTCAGAGTTCCAAGATCTAATAGTCGCTCATGGTCTCCTCCAAGACTTAGATTTTTTTAGGAAGTTTTAAGTAAAAAGGACCCTAGTCAAATACAGTGTCCTGGGCTCCTGTAGCATCTCAGGTGCTAAAATACATAGAACTCAGCAGAGCTTTTTATCATTAAAAGTTAGAAATAAGAAAACAAAAGCATGGAGATTAAAGAGCTGTGAACACTATACACTAACCAAGGATAAAAAAAATCGTCATCGATGAGTGAAGGATGGAAGGAACCAGAGGGAAGGGGAAAACCCACAGCCACTTGCGGTGAAATTTATGTTTCCATAAGTGAAACATTAGGATTCTCACACAGAGGAGAAATTATTGATACACGTGTTCCCTTAAGAAAGGTTTCTCAAGAGGCCCATTCCAGATTTAATAATAATCCATATTCTCCCTCTGAAATGGCAAACCAAACCTTTGATTTCCTTATCACCAGTGCAGATACATGAATCATTAAGTTGCAAACCAGCAGAGGTTCAGTTTATCACACGCCACCTAGAATATTTAATAAAATAAATTCTAAATCATCAGTTCACGAAGAGTCAACATTTCTTACACTTTGTAATAAACGTCTACCTCTTGCATCCATCATAAAACTATGTAAATTGCGGCAGCAGACATAAAAGAGAACCTCTCAGTTTCCTCGTGCTGTCACGTAAATACTTAATCACATCTGCGCCCTCCCTTCGGTCACTGCTCTAAGGGGACTCTGTTAAATCTAACACAGACAGGCTTCTTTCAAAGCACTTCCAGCCTCAGATGCAGGTGGTTCAACCTTTCCATCTTCTGTGACGTCCCAATCCCTTAACCCACTGACTCTTGGCAAGGACACTCGCGTTGGCTCAGCTGGACACAGGAGCACTGAGCATGTCATTGAGACTTATTACTGCCCTACCCTCTCTGCCATGCCACGAGCAGCACCCTGGGCTCTTAGGAGAAACAGGACCTTTCCCATCTCCCACTGTCAAACTGCCCTGAGCAAGAGACGTTGCCTAACTTTTTCAGGCTGAGGACAACTTAGAATAAGACAAGGAAGCCTATGCCACGTGGACGTATTGCCACCAAAAATAAAGAAAAAGAAGAAACCCTACTCTCACCAGGTTAGTCATGAACAAAAGTGTTAATTCCTTGCAGAAATGTAAGCTGAGTATGAAACACATCAGGCTGCAAACATGAGGGCTAGAACATACTAGAGCTCAGACTGAAATCCTTAAAAGGGTTTGTGGCAAGTCCTCGATCATCTCCCACAAACTCTCACTAGTTCTCATAACACCCCACTTCTTCTAGAAACTGCTGCCACTGTCTCGAATAGGGTGGTCAAACTACACCCAGGGTCCAAATCCGGCCCACAGATTGTCTTTGTAAGTAAAGTTTTATTGGAACACAGCCACATGCATTCATCTATGGCTGCTTTCAGGCTACAACGGCAGAGTGAATTGTTGCAACAGACACTCTGGCTCGCAAACCTGAAAATATTTACTGTCTGGCCTTTTATAGAAAAAGTCCATTCATTCAAAATTCATTCATTCATTCAAAAAATGATTATTGAGCACAGTATGTACCCAGTACCAGATACCACGCCAAGCACTGGCTATAGCAGTAAACAGACAGGCAAGTTCCCTGTTCAGAGGAGCTAAAGAATGCAAGGACAGGGCTGTTTCACCTGGAGAACAGAGAGCTGAAGGAACTGTTTAGTCATCACTAGTTAGTGATTCTGCCTTCAGAAGCCTGCTATTCTCTGTCTTTCCTTGCCAAGGGCAGAGTAAGGAATAATAAGCTCAAACCATATAATCAGAGATTTCAGTTAGATATTTTTTAAAGGTGCTGGGAATCAAGTAATGAATTGCCAGATCAACTTGTGAAATTTTTCTTTGGACTTTTTTCTTAGGATAAGGTAAAAACAAACAAACAAACAAACAAATTAAAAAGTCACCTGCCTGGGTTGAGGCACTGAGGCAGGACCCTCCCTATCTGCTGCAAGAGGATGGCATGTGTCAATACTTTCCGAATCAAGGTGCACAGGAATCACACGGGATCACTCTAAAAGGCAGACGTCCATTCAGCAGGTCTGGGGTGGGGCCTGAGACTCTGCATTCCTAACAGGCTCCCAGCTGAGCCAATCCTGCTGATCTCTGGACCACACCGAGCAGCAAGGAGCTCTGTGACAGCTTCAGTTGCTGTGCTGGTCCCAGGTTTTGCACGAGTGGGGTATGAGTCTTGCAAGAGGAAGTAAGGCATACCCTGCAGGCTCACAGCATTACAAGGTGTTGGAATTACGAAGTGCAAAGAGGAAATGGAAGGTCATTTCATCTGCCCAGGAGAAAAACTCAAGAAGCAGAAAGGCACTCTTTCATGAAATCATCTGCTTTCTAGCTACAGTTCCGGCCTCGTATCAAGGGAGAGCGTACATGAGGAAGGACGCTCAGCAGACAGAAAGCCAGACACGCACACAGGAGAAAACAGGAGACCAGAGCCAGCGCCTTCAAAGCAACCTCGGCCAGAGCAGCCATGTGCATGGCTGTTCCCTTCTTTCATCTGTCGGGTAGCGTTTCTCTCCCGCACTCCTACTGGTAACAAAAAAGCCATCGTCTGCACCTCTATTGTCCCCATGTTTTTTTGTAGCAGTGTGTAAAGCAGACGGACAGAGTGACATGGGCCTAATTAGTTTGCAAACCATATACCTTCCCTCTGCTGGTGACTAAGTAATGTCAACTAAAGTGTTTTGAGTGTGACTCTCTTAGGACGAGGCTAGAGATTGGTGCCAACTCATCGTAGAATGCCCCCACACAGACACAAGCCACAGCTGCTGATGACAAGAGTAAATTTCCCCAGTATATTAGGGAATCAAAAACTGCAGAGAAGATCAATATTTTATGATTCAGTCAAATGATGGCCAGAGACATTCTTTACCTGATGACAACAACCATGGCTGGTCATCTACACAGGGGAAAAATGTATATCATGGTCTTCAAATGCACCCCAAACTTCTGGATGAGGCCGTAAATCATGCTTATAAATACCTGGGTTGTGTCACCTGGGTAACACCCAGCTCTGTCTGCTGTATGCTGGGACCCAAACAGAGAACAGCCCTTGGTGAAATTTGACAGTGGTATTCAAGGGTTTACATCGTAATTGAATATGCTAAAATTTCCATTTGTGTCCTCCTGGGCTAATCTGCAATGATGTTAAGGGACTGTTATGATAATAATTAAATACAACTTCAGCATACCAAGTTGATATTCCACCACTCTCCCTTCAGCAGGGAGTTTCTAGCTTAATAAGGCTCAAATCAAGTTTAAAAAAGGAAATTACAAAATATTTTGCATATTGTCATCTGCCAGATATAGAAGGAAGGCAGAAACTACCATGATGCTTCCTTCAAAATCTTCCTGGCACATCTTTTACTAACAAGCTTCCCTCCAAACACCGCTGGGAAGGCCTGCCTTTCTCGGGTAGCAGCCTCTAAGGGCACCACATCTGGGCTTCCAGAAATCCTAGGGCTTTGGTATTTGAGAGGCACCCAGGATTTACTTTTCAGAGGCAGCAAGCAGTTCCCCACCTCTGGCAGCACTTGGGCTTGCTGGCAAACTGCCGGAGTGCCTTCTCTCCCTCGCCGTGGCCAGGGTTGTCCTGTTTTTTATGGTTCTTGCATCAATAATGTGTCTGCAGATAAACCAACTCACTTGCTTGTGTCTTCAATGAGACCAGTCCCCAAAGGAGACAAATCTCTGTCTGCAGAGACTCAAAGGAAACTGCTCTGATGGTCGGAAAGATGTCAAATAAAATACAGGATGCCCAGCAAAATGTGAGTTTCAGATAAACACCCGGTATATTTCAGTACAAGGATGTCCCAGATATTGCACGGGACATATTTGTACTAAAAATGTATCTGGTGTTCGTCTGGAATTCAACTCTAACTGGGGGTCTTGTATCCTGTTGTGTGTGTGCAGGCACATGCACGCACTAAACCTGGCAACCCTGCATAAGGAGAGCGGCACACACACCCTCGCCAGAGTGAGCATATCCTGGACTTCGGGACACATGGGAATGCACAGTTCATGTTAGCAGAAGACAAACACCTCGTTACCCCTAAGCGAAGGTTCACATGGGAATGACCAAGGCTCCAAAAGGACTTGGATCAAATCACAGCCAAGGAAAGACAGCGGGTTAGGTGGGCGTTCAGGATGCTTGCAGACAGGCTCCCAAACTCCAAAGTGGACCCAGGGGCCTGCCCTGCCTCCTTCCTGTAGTCCCTGAATAAGCTGAGGATAATAACAGAACCTGCCTAACAGAGATGGTACCGAGTAACTGCATGAGACGATGTAAGTACAACATGAGCACAAGACAGATATGCAGTGAGAGCTCAGTCAGCGATGCCGTCATTACTGTCACTGTTGTTATTTGGCTGTAGTTAGGGAAGAGGGCGCCTTAAGAAGGCTCTTGCAAAAATTCCTATGTTGAAAACTAACCCCCTAGGTGATGGTGTTAAGAGGTGGGTCCTTTGGGGATGATTAGGTCACAAGGGTGGAGCCTCAATGGATGGGATTAGTGACTTCCCACATAACAGGGACCCCTGAGGTCTCCCTCATCCCTCTCACCATGTGAGGACACAGTGAGAAGATGGCCATCTGTGAACCAGGCCAGGTGTCTGGTGGGCCCTCCCCAGACACCAAATCTGCAGTTGCCTTGATCTTGGACTTCCTATCCTCCAGAGACATAGATTTCTGTTGTTTAAGCCTCCTAGTCGGTGGTGTTTTGTTTTAGCAGCCCAAACAAACTAAGACAGAGGAAGAAGCACGACCACCACCTTGCCAGGCCTTCGTGAACTCAGCAGACTGTGGACAGCCAGGGCTGCTACTGCTCCTACAAAACATAGCCAGCCTGAGGTTACTTATTAGTCACAATCTTAATTATATAACTTGGGTAGGGACATGTCACCAGGAATGCTAAGTAATTCGAAATTAAGGAAAGACTATGGATGTGAGCTCCTCAATTGATTTCTCCAAAACACATCCAGGTAACAGGAAATTAAGTTTTAACTTGTTAGCATACTAGCAGAACGCTGCACAAAAATGTGGATAATTAAAAGTCAGCAGAGAGCTATGGGAGATTCTCCAAGGTGCCCCTGAACAGACTGGCTCTCTCTGCTGGAGACGGTCGTAAGACAGGACGCCTTAACCACTAGCTCCTGAAGCCAGACAGGAGAGGCAGCCCCAGATTTGAAACCAAAGACCTGGGTTCAAGTCCCAGATATGCCACTAATGCAGACAACCATATCTGCCACTGTTGAATCATAGGGTTGGGGTGAGGCTCAAATAAGGTGGTAACTGTGAAGGCGTTCAGTCACTGAGCAGACCCCACTGCTGAGAGCAAGATCCGGGAAGCATGCTGACCCAGCTCATGCAAACCCTCTGAGGCCCTCAACAATAGACTGGTAATTTTAACAATTGCCACATCATACTGAAATGACCAGATGTGTCTCTATGTTTTCCAAGCATGATGCTGCATCTTATTTATCTCCATATATCCTGCGCTTAACAGGTTGCCAAGTATCTGGATACCAGATACAGGCTTTCTAGCGTCTAGAAAATACTACATACTCAGCAGACGGGTGGACACACGGTGAGTCTGACGGGGAATGGAACGAAATAACACATCCGCAGACCAAAGACACAAAGTCGTTTACTGAAAGTCAAAACATGGATTCTATGTAAAGATCACACAGGGGAGCGGGCAGACTTTCCTCTCTGTGAGCTTCGGCCGCTCGGCTGTTTCATTAGCCAACTTACTTCCACCTTCTCTCTTCATTGCTGTTTCCAAACTTGATTTGGGCACCATATATGTTTGCACCTGGCTATTTAGAATATTTTCCATCAGCTGCAAGCAAGACACCTATTTATCTTATGGCTGCAAGCGGAGCTGAAATGATCTGGCATTGCCACGAGGCAGACAGTTATTTCATGCCCTGTTAATTCCTAATGCAGTAACTACAATATCATTCCTACTTTTAAAAGAGGTGCTTTTTTTTTTAAATAGTGGCCTAAGTGCCCAAGTAAGGAACATCACTACTAATGAGGCTGAGCCCCCAAACATAGCCTCGTTACCACCGCTGCCGTGTTCACGCTGGGCTTCTAGCTTTAAGACAGTTAATCAAAAAGTCAAAGAAACTCTTCATTCTTTTTAGGCAACACAAACGGGTCAGCTAAACTCAACTTTCTCTTCACACCTGAAATGACAAGCAGAGGTGATGGGCTGGCATTTCTGCTGAAGGCAGTCCAGACCAGGGCGCTCCTTTCCTGCGGAACAGGCTCAATGGAAAAGGACGACTGTCCGTCAACCACGACAGAGCCACCGGCCTCTGTGACATGGCCACCCATTAGTTCCAAAGGCAGGATGTTGTAGAAAGTCATGCTTTAAGATCGGACCAGGGAGAGCCCCATCCTCAGGAGGCAAATATCTGGTCTGGGTAGGGCTGGAAGAAACACTGACACGTCGCACCTGGTACTTCGAGTCACGTGAGCTATTTTTTAACCAACTATAACCACATACTGGAACTTCCCATCCCTACCCTGATACCTTACCATCTCCCACCATGCCTGACTTCCTTACGTTTACGTCACTCTCTTAAGGTCAGTGTGCCTTGGGTACACCTGCTGCAGATTCCACACGGGGCCTATAACTCTTCTACCCCAGCCCTTACAACCCTGCGTTAGAGTTGCGTGCTTAAGTATTCTGTCTCCCCGTGACATTGGGGACCACGCACTCCTCTTCACATCCCCGCATTCTCAACACCTATCATGGTGCTGCTGGAGAGGAAGAATCCAGTGACTAGCTGAATACATATTGTGTTCACTTTATCTGATCCCACCTGCGTGCCAGAAGCAACTGGGATAAGGGCAAGACTTGAGCTTTAGAGCCAAGCAGATCTGGGCTCAAGCCCCAGCTCTGCCATTGATTTGTGGCATGATGAGGGACAAGAGAAACCCTCTCTGACACTCAATCTCCTCATCTATAAATGGGTATAATAACATGTACTTGCATGGATGTTTTATGAGGATGCAACAAGATGGTTTACGTGGTGCACAGGAGATTCATAAGCCTGTGACTGTCCTGTGCTGAGTGCATGGCTCCCATCTGTAGTGGGAACCCAGCAGTGAAGGAATTGCAGAGGTAGGGAGCTGACAGGGGGCCTGGGTTCTGACACCCCAGCATCCTCAGGAGAGAGGAGTGAATGCCAGACACGAGACAGTCCTGCAAGCTTCAGGGGCCAGAGAACAGTGCGTGAACTTGGAAGGAATCTTCCAGCGTGGCCCAGAGAACACATCAGCTGTGGCTGACCTCACCCAGCTCCTCCGACCACACTGAGGATGCTGGAGTTACAGCAATGCTCCACATGTGGCTCTTGGCTCTGGGCAGCTCCCCCAGCCCCAACATCCCTCCCACCGCCAGGCCCCCGACAAGCAGGCATACATCTGCCTGGGGAGCAGGACCAACGTCAGACCTGCTGAGATTTCATCTCATGAAACGTTGACATCGCAACCACCTTCTTTTTCCTCCCTGACAACCTTTGTCATCCTTGGAAACCGTATCGAGCTAGCTTCTCCTTGGCTTACAGACAAGACAACTAATCATGGACCTAACCACTCGTCCGCTTCAAAAGAAGCTGCCCCATCCTGTGCTTCACTGAGAAAATCGATGTGCCTTTGAGTTGCCATGTGTACAGAGGGCCCCAGCCTCGGAGAACAAAAGATGCTAGACCGCTGAGCAGTTCCACGAACAGGGCTGGAAGTTTCCCTGGCCTGAGGGAAGGCTTATAAAAAGTGATATGCTAAATGATAGATCCAAATATCTTTATTATGCTCTTGAACTGAGGAAACCAGCTCAGGTGGTAGAAAAATCACAGCTCTAAGACCCTGTGCAGGACTGTCTGCCCACCCAGCAGAAGGGTTAGCTGGCTGGCACCGTGCCTGGCATGATGTAGGCACTGAGTCGATGAAAGCTGCCTGATCGGATCCACTGAAAGAAGAAGCAGCGTTTGGACTAGGAAGCCCCCTCCTTCTGTGAAAGGCAAAGCCCCATGTATATCGTCGTTGCAATTTCCCTGGTGGAAAGGGCCACCCACCCACTGTCCCAGAGCCTGACCACTGGCATTCCCAGCCCCTGGCCCAGATCTGAGATAATGCAGGAGAAATGCTGGTGAGATGTAGGGGCTGGTCTTGCCTGAAAGTTCTCACTTGGGGCTTTTTAAAAATCCATGCCCGTGATAGACTATTCACAGCAAAAACCTTCCATTAACATAAGAAGGTACGCATCCCCACTAATAATGAAGAAAAACTCAAATTTGAATTGAAAGGGGTACCATCTTTCATTCATCAGTGTGTGAGAAGGTGGGGGGGGGAAATGGTCATTTCCATGGCTGGTGGGCATGAGATAAGTACAGCCACTTCAGAGCAGTTAGGCAGTATCTCATAAAACTGAAAACGCTCATACGTCACACTCCAGCAATTCCAGGTCCAGGCTGCATATGAGCATAAGAAGACGTGTGTTGTAAGAAAGTTTATTGAAGCATTGTTTGTAACGCTGAAAAACAGGAATCTGAGTCCACCCATGGGGGAACGGCTCAAGTGTGTATACAGTGGAATACTATAGAGCTGTTAGAAGGGATGAAGGGGATCTAAATATCAGCCTAGATAGCTCAGACCACGGTGTTACATGGAAAAGGTAAGCTACAAAACAGCATGTAAATTACACACGTGCACTCCTGCCTGACTTCAAGTGCTTGGCTTGTGTCCCATCTCACCTAAGAAGCAACTCTGATCAACCCAGCCCACTCTGAACTCCCAGGACTCTTATCCTAAAAGCTCGGACTTCTCTACTGCTCGGCACCGTTAATGTGTGTGGACACGTCTGTCTCCTCAACTTGACCATGAGTCCGGAGTTAAAGAACATGGCTCCTGTTCTCTGTGGACGCCACAGGTCATGCACAGAGCAGGTGCACGGCCAGTATTTGCTGACGACTTGGTGCAACAGCCCCCGAGCTCAACAGGAAAGGCCACAACCATACAGTGCCTCGCCGTGCATGGCTTCTGTCTCCAAGAACCTGAAAGCAAACGTCCTCGTGTGGCTGGCCAAGGCTGCCCATTCCCACTAAATGAGAGCCACAAATAACTCTAAACACAAACATGGCCTAAAAATAGCCATAAATCACTCAGATTCTACCCAGTGACAATTCTAATTTATAACACAAGGGGAAAAAATGAACACTGTGGCCCTGTTGCTCCCCCCGCCCCCAGACTTCGGAGCTGCTGCTGAGGAAGAATCCCACCCTGTGGTTACCTACAAGCAGAAGTTCCTGACTTACTTATTACTAATGATGAAATACACCAGGGCCCTAGGGGTGCAAGGGCTGTTTGAGGTTGTTTTAGTGTGAATTCTTGCAGGCCCAGCTCGTCCCAGCATGAGCCACCTCCTCATTCTTGGGACCCACACATGCTTTTTCTCACTTTCTATGTATTCCTCCCCCAGAAAGCAAGGCCCCACCTCCCTCAACTCCCTAAGACAATGGCTAATGTATTTGTACAACCACTGGTCACAGGCCTTGAGATGGGTCCAGAGTAATCTGCATTTTAGTGTTCCACGCAGTCAATTAAACCACACTGTGCAAACCCTGAGCATAGGAAAGCAGGAATTTCTCGGATCGGGGCTTTTCTTTGTTTGTCATCATAAAGCATTGTTATTAGGTGTAAAAAAAATCCCACATAAAACAAAAGCTATCTCTCTCTGTGGGGTAATATGACAGAAGCCATTTGATGCTATTTTTAACAGCCATAAAAGCACATGATTAATACAGAAAAAGTCATAATGACAGCGTTACAGAAATGTCAGCGTGGAAGGGCAGCCCATTGAACTCCAGTGGGCTTATGGCTGGCTAGAGGACTCGACACACCAAAAGACCCCAGGACACCTCTGCTCAACCAGTTTGAAATACAGGTGGATCACAAGCTGGGTTCTCCGCTCCTTGCCCAAGGCAGCCCTTGCCACAGTCCTGGGGGAAGATCCTTCACTGGACCAGTAAGAGATACAGAGAGGTGGCAGCTGGCTCACTCACAGGCTGAGAATTCACCATGACTCATGCCCTCTCCTCCCACCGTAGTGACACACGGCTTAGGCCCTCAAATGACGGATAAAGGGAATGGGGCATTTTGCCATGGCTGCCTGAGGTAGAGAGCCGTGGGGTCATAAAGTCAGCAAGGAACCCAGACTGTACCCAGTCTTCACCGAGGGCCAAAACCCAATGTTTCCCCAAGATTCCAAGATGTTTCTGCAGCACCCCACCTTCACCCCAGTCCTGTGAGAATCGCACACACCTTGTGATCCCATCTAATGATCTTTAACCTCTACTGGAGTTGAAATGCCCAGAGGGAGAAGAAGCGGTTTTTCAGTGGAAGCAGAGAAGCCAGGCTCTGGGTGGGAAGCACCAGGTCAGCATGGCCAGGCTGGGCCCCTCCCTCCGCAGGGAGCTCACTCCCGCTGCCTCCCCCCTGCCCCGACGCCTGCAAACTTTAAATTCACCCAGAGGCTCTTCTGTGATAAATACGATGCATGACTGCAGGAACCTTGCCAATCCCCATCTATACACCAATAACTCCCCAGAAATGGGAGTGCTTTGGTCAATCCAGTTTCACTGAAAGCTTGAATGGAGATTATAGGGTAAAACGGTAAAAAAAAAGAAAACAAAAGCGAAAAACAGGGTCTTTTGACAGAGGTGGCTGGGATCAAATTACTCCAAAGCAATTCCATCCTGCATTGCAGCCCGGAAGCGACATTCGTGGGATAAGAAAACCTCTTCTGTTCTTTACCTCTACTCCCTGGACCTTGAGTTTCATGTGGTCCTCTCTGGTCGTTTTCCCGTCTTTCCTCTTTTTCCAGCAATACCCATCTTTCCTGTATTTCACTTTCTTCCTGTTGTAGAGTATCATTGAGCCATTCTGTGGTCTGGAAACAACAAATGGTTAAGTTACCAAGAGAACCAAGCAGAAGAAAAATTTATGAAGAAAGATATTGTAGACCAGTAAAAGTCTCTACAGAAAAGCAATATTCCACATTTGCTGGAACATAATTTTTCACCTTTTATTGCAGCTCCCTGGATTAACCATGTTTTATGGCCAGCCAAAATTTACTTGTGGTTTTGGTACCTAATGAATTAAATGTGTCAATGATAGGCTTAAAAAACATCCCCTTAGTAATATCCACCAACTAATCAGGATATATGATGGGGGACCTGAGCTCTGAACCTAAAAGTAGGCAAAACAGAGAGAAAAAGGAAAAAGAGCTGGGGGTGTCGCGGCAGCCCGCAATATCTTATCTCTTGCAGAAGGATTTTCTACACATCTTGTAATCCATCACCCCACATTAGGAAATAAATAAGTTTCACACAGACGCTAGGTGACTATGTTGAGAACAGACCAATGGAAAAGCCCGTCACCTGCTCCTGATTCATTGCCTGCATTTAGATGACTGCTGGACAGGAAAGAAGACCCACAGTCGTCCTGCTCATGCAAGCTAAGTACCCGATTCTTTCCCATTTGGGCTTCAGCTGTCAGAGTTCTCAGACAGCACCAGGTAGATTCATCTATTCACAGCATCACAGGAAAAGAGCTGCCCCCTTGCTACATGCTAAGCGGAGGATGGCCATTCTTGAGACATTTAAAAAGAATGCCTCGAATTTTCCCAAAGGAAAACATGGGTCAGCCACAGGCAGCAGAGCATTATTATGTACGTGTGTAGTCGCAGTGGTCACATGTTTAGATTTGGAAACTCCAAGGAAAGAACTAAACCCTTCTGGCAGCTGAGGGCAAGCACTGTGGCAAAGGAGGTTGGGGATAAAGTTTCAGCAGGTGTGGGCAGAGTCAACCTTCAAGGAAGACTCCCCGAGAGCTAACAGCAGACAGCGCAGTAGCCAGCCCTGTCCCTGCACCTGAACGCTCAGCACAGGGAAAGGGAACCCATGCACGTGCACCGTGAGGCACGTTCCATCCCGCTCCCGGCCACAGTGAGCGAGCTCGCTACACAAATAAGGCAAATGAAGTGGCTTCTGTTGCAACAGCAGAGGTGAGGGAGCAGTAAGTGGCTGGGGCAAGAGCCTTCAACCCCTGTCTTTCCTTTTTCCTTTGAACAATGGGCCATTTCACAGTCAGGCACAGAGCATTGGCTGTTGATGGCTTAATATTCCATTGTCTGTAGGGAAAAAAAAAAATCTCGCCAGGGTAACTGCAGCTAATTGTCATCCCCACCCAGCCCGCCTGTGTCATTCAGCGGCAACATGATGACTAAACGGCAATTCCACTGGAAATTATAGACTTTCTACAGCGACCCCCACACTTCATTGTTTCCCGATCAGGGCGCAATTGGTTTGTGTCAGCATTGGTTTCCTCCCTAAGTCTGTACCAACTAAAACAATCAGGAAACAGCATCCCATGCTTGTCACAACACTGTCACCTGACGGTATCTGTCTGGCGTTTCCAAGCCTGCACTGAAAACCTTACAATTTACTTCCATTTCTAAATGGCAGGTGGGCTATGCTATGGGGCCACCTATGCCTGCCTCTTCCCACTTTGGTCCTGCTCCAGATATTTGTGCCTAATCTTCAGATGCTGTGAGCCCTCCCATGCCCTGCAAGACCCACTGGAAGGCCCCCAAAGTCCAATGGCTGTGCTTAGGGCCACTGCCCAAGAAATAAGCAGAGGAATACATCTGCTCAGACAGACAGCTCTGCACCTGCCTCGTCCCCTCCAGAGAGGGATGAAGACTCCCCTGAGTGTTGCAGGGATGCCCCAGTCACAGAAAACCCATCTGCTGAAGAAGCCCCAACATCAGTCCAATCCAGCTTCTCACAAGCTGAGACATGAATCGTGACTTGCTTCATCTCTTGCCCTACATGGTCAATAAACCTCAGCAGTATCTTCAGGCCAACTGTCCCCAAATCATAAGTGGTATGACCTAGAGAGAGTAGACTCCCCAAAACACTGTCATGTACACAGCCAGGATCACAACTGCACCCACCCAAGAGACCCATCTTCCTCTGGTGGCCCGTCCTTTGGCATTCCAAGAATGGCCCTGTCATCTGACATTTTAAGCAGGACACAGTCCCACCAAGAACTTAACTGCCCAACTTAAATGGCCTTAATAAATGGACTCATCACTTTCACTTGCAATGATGAGCAACCTAATAGTGTTTAATCCACCAATCTGGTTTTATTAGAACTTGCCTTTGCTCTGCGTGATGGGGGTGAGTCCCGACCACAGCTCAGGGGCCCGAGAACGGCAGAGGGAGAAACAGGCTGCAGAAGAGCCCACGTGCCCCACAAGGGAGATAATGAGACCGTGCAGCCATCCCAGAATATAATCAAGAGAAGGATCCCGGGAAGGAAGCAGGGAAGTGAGTACTCCTCTGGGAGCAACGAGAGGTGAGCGAGGCCACAGGGGTCCAGGCAGGCGAGGGCTTCACTAGATACTTCATGACAGCGTAGAAGAAAGCACCTGCCCGAGAAGAGCAGGAAATGGGACAGAACTGCAGACAGAGAGGATAACAGGGATTGCATGGAGAAGACATGGAAGCCCTGCACCTTAATAATGCCACCAGCTTCCCGTTGTTGGCCACTTCCTGTGTGCCCAGTGCTGGCAGAGCACGTCCCGTGCATATCTATGTCTACGTCTATAACTACACCCTATACCTAAATCTACACCTAGGCTTCTACTTAAATCTATACCCGTACCTGTATCTATATCTATCATCTATATTTTTTGCATCCACACAACAACCCCATAAGGTAGGTATTATTATCATTCCCAACATATAATCAAGACTTTCTGGCCAGAAAGAGTGTGGGCAGGATGCACTCTGAGTCAGTCTGACTCCAGAGCCACCCCCGAGGCTTCTGGATTAGCATAGATGGTGGGGTCAGTCTGGGTTTGAACCCCGTTTCTGCTCTACAGCTGGGAGATCGTTATGCCCTGAAAGCACCCAGTCCCAGGCTTCCTTGCCCCGTGGCTGGGGTAGGTCTGGGTGCCCCATATGGCTTCTCAGACCTCGCCTCTGGAGTACGCTCCAGTTGCCCACAGCGGTGACTTTCTGAGGGGGGAGGCCCTTGATTTGCATTCCTCCTTTTTCTCTTTTACTTCCGCACTCTCCTACTGGTGTTTCCTGGGGTCACATCTCAGATAAACCAGTTGCACTCAAACCCTCATCTCAGGATCTCCGTCTTTGAGAAGACAGTCCGAGAGAGCCTCAGGGAAACCTTCTGAGGCCTCGTTGCAGCAGAGCAGAATATTAAAGAAAAAATGTGGACAACAGGAAGCTTCATTCCAACCAAAGAGGCTTGTAGCCAAGTAACTCTTGTATTTAAGAGACTAATAGCTAACAAAACCAGTAATGCTCAGTGCAATACGGTGAACAGATCATAGAATTAATGGAAACCTACTACAGAAGATAACAGTAAAGAAGCAGGTATACAATGAAGACATACGCCACTGATTACAGACAGACAGACAGAAGGAACGATGGAAGACTCCATTTACTATGAGAAAACATTTAACAAGAAATCCCCAGAGCCTAAAGAGGAAAACTATAAAAGTCTTCTGAAAGACACAAAAGTAGGTTTCGATACATGCAGAAACATAACATGTCCTGGTTAGAAAAAGTTAAGATAATAAAAATGTCAGTCCTCCCAAAATTAATTTACAAATGTGATGTAATGACAATAAGAATCTCATCGGGATTTTTTTTCTGGATCTAGAAAATTTTATTATAAGGTTTATGCAGAAGAAACATCAAGAACAGGCAGATAAACCTCAACAAAGAAGACCAAGGTGCAGGGGTTAGCCCTAGGGGCACGTCAGCCCTACCAGCTCTTAACACATACTATAAAACCTCTGTATTTTAAAAAGTATGACATCAACACATAAATAAATAGGTAGGCCAACGGGACAGAATAGAAATAGTCCCACTCACACGTACAAATTTAGTATACACAATAAAGGAGTGATCTCAAGTTGGTGGGGGAGGGAATCAACCTTTTAATAAGTGATACTGGGATAACTGGATACGCATGTGGAAAAAAGACGAAACTGGGTCTATCCCTCACATCGTACAGCAGCGTCAATTCCACATGGGCCAGAGGTTTCGTGTAACAAATAAAATCATACATACTCCAGAAGAAAATATAGGTGAATTTCTCTATCATCTGAAAGTGAAGAAAACTTTCCTAAGCTTGCTTCAAAATCCAGAAACAGTAGGTGAAAGGGAGGGACATCTGATGACATAGAAATAAAACTGCCCGAGTTTTTCCTGAAGTGGCTCCATCTCTTCACACTCCCACTAGAAATGTCTGAGGGCCACTTTCCCCACGTCTTCCTCAACATTTGGCACTGTCTGTCTTTTGGATTACAGCCATCCTAGTGGATTGTGCAGTGGTTTGAACTTGCATTTCCCTAATGACTAATGATGTTGAGCATTTTTTCAGGTGCTTATTAGCCATTCATACAATTTCTTTAGTAAAATGTCTATTTGAATCTTTCGCCCATTTTTAATTGAGTTGTTTTCTTATTTTTTGAGCTGTAAGTGCTCTTTACATGTAATATGGATACGAGTCCTTTATCAGACATATGATTTGCCAACAGTTTCCCCTGATCCACAACTTGTGTTTTCTTTTTCTTAATGATTTCTTTGAAAGAGCAAAAGTTTTTAATTTTGGTAAGTCCAATTTATCAATTTTTCCTTTTATGACCAGTGCTTTTAGTGTCATGTCTAAGAATTTTTTGCCTAAACCAAGGTCACAAAAATCTTCTCCTATGTTTTCTTATAACAGTTTTATATTTTAGCTCTTACATTTAGCTCTATGGTCCATTTTGAGTTAATTCTTGTATATGGTATAAGTGTCTAAGTTGATTATTGGCATGTGGATATCAAATTGACCCAACACCATTTGTTTAAAAAAAAAAAAAGCCTACCCCACTCCCCACCAACCTTGCCCCATTGAATTGCTTTTGGACCTTTGTTGAAAATAAATTGACCATAAACATAAGGCTTTATTTCTGGACTTTATATTCTGTTCCACTGTCTATCCATATGCCAGTACGGTGCTGTCTTGATTGTTGCAGTTTTATAATAAGTTTTGAAATCAGGGACTGTAAATTCTCCAACTTTGTTCTTTTTCAAAATTGTTTTGGCTATTCTAAGTCCTTTGTATTTCCATATACCTTTTAGCCTTAGCTTGACAATTTCTGGGGGACATTGAGGAGCCTTCTGGGATTTTGATAGGAGTTACATTGAATCTGGAAATCAATTTGGAGAGAATTGCCATATTAAAAATATTGACTCTTCCAATCTCAGAGCATGGAATGTCTCTGCATCTATGTAAATCTTTAATTTCACTCAGTAAAACTTTGTAATTTTCAATGTGCAGGTTTTATACTCTGTAAATTAAATTTATCTTAAGGTTTTTTTTGACGCTATTGTGAATGGAATTGTTTTCTTAATTTCACTTTTGGATTGTTTATTTCTACTATATAAAAATACAATTGACTTTTGTATATTGCTCTTGTATCTTGTGACCTTGCTAAACTCATTTATGAGTTCTAATAAATTTTTTGTAGATACTTTACGATTTTCTACATATATAATCAAGTCACCTGTGAATGAAAATAGTTTCACTTCCTCCTTTCCATTATGAATACCTTTTATTTATTTTTCTTGTTTTATTGCACTGCCACAGAACTGAATAGAAGTGGTGAGAATAAACACCTTGCCTCTGTGCCTGGTTTTAGGGGAAAAGTGTTCAATCTTTCACCATTAAGGATGATATTAGCTGTATCAAAGATTGAGAATAACATGAAAAGCACTCAGAAACCAACTTGAAGAGGCTCCCACAGACCAAAGATTGGACAATTTGAGCATTAATAAGAATAACAAGTACAATGAACTAAAACACATTAAATATAAAGGTACTTCAAACATTCATGGAAAAATAGAATTACGAAAGATAGTACAAATTTTCCATGGACTTTTTGAAGTGCCCTCATATGTTTAAATCCATGAGTTCATAATGATCCTAAAATAAACAAAAAACCCCTCTAATTTCTCATTGTTGGAGGATGCTAGTGACCCAACACATTATTTTGAAAAAAAAAAAAAAAAAAAAAAAGGAGGGGACAGGGAATATAGGGAATTAGGCATTTATATTACCTTTCCTGTACTATTCTTTTACATAACCAAAGAGTAGGAGAGAGGATTTTCTCTATAAAAGCCCTCTAGACAATAAATGGAGAAAAAAATGAGTGAATTAAAATATCACCTATTTGTAATCCCTAATGAATTAATGGATCTGGGAATGGAGCATCAATGGTGGCTGACATCACAAAAGAGAAACAACCAGATAGTATGTGTTCCATGATAGAAGTACATTTTGCTGGCTGAGGGCAGCCTCCACCACCTGGCAGAAGGCAGAAGCATGCACAGTGTCCTAGGCAGTAACCACAGGCAGCTCCCACCACTTAGCAGAAGGCAGAAGCACACATGGGGTCCTAGGTAGGAGCCACAGGAAGCCCCCACCACCTAGCAGAAGGCAGGAGCATGCACAGTGTCCTAGGCAGTAACCACAGGCAGCTCCCACCACTCAGCAGAAGGCAGAAGCACACATGGGGTCCTAGGTAGGAGCCACAGGAAGCCCCCAACACCTAGCAGAAGGCAGGAGCATGCTGCAAACACCACTTCCATGTGGGTAGTCCACCGCAGCCATGGCTGCCACAAGGGTGGCTTACCACAACAGTAGCAGCCACAGCCACCATGCATGCAACCTGCCACCCATTCAACTGCATTGGCACAAGAGAGTCATCAGTGGAGTCTGAAACAAGAAGAATTCTCTCTCCTCAAAGCCCACTCCAGAGTACTAGAAGAAGCAACTGGTCTACCAGATGACCAGACATCAACGAAGACATACTAGAAATATGAAAATCCAAGAAAATATGACACCACCAAAAGAATACAGTTAATTCTCAAATATCAGACCCTATAGAGCAGGAAACCCTTGAAATGAATGAAAAGAAATTCCAAGCAACAATCTTAAGGAAATTCAATAAGATATGAGAACACTCAATTAGACAACATAATGACATGAAAAAAAAAATCAAGGATATGAAGGAGGAAATTTACAAAGAGATTAATACCTTTAAAAGGATGTAGCAGAACTCATGTAACTGAAAGATTCATTCAATAAAATAAAAGGCACAACCAAGAAATTAAGCAGCAGGCTAGATCAAGCAAAAGAAAAAAATTCTGATCTTGAAGATATTCTTTTTGAAAAAACCCAGGCAGACAAAAAAAAGGAAAAAAAGAAGTTTAAAAAATAAAGAAACTCTAAGGAGCTAGCAGACAACCTTAAGCACACAAACTTTTAAATCATGGATGCTCTAGAAGGGGAGGAGAAAAGGAAAGGCATTGAAAACCTATTCAACAAAATAATAACAGAAAACTTCCCAGGTATAGGGAGAGATATGGACCTTCAGATCCAGGAGGCTCAAAGATCTCCAAACATATTCAATCCAAAAAGATCCTCTCTGAGACACATTATAGTAAGATTGGCAAAGCTCAAAGACAAAGAGAGAATCCTAAAAGCAGAAAGAGAAAAGTGTCAAGTCATCTATAGGGGAGCCCTTTCAAACTAACCACAGACTTCTCAACAGAAATTCTACAGGCCAGAAGAAAAGGGAATGATATATTCAAAATACTGAAAGAAAAAAACTACTAGCCAAGAATACTATACCCAGCAAGACTACCTTTGGATATGAAGAAGAAATAGTGTATTTTCCAGACAAACAAAAACAACAGGAGTTCACCACCACATGGCCAGCCCTGAAAGAAATCCTCAAGGAATCCTGCATCTGGAATCCAAAAAATGATAATCACCACCATGAATACTCAAGAAATAACAAAACCCACTGGTAGAACAAAAATGCAAACAAGAAAGAGAAAGAAACTAAATTTTACAACCTAGAAAAACCAACACACATCAAAGACAAACAATGAAGGGAGAAAAAAAAACAACAAAGGATATTTAAAGCATCCAGACAAAAACTGATAAAATGCCAGGAGTAAGACAATAACTTTCAGTAACAATCCTAAATGTAAATGGATTAAATTCCCCACTCAAAAGATGCAACCTGACTGATTGAATTAAAAAGCCAGACCCAACTATATGCTCTCTTCAAAGAGACTCACCTAATCTGTAAAGACACACGCAGACTAACAGTGAAGGGATGGTAAAACATACACCACATGAATGGAAACCAAAAATGAGCAGGAGTAGCTATTTTTATATTGGCTAAAATAGACTTTAAACCAAACACCATCAAAAGAGACAAAGAAGGCCACTATATAATGATAAAGGGATCTATCCAGCAAGAAGACACAACAAACATAAATATATATGCACCCAACACTGGAGCACCCAGATACATAAAGCAAACATATTATGAAAGAGATAGACCCTAAAGAAAGAAACAGACCCCAATACAAAAATAGCAGGAAACCTAAAGAAAGAGATAGACCCAAATACGATAATAGCAGGAAACCTAAACACCCCTCTCTCAGCACTGGACAGATCATCTAGGCAACAAATCAACAGAGAAACACAGGATTTAAACTACACTTTACACCAACCGGACCTGGCAGGTATCTAAGGAACACTTCATCTGACAACTACAGAATATACATTCTTCTCATCAGCACATGAAACATTCTCCAGGATATACCACATATTAGGTCACAAATCAAGTGTCAACAAATTTTTAAAAATTGAAAACATTTCAAGCATTTTTTCAGACCATAATGGATTAAAAACTAGAAATCAAAAACAAGCAAAACTCTGGAAACTACACAAATACATGGAAATTAAACAACATGATCCTGAATAACCAATGGGTCCTAGAAGAAACAAAACAGGAAATCAAAAAATTTCTTGCAACTAATGAAAATAAAGACACATCATACCAAAACCTGTGGGATCCTGCAAAAGCAGTTCTAATAGGGAAATTTATTGCAATAAATTCTTATATCAAAAGAATAGAAAATTTTCAAATAAACAACCTAATGCTACACTTCAAAGAACTAGCAAAACATGAACAATCCAATCTGAAAATAAGTAGATGGAAAGAAATAATTAATATCAGAGCAGAACTAAATGAAATAGAGACCCAAAAATTATACAAAAGATCAACAAAACAAAAAGTTGATTTTTGACAAGATAAACAAAATAGACAAGCCATTAGCTAGGCTGACTAAAAAAAGTAGAGAGAAGACCCAAATAACAAAAACCAGAAAAGAAAAATACTACAAAAATACAAAGAATCATTACAGACTATTATAAACAATTATACCAACAAATTTGAAAACCTGGAGGAAATGGATAAATTTTGGGACATACACAAACTACCAAGACTGAACCAAGAAGAAACAGAAAACCTGAACAGGCCAATAACAAGCAACGAGATTAAGTAGTAATCAGCAATCTCCCAAAAGAGAAAAGCCCAGGACTGGAAGGCTTTACTTCTGAATTTTACCAAACCTTTACAGAGGAATTAATACCAATTCTGTTCAAACTATTCCAAAAAATTGAAACAGAGGCCATTCTCCCAAACTCATTCTGTGAGGCCAGCATCACCCTGATACCAAAACTGGACAAAGTTACAACAAAAAAAGAAAACTACAGGCCAACATCTCTGATGAACATAGATGTGAAAATCCTCAACAAAATATTGGCAATCAGAATACAGCAATACATCAAAAAATTATACACCATGATAAAGTGGGATTCATCCCAGGGATGCAAGGACTGTTCAAATATGCAAGTTAATAAATGTGATATAAGAGTGTCAAACATTGCAATTCCAATTCTAAGTTCATAAAAATGTGAAATATTATTATTCTTATGCTGCTACCACATCAACAAAATCAAGGACAAAAACCATATGATTGTCTCAAAGGATGCAGAAAAAGCATTTGACAAAATTCCACATCCCTTCATGATAAAGACTCTCAGCAAATTAGGCATAGAAAGAAAGTATCACAACACAATAAAAGCCATATATGACAAACCCACTGCCAATATCATCCTGAATGGGGAAAAGTTTTCAGCTTTGTTTCCACAGGAACAAGACAAAGATGCCCATTCTCACCACTGCTATTTAACATAGTGTTGGAAATAATAGCCAGAGCAATCAGGCAAGAGAAAGAAATAAAGGACATCCAGATTGGAAAGGATGAAGTCAAACTGTCCCTGTTTGCAGATGACATAATCCTATATGTAAAAAAACCTAAAAACTCTACCAAAAAACCTCCTAGAGCTGATAAACAATTTCAGTAAAGTTTCAGGACACAAAATTAACATGAAAAATTCAGTAGCATTTTTGTGTTCCAATAACAAAGTAGCAGGAAAAAAATCTTTCTTGATTCAAGTCATTTACAAGAAATGACTATTGTAAATGCAAGCCCATTTATAATAGTCATGAAAAAAATAAAATACCTAAGGATCAATTTAACCAAGGAGATGAAAGATCACTACAATGAGAACTACTAATCACTTCTGAAAGAAATTAAAGAGACACAAAAAGATGGAAAGATATTCTATGCTCTTGGACTGGAATAATTAACATTGTGAAAATGTCCATACTACCCAAAGTGATCTACAGATTCAATGCAATCCCCATCGAGATACAAATCACATTCTCCACAGAAACAAACACTATTCTCCACAAAAACAACACTAACATTCACATGGAACAACAAAAGACCCTGAATAGGCAAAGCAATCCTGAGCAAAAAAAAATGAAGCCGGAGGCATTACACTACCTGACTTCAAATTATACTACCAAGCTATACTAAACAAAACAGCATGATACTGGCATAAAAACAGACACTCAGACCAATGGAACAGAATAGAGAACCCAGAAATCAACCCTTACAGTCAACTGATATTGACATGGACAACAGGAGCGTACATTGGGGAAATGACTGCCTCTTCAATAAATGGTGCTGGGTAAACTGGACATCCATATATAGAAGAATGCAACTAGACCTGTACCTCTTGTCATAAAACAAAATCAACACAAAATGGATTAAAGACTTATATATAAGACCTGAAACTACAAAACCCCTAAAAGAAACCATAGGGAAACACTTCAGGAAGTAGGATTGGGCACTTTATGAGCAAGACCCCAAAGGCACAGGCAACAAAAGAAAAAATAAATAAATAGGATTGTATCAAACTAAAAAACTTCTGCACAGCAAAAAAAAAAAAAAAAAAAAAACACTTAGAGTGAAAAGACAACTTACAGAATGGGAGAAAATATTTGCAAACTATGTATCTGATAAGGGATTAATACGCAGAATATACAAGGAACTCAAACAACTTAACAGTTAAAAAACAAACAAACAAACAAGCAACCCGATTAAAAAATGGGCAGAGGAGCTGAATAGGCATTTCTCAAAGGAAAGTATACAAATGGCCAACAGAAACAAGAAAAAATGCTCGACGTCACTCAGCATCAGGAAAATGCAAATCAAAACCACACTGAGATATCATCTCATGCCAGTTAGACTGGCCATTATCAAAAACACAGAATATGTTGGTGAGGATGTGGAGAAAGGGGAACGCTCCTACATTGTTGGTGGGACTGTGAATTAGTAAATAGTAAATTACGGAATTTCCTCAAACAACTACATATAAAACTGCCATACCATCCAGCAATCCTGCTGCCGGGTGTACACCGAAAGGAATGGAAATCATTATGTCAAGGGGATACCTGCACTCCCATGTTTATTGCAGCTCTATTTACAATAGCTAAGCATTGGAACCAACCTAAATGTCCATGGATGGATGACTGGATAAGGAAAACATGGTACATAAACATGATGGAATACTACTCTGCCATAAAAGAAATGAAATCCTGCCATTTGCAGCAACCTGCATGAACTTAGAGAAAATCATGTTAAGTGAAATAAGCCAGGCACAGAAAGAGAAATACTGCATGTTCTCACTCAATAACTGGGAGCTGAAAAAAAATAAACAAATAAAAAAGAAAGATACAACAATCACAATAATTCCTTGAACTTTCAAAAAGAGAAACTGAAACTGAGGCCACCAAAACTGGGAAAGGGTAAGGGTAGGAGGGGGTTAGAGAGAAATCAGTAAAGAGCCACAAAAAATGCTTACATTGCATAATGATTTAAAAAATGGTGATTCGTTATACCCTCTTTATTTGTATCTGACATGGAAACATGTCCACGATATATTAAGTAATAAATGAAATTAAAGTTAGGGGAAAAAAAGAAATTCAGTGATAAAAATAAAAACAATTGAATTGGTTTAAAAAAAAAAAAAGACATTTTGCCGTTGCAAAAAAAATTGACCTCGAAATTATTCAGGCCTCTTGATCTAACCCCACTTTACAAGATCCACAGAGGGCACTGGAACTGGTAAAGGACACCATGCAGACACAGGCAGCAAAACCCAAACTATGGAAAACTCTACAGGACAAATGACCAGTTTCTTCAACCAATTCTCTGAGAAGAAGTGAGAGAGAGAGAGAGAGAGGAGGGGACTGATGAAATGGGAACACACAGATTAAAAGAGACAAATACATAAACCAATTGCAATGTGCAGACCATACTTAGATACTGACCCAAACAAATTGCAAATATATACATGGCATTGTGCAACGATTGGAATTTTGAAGAGTTACTAGATATTTAATGATATTTAGAATTATCATTAATTTTCAAGAATGATAATTGTAGGGCAGAAGGACTTTTTCAAAAGTATCTTTTTACCTTTTAGAGATATATACTGAAATATTTACTGATGGAATTATACAGTGTCTGACATATGCTGCCAAACAAGGCCAGGGGTTGGGGTGTGGGGGCACGTGGGTAAAACAAGACTGGCCAAGGGTTGGCCATAGTTGAAGGTGGGTGACAAGTATATGGGAGTTCATTATACTAGACTGTCTACACTTGTAGATCTTTGAAATTTTCCAAACCAAAATGTTTTAATAAGAAGACGGTCGTGGGGTTCAGAGTAAGACCTAGGTTCCATCTTAAATCTTGGCTCTGCTCCTTATGAGCTGTGCGACCTTGAACAAATTACTTGGTCTCTCTGTTGTAGTGGACCTAAGGTATGCCCAGCATGCCACCTAACCTACAGTGCATGTTCTTCATGTCTAGTCATGATAACAGACTTGGCCCCGTTTTGTAGGGCTCCCCCTGCAGGAAGTGAGGTTGGAAGGACTGAGAATTATGAAATGGTGTGTTGTAGGGTACAGCTGGGAAACCCACCCATGGGAGAGGCCACCCCTAAACACCTGAGGCTACATACTCGTCCCCCACTTCAGGGGGTGACATTTTTCAAATTAGGAAAATAGAAGACAATTAATAAGTGAAGGTCAGAGGGTTGGTGTGTTCTTGAGAGGCTTTGTGTGTAAGTATTACACCTAAATTTATGGAGCAGCTGGGGGTTGAATCCAAGACCAGGCTAATCCAACAAAATGAGAAGCATGGACACTCTTCCCAGTGTCATGCTTTAGACATCAGCGTATTCAAAGCAGATCTGGTACATGGTTCCTCCTCCAAGAACCTCCGCTTTCTCTGACACTAAGTGATCATTTCCAGGACCTCAACAACCACCAATTTCATTCATGCAGACAACTGAGACCCAGCGATCCGCAGACTTGCAGGGACCATTCTCTCATCAGCCATGCACTAGCCCTGGCTTTCAACAAGCTCTGTTCAGGTTGGCCAGCTATTGTGCCATTGAATTCATAAGATCTGTCCCTTGTAGCATCTCTTTAAGAACAGATATGTCCTTGTACCTAGTAGGATTCCATGAACAAAATCTGGGTGGCTTGCCACCAATCACAGGGAAGGGCCTGGCTGAAGGGACACATGGTTTGTGAGGCTCCAACTACCTCCAAGCCCCGACCTCAAGCATAAAACAGGCTCCCGTGACAAGGCATGGACCACAATGTCTTGGAGCAGTGGACACTGTCCCTGGGGAGAGTGCTAAATCTCCATTCCAGTGGGCAATTAGAAAATGAGAAATGCCACCCTTCATTGCAGCTTACATATTTTATGTACCTGCACCTTTCTTTCTGATCTTTCCAATATGGAGTGGCCCAATTTAAATGCACCATTAGAGGTACGTGTCCTGTACCAAAATGTCAGTAATAACCTTGACAACTACTACGACAACAAGAAGAGCTGCTGTTTATTAAGCACTTACCGTGTGCCAGACATAGGGTAGAGTCCTCTACGCCCACTTCTCATTTCGATCCTACAGTAACTTCAGTAGGTGGGCATTGTCACCCCCATTTTACAGGTGAGAAGACTTGCAGCACAGAGAAGGGAAGTAACTTTCCCAAGATCACACAGCTGGTAAGGGCAGAACCAGGGTATCGCCCCACTGCACCCTTTCCTGGTGTCTTATTACAAGTTCCTAGCACAGTCCAGCTACCCCTACCCCTTCTTTAGTAGCAACAGCCCACAGCATTTTCTGGGCGCACAGGAACTGCCCACAGCAGAACACTGCATGTAAAGAAAGGTCAGTCTGAGCCTGATGTGAATTGCTCCTATGGTTCTTCCTTTTGTTGCAAGGGGAGGGAAAAGTCTGGTAAAGGAATGTCTCCTCGGCTTATCTCCCTCTTGCACAAACCCAGCGAGAGTGGTAATTGATGACTGGCACACAGCAAGGTTGATGGCACGGCAAACGGAGCCCCAAGAAGCCGTCGCGACAGCTCTCATCTCACGGGAAGGGGCTGGTTTGTTAACTTTCAACCGGGTGTCTTCTTCTGACTTGTTTATAGCGTCTTCACAATTTGGGGGGCAAGGAGCAAGAAAGCTGGTCACAAGTACTCAGTGTCCTCCCCCCACGCCACCCCAAGAGGGCCACTCCAAGCTATTTATGGAAGGCTAGGAAAGAAAGAACTGTCAGGCCCGACCCAGGCTGCAATCTGCCAGATATGAAAACCAATTGCTTTTCATAATAAATTCCAGCTGGAGCCATAGAAATAATAAGGACGAGGAGAAGGTAACACCAATTTGCTTTATTTGATTAGCTCCTTCTTGGGTGGCCCAACCCCGGCTTCTTTTCATTAAAATAAGGGCAAATTGAAAATCATAAAAGAGGCTTTCTTATCAGAGAACAAATGGCTGGGTAGATTCATAGGCTTGAAAGTCCCCCATAAGCCACAAGACATCTGCGATTGCACCTGCTCTGGCTGTTTCAGATGAGCAGGTCCCAAGAAGCCAGTGCTCCGAAGAGCCTCATCTGAGGACTCCTTGGCACATGTTTTCATTTTTCGAATAAAAGCAGAGACAGCCAGTAACAATATCCAGTAGCTAGTGCTTTATACAGTCAATCTCGTTTAATCCTACCAGAACCCCATGAGAAAGGCCAACCCGAGCAGCCGAGCGAGAGGAAAACCTCCCAGGTCAGGGTGCACCTAGATTCTCATCTCTAAGGGCCAGAATGTCTTTGTGGAGAATTGAAAATAGGATGGGGGTAGCTAGGGCTTCCCGAACCCAGAGGCGGGCATCAGTTTGTGTTTCCCAAGGATCATTAAATGCAGGCTGCTAACCACAGTTTTGTTCATATCAATCATTGCTGGAGGTCACGGGAAGGAAAAGGCTACCCATATGGAGAGATGGTAATGACCAGGAATCACGCCAGAGCAAGTCTGGAGGGACTCATTACGAGCTCCTTTCTGAGAGCTCCCAGGGGCTCGGCTTGAAATTCTGTTATGACATCCAGTGATTTATTCAGTTAATATTTATTGAGCAGCTATTATGGGCCAGGCGGCTGTGCAGGGGGCTCTGGGTGCCGCGGCCCTGCCTCTGGACCGCTCACAGTCCCCTGGGCCAACGCTAGGGCTGGAGGCGGGGAAGGAGACCACAGGGGATAACAAGGGCTCTAACAGCTGGGAGGGGTGATGATGGGGACTGGGGAACTCTCCCAGGATGCAGCATCAGATGGCTCCCCAGAAAGAGCTTTCGGTAGAGAGCACAGCCAGGTCAGGCCTAAGGAAGACGCTCGGCCGAGGGCAGAGAGCAGGGGCGCGGCGGCAGCAGGGCAGGAGGGCAGCGAGACCCGAGGCAGGTGGGTGCCTGAACGAGGGTGGATTTTATTCTAAGTGTGATGAAAGACACAAATTAACCAGGCCGTGCAGCTGTATGAACGGCAATGAAAAAGGGCGAGGACTCCAGATTTTAATACAGGTACGACCCGACACGTAAGACGACGTAATTTAACTCTGTAAATGCAACTTTGGAAAGTGCAATGAACAAAAGGCACATGGGACGTGAAAGGGTGTGGCAGGAAGGCTGTGTGTAGATTAGGGCACAGGGCTCTGCCTTCCCAGCCCCCGAAAGTGATACTTAGGCTGAGAGATGAGAGAGAGTCACAACAGGCTGTGGCTGGGCCTTCTGCCTCCTCTACCTGTCATATCTTGTAAACAGCAAACACTCCATAAATGCTTATCAAATGAGTTAATGAATCGAGAAACTCAGTGGCTTTTCTTAAAAGCAAACAGATACTTGTCATTTGTGCTGAAAGCCTGGGGTCCATGAAGAGGCAAAGGAAAGAGAGGGTTTAAGATGCCAGAGAGCAAGCGACATGGCCTTCTCTGAGTTCAGTGCTGGGACAGGGAGGGACGGCCTTCCACTCCTGTCTGTCTGTGCAGCCCCGGGGCCAGCAGAGCCACGAGAGCCTCACTGACACGCCACCAGCTTCTGGCTCCTGTTCAACCTCACCAGTCTCATCCCGCCAAAGACCGTGCCTCCTAAACGGAGCCTGGCACTTCCACGGCCCCTCACCTGTCACATCCCAACACCGATATTTTATTAATAATCCAATGCAAATGTGAGAGAAAATTAATGTGTCATCTCCTAGCAGGAAGGACTAAACATCTCAATGTGACGGTCTGTTAGAGTTGTCATTTATCATTAGTATGCAATTCAAGGCAAGCTTCCCACATTCTGGTGGGAGCCTTCGAGACAATGAATCTCTGGGAATTAGCTTCTGGTCCAATTACTCCCGCTCTCCCCCCACCTACCTAAGAGATAAATTCTGTCTCAGTGGGAGGGGAAAAAAAAAAAGAAGAAAAGTGGGGGAGGGAATTTGCTCTTCTCCTTTCTGGTTGAAATCAATTTTTCTCAAGGAGACAGGGCAATATCCATTTTGCAAGAAGGGAATAAGGCTCCACGCTAAAGGCCAATAAATGGAGCCGTTCTGATGAAACTTCCTCACATCAAATGTAGGGGAACCTCCTAATGGGCTTTGTTCTTCTTTTCCATAATCCATAACTATTAAGACAAAGATGGGCAGAGAGAAGATGCCACAAAGGGAGAGCTACATATACATTAAGCAGTGTCATCCTCTGAGTAGATCCAGAGAGGTCACTGCAGACATCAGTCTGTCCATCTGCTCAACACACATCCTGTGGATCCCTCAGCACTGGACACCATGGTAGGCACTGGGGACATAGAGTGTCCTGGTCCTCAAGGAGTTTATAGTCTAATGAGGAAATAGGCCAATACACTAATAAAAACAGATAAGTGCTAGAAAGAAGATAACCCAAGATAGGAAGTCTGTGCATTAAAATAGAATTGTTTTGTCTAGTAACTTTCCTTTTTTTTAACCTTCTGTGCAAAACATAAAAATGCATTCTGCTATAAATCATGCTTCTGGTTCCAAAGCAAACAGGACAGTTGGGATGAACAGGCAGACGTGTTTCATGAGATTCCCTGGTGCAGGGAAGCCCAGGGCTTGTCCTGCCCAGCTGACTCTATGGTCCTGCACAGGCACACCCATGCCCATGGGGCCCAGGGTGCCCTGGCTCAGCCACCATGAATGGAATTCCAGGTAACCATCCCTGCATCTTCTGCTCAACCTGTCATTGTGTCTTCCAGCACTGTAGCCAATCCCAGCCCATTAGACCGGGCTCAAAGGGCTGGGGGCCCTGGATGGGGAAAGTGCACTCGGACCCGGAATCCTTCATCAGGCCCTGCTTTCTCCACTGGACCCACCCCATTGAGGAGAACGAAACCAGTGTCAGCGCAGATGGTGTCTCCCCTTGACGACAGGCTCTGCCACATCCTCCCCAGCATCACATGGGTCCCCCCTTCATGACACTTGGCCGGCTGATTTGTTCCTGCTCTTGCAGTTGCCATGAGGGCAGAGAGCACCCTTGTGTGAGCTGCAAGGAGTCTTTACGCTGCACAGCCCCATTAGGTGGGTTCCATTAGATCCCCATTTTACAGATGAGGAAGCCACGTCTCAGAGGCTGAGCAACGACACAAGGTCACAGAGCTGCTAAGTGGAGCCTGGGCTTAGCCCCAGCTCTGTCTGCACAGAGGGGACTGCTGTTGCTGTCCCCACACCCATCTCATGACCTTGGAGTGACACATTGGCTTTGACTGAAAATCTCACCGCACATCAGCTGAGTCCATGACACAAGCTGGGACCACATGATGCGCAGATACTCCCTGCCCAGTCCACTTGTCCAGCTTCCTCCCACCCTCTCCTGTCCACCCTTCTGCCCAGACCTGGCCCAGGTGGCTTTTGGCTATTTTCAAACTTCAAACCCTCTGTCAAAAGGCACAGATGTTGCCTGGGCAGATCCCCCAAAGGCCACTTGTCCTAGTCAGGGAGGGTACCTCCAGGGGCTTACTCAGTGGGCAGACTCGACTGCACCCTGAGTGAGGAGGTCACCTTTTCGTGTGACCAAATCTGCCTCCTTTCACATGCAGATGTCTCGGGATACAGCTTGGGATGGCTCCTGTTCCACCGGCCACCTCCCAGGCACCAGAGGGTCCCTCTGTACACTGGCTCCATCAGCCATGGGCATGGGGCAGGTCATTCCGAGCTCAGGGACAGAGACCTTCAAGAAGGAAACCCACTGTCTGCCCCACAGCAGGACGGCCTTGCTGGCCTAAGCTGCCTGCTCTTAGAGAAATCACAGGCACCAGTTATTTGCTGTTGCCCAGGCCAGCATGGCTCCAGAGACCATGGGATGGTGCAGAAGACACCTTGGCTGCCCAGCCTGCCTGCCCTGCACCTGGGCAGAGGAATACTGGTTCTCTCCCAGTGTCTCAGGCTTGGGCTCATAAGCAGAAAAGACCTGCATCTTCCCTTCATCTTGGCTGACCTACGATTTTCTCCCCCACATAAGACAGCCAACTCCAGCAAACACTGCCAAGATTAATACCAGAATCGGGGATGACCTTTGGTACAGATGGAGGGGTGATGAGGCACAGAGACTCGGGGGGGTGCTCCAGATGGCAGGAGATACGCAGAGAAGGAGCATTTCCACGAGGAACGGTGGCCTGGGGAGGGCTGTGCGGAAGTGCAGGAGCCAAGCCAGGAGGACCAGAGGCTGAGGGGCTTCAGCCATCCGGAGCCAAGGGACGGGGAGAGTGTGAGGCCCAGAGCCAGGACTGCCGGTTCCCCGCAAAGGCTTTGTCCTCCTCCCCCTCCCCTGCCCTGCCCACCAGCCCTAACCCCAGCTCCCCAGATCTCTCTCTAAGCAGCAAGGCCTTTAGTTTTCCAGGAGGGCTCTGGCGACCAATGCTCAGAAAGTGCAGCTGTGAGTTACTAGGCTGCTATTTCAAACCCAGAGCTCAGGCGCCATGAGGACACTCCCAGAACCCTCTTTCTGGGTACCCATCACCAGCTCCAGAACCCTCCACGGGCTCACAAGCCTCGGCACCTCGGCCCCTTGACCCGGCTGCTTGAGAGCGATGGAGCCCAATGGCATTGACACAGTCCCTGGGGTTAAAGGACCCCTGCAAATTCTCCACCAGCCTCATACAACCCCCAAAAGAAATATTTGGATGAGAGTGATAAGGAATTGCAGGCCCCACATTTTTAATCCATGGTTATCTGTGACCCATAGGACTAGGGGGTCTATTTTCTTCTTTTTACCTATTTGTATTTCAACCTTTGTATGAGGAACATACACTGTTTTACAATAAGAAAAAAAGGACAGTTCTCTGTCACTGGAAAGGTGAATTCTTAAGGACGCTATGCAGATCCCTGCCCTCTGTGCACAGGATTCACCCCCAGGCCTGCCCTTCCTTCCTCTCCTCTCGCCCACCCTGGGCGATCGGCTTCCACGCCCGCCCGGCCCACCGTCCACGCGCTCCCTCGCGTGGGACTTCGCACGTCTGCATCGGCTTTCCCAGCTCCTTGAGAACAGGCAACATGTTTTACAAGTCTCCACAGACTTGTGAAAAGTCCCACCGTGCCAGGGTGAGGCCGTCACATAAGGACCAGGGCATAGCAGGGAGGAGCCGCTCAGTTATGATGGAAGCACGGGCCAGCAGCACGGGGTACAGCACAAATGCAGCAGACACAGGGTGCAGCATGAATGCAGCATGGGGCACAGCAGGCACGGGCGGAGCAGGCACAGGGCAGCAGACACAGGGCGCAGCAGGCATGGGCACAGCAGACACGGGGCAGCAGACACAGGGCGCAGCAGGCATGGGCACAGCAGACACGGGGCAGCAGACATGGGGCGCAGCAGGCACGGGGAGCAGGAGGCACGGGGTGCAGGAGGCACGGGGCAGCAGACACGGGACACAAGAGGCCCGGGATGCAGCATGGGTGCAACATCCAGCCGGCCAAAGCACCCTCCTCCGCTCCCTCCACTCTCGACCCTCTCTATCCTTTCTCTGTCCCAGGTCCTCACACTGCCTGCCCTGGGGCCAGCCTCAGCACCTCTTCCTGGACTCTGTGGGGGACGCCCCCTGGACTCCCCTCCACCTGTTCCAGGGGGACCTTCCTCCCCCTCACACTCTTGGCACCACTGTGAAGGGGAAACTCCTCTGGCTGTGTGCAAAGTCTTCTACACCTGGGCTCAGCCTGCTTGGCCGCCTTTTTCCACACTCATCCTTAAGCCCCTGGGACCCACCTCCCTATCATCAGCAGGACAAGCTCTCAGGCCTCAGTGTCACCGCGCAGGCCCTCGCCTTAGCCCAAAGTGCCCAAAAAGTGCAGGTGTGAATCATTAAGCTGCTGTTTCAAACCCAGAGCTTCCTCCCCTGGCCAAAGTCCAAAATCCTGTTTGTTTCTTCCAGGCCTTTCTCAGATGCCATAGCTGTCACCTCCCTCCTCTCCCCAGCATGGAATTAAAGATTGTCTCCTACCCCGCCCAGAGCACAGCGCGGGTCCCCAGTCTGCACCCTCCCTGCATTTGCCCTTCTTTTACTGCAATCAGCTCCACGTCTGCCTCCCAGAAGGTGGGAGACCCTTGGGCAGGGGCCATATCCCTTTACCTTGGGTTCTTCTACAGACATGGAAGAGTGTCTTAGGTCTCCAAAACTATCTCCAATGGGTTCCTAACTGGGGCTGGGAACAGAGGTGACCTGTCCGTTCAGAGCCAGCATGTCCTGAGCACTAAGCAAGTGTCAGGAACTGTGTTGAGGGCTCAGGATGACCCTGTGCAATAGGCAATACTGTCATTCCTCTTCACAGGCGAAGCCACCAGGCTCAGAGAGGTTAGACAGCTTGCTCAAGTCCACACGGCAATCGGGGTGACAGCAGGACTCCCGGGTAGGGAGGTCTGACTCCAGGCACACGTTTCGGCCACTGTCCCATGCTGCCTTCTTCAGAAGATGGTTAAGATGTGCTCAGAGACTCAAATGGCAACCAACCCATCAGAGTGCTAGAAAAGGCTCTAGCCCCCTGTTACCCAACCAGGGAAAGCCTTCTGGGCAGTTTAAAATCCCCCAAAACCCTTCGGTGCTAATCCCCCCAAGTCAAATGTGTACACTTCTAAGATGGAAACGCATAATCCAGTCTTTTCAAGGAGCTCTCCACACCACGCTCACTTTCCAGGGCTGCATTATCACAGGGATTCCTCTCTGCCTTTCACTCATTGCGACATGGATTGTGCTGAAGGCATTTTGGTCAACAGAGACCTCTGCATCTCCTCTCTCCAGAGCTTGCAGATCAGAGCCCTGTGGTCTAACAGCCATGATGTTCCTCTAATCGTGGTACTACAATATTAATAAGACTGTTTAATGCAACCAGTTCCTTCTAAATTGTCACATAAAAATTTGGTAAATGTCAGATGCATCATTTAATGAAAAATGATGTTTTACTGCCAGGGGAACTAGGTGACTGAGTACAAAGCCCAGAGGTGACCTTAGGCAGGTGTAAGGGACAGAGCACTCCTAGCCTGGGGCTCCCACCTCAGGCCTTCTTTCCCTGGCAATCAGCAGCTGTCCTCAGAGTCCCCTGTGTGAAGGACACTGGGCAGGGACTACTGGGGCAGACTTAGGAAGAAACAGTACTTCCCGTCTTCATGCAGCGTGCAATCCTACTGGAGTGACAGGACACTCGGCTTTCTCGGTCACTGGTCACTACTCACAATGCCCCCTGTTGTAAGGGACTATTACCCCCATTTCAGGAAGCCAGTAAAGCTCCCGGGAACATTTACCACCTGTGAGTGACTGGACATTTACAAAGGGACGGGTTCACAAACTAGCGTCATGTAAACAATCACAAAAGGAGGGAGGTGGGGCCCCCAACTCTGGTGGAAAGAGGCACAGAGATGCCCGACCACAGCCTCATTTATGATAGAAAAAGTGTGGGAACCACCTAAAAATTGCCACTGTTAATTGCTTTGGGAAATAAGTCACAGAATACTGATATGAGGGGATAGTACGCAGCTGTTAGAACAATGTACACATCTGTACTGACTGACATGGAAAGAGCTCCAAGATTTAAAACATAAAAAGCAAATTGCAAACTAGCACAGATGGCGGGGCCTGCTCGTGTGCGATCAGCCACACACAGGCACCGCTGCGTCCATGGGGCACGTGGAGAAGTCTGGAGGGATGACGTTCTCCGAAGTGCTCACCCTGGCTGTCCCAGGGGGTCTGTGTGTGTGGGGGGGTGTCATATCTGTTTGTGTGGCGAGGATATTCTTCAATGAGCATGTACTGTCTTGTCAAAGAGAAAAACGTTGATTTAAGTAAAATGGAAGGGGAGGGGCTGCCAACGTGAGTAGCGAGCCTTCGTGGCGCACCAATCCCGTGCCCCGTCCTGGGGACACGAGTGAGTCCGCGTGAGGCTCAGCTGTGGCGGAACAGCTTGCAGGCAGGTGGACATCCAAAGGACACTCATGTCCTTGCAGTTCCGCAAGTGGCAGGTGGGGTGGGGAGAGGCCAGGCAGGATTCTCAGGGGCAGGCGAAGAGCTCTGTGTGACCTTCTTTGACTGAGAAATCCCTGGCCCGGCCGGCACACCCCTAAAGGTGGGTTCTTTGGAGGTGGCTTGGGCCTGAAGGCAAGTTCCCACTGAGCAGGGTGAAAAGCTGGTGGGTCCTCACAGGTGTGGGAACAAGGAGCCTGTGCTGGCGGGAGGGGCACTTGGATCGAGGGGATCCCACGACAGCCCTGCAAGGGGGCCCTTAGGCCCCCTCAGCGATGATGAGATGGAGGCTCAGAGAGGTCGGCCACTGGTGGGGACTGGCAGGGGTGTGGGGGGGGTCACACTCAAATGGACAAGGGGTCGCCTTCCGAAAGGAGACACCCTGCCTTCGTCTGGGGAGCGCAGACTTCTGAACTGGGAACGCGGCTCTGGAGAAAACTCAGAGTCAACCAAAAGTCTAGGTTTACGGGCCTGTGACTTTTTCCAGAGAGAAGGCTAAGGCCGAAAAGTAACCCCAGAAATCCTACGTGACGTCGTGGGACTCTCTCCTTTCTCTGGGCTCCTGACGAACCCTGCTGGCATGTCACCCCAAACTGTCCCAAGTGTCCTCAGAGCCACCCCCACTCCCAGAGAAAGAGAAGCCCCAAGCTCCAGTGCCTGAGACAATTCCCACTGCCAGGCAGAGAAAGAGTGCCCAGGGTATGGCTGGGGGAGAGGGTGACGGTAAAGGAGGAGAATTTAGGGGAATGAAAGAGATTGGACTATCAGTGAGAATTTGCGCCAGTCTGCAGTGCCCCTGTCCAGCTGGCACCCTTTGGCTCCTTTCTGACACTTCTAGACGCTCCTCCAACCTCCGCGTGTCAGCAAAGGAGAAACTGGACCACGGCAGGGTCAAGGCACTTTCTGCCGTTCACTGGCTGAGGTGATGAAGATGTCCTCGTGAAGATGGAGGCTTATCACAGTGGCAGCCCGTGTGGCATCTGCAGTGTGGGTGGGCAGAGTCCATGGGCCTATCCAATGACAGGGAGTGGCTTGAGACCCTGGGCAGCTGGGGGGGGTGCCCACCAAACACTGCTAGGGTGCCTCAGTCAGCGCCTCCTGACCCTAGAGCCTTGCTCTTGACAGTCAATCAACACCAGGAGAAAGCCTCAGCCCCCCGCGCCTCCACCTGCTTACAGAGGCACTGGGACCCCACCAAGCAGCAGAAGCAGGGAGACATGAGCTGGCAAGTTTTGTGCTCCTGTCCACAATGATGATGATGTTTAAAAATAAAACCAGTACACATGAGATTTTCTTTTTAAAAAAAAAAAAAAAAAAGAACCTTAATTTTGGCAAGTGGAGAACCTTAATTTTAGCAAGTGGAGAACCTTAGTTTTAGCAAGTGGAAAATGATTTTAGAAAACTGTTTTCTATCTTGGATCTCACTGGGAGTGTGAATACTCCCTGCTCAGGTCTGGCCAGCTCCGGGCTTTTTCTCTTCCTTTCAGGACAGCTGAGCCACCCTACTGCGCTGCCCCTGCCAGCTGGGACGAGGGCCTGCAGACCGGTGCACATCAAGGCCGTCCAGCGGAAAGCTCACCAGGTGCCTCAGCCGCCACTTTACAGCCTGACCTTGAGCAGCTATTACATTTCCAGCTAAGCCCCCGTCTCTCTTGCCATAAAATGAGGCCAGTGAGATCTATCGCCTCCACCTCACAGGGCATCGGCCTCCCTCCCACCAGGTGAGGTGCGGGAATAGCTCGAGAGCTCGGGCTTCATGGAAAGGTGCTGCAAAAACTGAGGTGCCATATAGTGCACACAATTACACGTCATGAGGTTTCATGGTAGTGATTATGATTATAATTCTTCTGTGGTCATAATAAATCCAGAAGCTCTCTGGTTGTCTGGGATGATCAGGCTATTCAGGAATCTTCCACCTTCCGCTCTAACAACCACACCAAAGATAGGTTCATTAAATTTCCTATAGATCCAAAATCTGAGATCTAATAAATAAATTTAAATACATCTAATACAGTAAAATTTGAGATTAAAAGGAAGCTGACTTGCATATTCATGAAACCTGTGAAAACTCAGATGAGCTCTTCTAAGCTCCTTATTCGTAGGGAGTCAGAGATGTAACACGTGTTGGGAGGACTTCCTAGCAAATATAAGCCTGGCAAAGGCACATTCCTCCACGAATTCGTGGAGCAAGCATTTATTAGCTACCACTTGGCATTACTGTTTGTTGATCCCTCTTCGTAACCCCAGTCCTCATGTAAGCGGTCAGCACCCCATTGACCTTCTGTTGATGATGCTGGTTTTCTAAGGCCCTAAAAAGCATAACCCCGGCCTCAAATTGCTTATATCTGGTCAAGGCAGTAAGAGTCACTTCCTCCACGAAGCTTTCCTGACCTCACGGGACAATGTTTGGTGACCCTCGCATGCACTTCCAAAACACTTCCTGCCTAGCACCCCCCCAACATACACACTCACACACGCACACACGCACGCACGCACACACACACACACACCTGCCTCATTGTCCATATCCTCTGCTGGACTGGAAGCTTACTGAGGGCAGAGACTCAATCTGTTTCGCTCAGCACAGCCTGGCACATACACGTAGGAAACATTTAATAAATCATGGGATGAATGAAGCAAGGAACAAATGTATGGACGAATGGGTGGATGGGTGGAGGGATGTATAAACAGGTAAGAAAAGGCAAGGTAAAGGTCTAAACTGTGACCCGTGACAAGATGTATGGAGGGGGTGGCCGGCGAGGGCAGGGAGGACTGAGGTGTTGGTCAGTGAGGGAAGAAAAGGGCTCGAGATCTTAAGGAAAGTTAAGGACTAGGCATGGGGAGCGAGTTGATATTTTCTGATCACTTCTGCACCATGTAGTGTGCTAGGCAGCTCATGAGCACTGCATTTGAGACAGGTATGACATCCATGCAGAGGAGGAAACTCAGCTCAGCAGAATAAGCCCGCATGATTGCAGAGTTAGCACGTGGTGGAGACAGGATTGGAGAACAAGTGGGCCCGACACAGCTCCCTCCATGATGGTAGGAAGACCAACGGGCGCCTCCTGGCCCCACATGGGACTGCCACCAAAAGAAAGAGGAGAGGACTCTCGGTAAGGCATCTTTGCACAGGGGCACAGGGATGAAGTTGCTGGTGTGTAGCCCAGCCCCTTGGAACAAAAAGCATGACCCCTTCCAGCCCACTAACATACAAGCTCACTCTCCACCCAAGCACAACCACTATTACATGGGGGAAAATAGAATGGGGTAGGGAGGTGAGGACTCTTTCCTAAATAGCATCTTATTCTATAGTTGACGCCAGGCAAGAGGAAAGGAAAAGTGGGATGGGGAGTGGAAGGAAGCGTGCAAGGCACAGAAGAGATCGAGAGCTCCATAACGACCAAATGTCTGCTTCCCCGCCCCCCACAGGTGCACTAAGACATAAGCACAGGTCCTCACAGCCAGGCCCCCCCCTGGAGCCAGGCCAGGTAATGTCATCGCCCGGGAGGAGGACAGAAAAAGACAGCCTTGTGGGGTCCCGCAGCCTATCTGACACAACACTCAGGGGATTTTCTCAAAAGTATCATCTATTTAGCTGATGACCCTGAAGTGTTTCATTTAGCTGGAAATCATGCTTGGTCCACTTCCCAGATCCAACTGACATAAGCAGCCTGCACATGTCAGGCAGCAAAGTAGTTCAATAACCCATCACCTCGAGTCAGAGTCCTAGAGTCAAAGGCCACCACCCATTTGGGGAACAGACAGTCTAGACAACTTCTAGAAGCCAGAATCACCACTGCCTCCCAGGCCGGGATTACTAGAAGCCTGCAAGTGCATGTGTGCGCACCCACCTGCGCACACCCTTCGAGAGGAGGCGGGGGTTCCCACGTGGCACAAGGCAGTCACCACCCTCCCAGAGTATGCGTAAAACTTTCCTTTACCTCATCTAATCCTCCCGCTAGGGCAGGAATCATTATCCCCAAACTAATTCTGAGAAAACGGAAGCTTAATGGGTTCACATGGCCCCAATCCCACAGCCAGTGAGTGGCAGAGCTGAGGTTACAACCCAGATCTGTCTGAATCTGAAGGCCAGGCTCCGAACTGCAACCAGTGTTCCTGGTCCTGTAGATGCAGAGAGGTGTCACCCAACACCGTCACAGGTATGTCTGGCACAGCAGAAGGAACAGCAGAGTCCTATAGCCAAAGAAACTTGCAGAACTTCAGTTCAACAAAATTGAACAGGTTTGACTGTGGAGGGACTTCCAGGAGCCTTTCCAAGGCTAACGCATGTGTGAATCCCCCAAAGCCAGAGTCACCAATCTGCCCATCTAAGCTCCCTGAAGGCAAGAGCTCTGAGCCTATGTCCAATCCCCAGTGACCAGCACAATTTTTGGCACAAGGTTGGAAATGTAATATTCATTGAATGTGTGAATGAATGAATGAATGAATGAATGAATGAATGAATGAACGAACAAGTAAATAAATGCCATGAACAAACTTCTGCCTAAAGATTTAAAAAAATAATAATCAGGTGCTGGGAAAAAAGGCCGCAGTATGTCCCCATCGCTGAGGACTTCCCGTCACTGCAGCTCCTCTGCAGAGTTCAGACCTTCCTGAGCTGCCGCCAATGTTCCACGTGACGGATTCTGAGAAAACCATGCCATTAACTTGTGCTGGTGCCACGTGGGCTCTCTGCGTGTCCTGCCTCTGCTCTCCTGCCTGGCAGGCTCCAGGAGGAATTTCCTGAAAGGAGAGCTCTCCGATGGTGGCAGACAACCAGACACGGGAGACACCTGGGCCAGGCCTGACGGGTCCTGGGGGTTGGGGGCAGGACTCAAGAGGCCTAATTACCGCAAGGATCTCTCCTCAGAGACCTGCCCCTCAAAGACGCGTCCTCCTGTCCTCGACGGTTTCCTCCAGGCATTCAGGGGAAGTTATAACCCAAAGTTGGATGCGTGGTTCCAGGTCTTAGGGACCGGTAGGTGCTGGAGCACAAATTCTTAACCTGACTCACTCTCTGTCCCCAGCCACTCCCTGGGCAATAGGGGCTGTTCGTGGACATGCTGGATTCATGGTGCCAGAAGCAATTCCTTTCTCCCTGTCCAACTCAGCCTCAGATGGGCTCTATTTTGAAAAGGCAGCTCAGACTTCAGCCATGTTCCATCAGAGAGGCTGTCTGCAGCCCCTGCGCCTCCTCTGCAGGGGTCTGAAGCCACAAAGCTAAAGTGGCCCCTTTTCTGGAACCCAGAGAGAACAGAGAAGATGGGACAGCACTGTGAGGACACCATGTGACAAAACCCATCAGTGGTCTCTGGGAAGACAGAAGCTTTCTCTAGTGACCTGGTGCTTCTGTGAGAACTCAGGGTGCCAGGCAACAGGGTATTGATCCAGAGAGAAGACAGGCCGGGCCAGGATGCATGAGCCCACAAACGGCGAGACGGCCACCGGCAGAAGGCAGCTTTGTAAATGGAACTTCCCCAGCATGCTCGGCCACTCTTCGTTAGTCCTCCAGCCCTAAGCAGACACCACAAGCTTTCCCTCTCCTTCAAGGGGGCCTGGGTTTTTTCTCCTCGAAGCATTCATAGGTGGTTTATTTTCAGAACAAAAGTACTTCATTCACTCATCCCACAAACATCCGTAAGCCCTGCCATGTGTCGGGCACTACGCTATTTCCCAGCCTTGCAGAGCTGAATTTCATTCAAGGCTTTGTGCTTTGTAGGAAAACTCTAAAAATATGGTTGGATGGTGTCTTAAGTCAGCTCAGGTTGCCATAACAAGGGACTCTAGACCAGGTGACTTAAACAAAAGACACTTATTTTTCGCAGGTGTGGAGGCTGAAAGTCTGAGATGGAGGCGCCAGTTGGTTTAGTGCCTTGAGAGGGCTCTCTTCCCGGCTCACAGAGAACCACCTTCTTGCTGCGTCTTCAGAAGGTGCAGACAGAAACAGCTCTAGACTCTTCCTCTTCTTATAAGGACACTAATTCCATCACAGGATTTCACCTTCATGACCTCATCTAAACCTAATTACTTCCCAAAGGCCTCATCTTCAAATACCATCACACTGGGGGTTAGGGTTTAAGCCTATGGATTTGGAAGTGGGCACAAATACTCAGTCCGTAGTAGACAGGTCGTCTTGGTAAAGTCTTACACACATGCACACATAATGGTTACCAGACCACACTCACCTCTGCAACAGAATGGCAGCCGTCCCTCCAATATGCCCAACAGTAAAAGCTTTATTGAGTCCAACGTGATAAGCGCAGAGCCTAACTCTCCAATATTCGGTGGAAGTGTCTAGGAAAAAGGGCTGGCTAAACAGATGACTGGTGTAAATAAGCTTACAGGGGAGGTACTCAACCTTCGTAAGAGAGCCTGCCTCTTCTTTTTTATTTATTTATATTTATTTTTATTGTAACAAAATCGATTGTACATATCTGTGGGGTACAGATTTGAACATCAGAACCCACATGCAATATGTAATGAGGGCAGGCCTTTTCAAGCATGCCCCGCCCCTGAGATTCATTTGCATACTATTAACATGAAAAGACTGTTAATAACAGGCCTGAGTTACTATTGTACTTGAAATCGACATAACTGCATAAAATCTCTTACAATGCCATGTGAGGCTCTTCCTGGTAGCCAGGGTAATGGCGGCCTCCAAAATCCAAATCTCCCCAAACTACAAAACTACAAAAACTACATGTATCAACAAGAAGAACAAATAAAACGACACAAGAGCCACAACGTTAGCATAAGTAGAAGACAGAGACACTATAAATGTCCAAGTACCTATAAGCAGAAAAATAAACACCAATTTCCAGTGAAGCTATTTCTTGAGTTCCCACCCAAAACCTCTGTAAAGAGCAAGGGGGTGGGAGGGTCCCAAAGTTGCTTGAAGGGAGAAGTTGAGGATGGAGGGCTTAGGATTAAATTAAAATTATCTGAAGAATGAGAAAGTGAAAACATACTAAAAATGAATCCAGACGAACCAGAACGTTGACCAGAAGGAAGGGATTTAAAGGCAGGCCTGGGCCTCCAGAGGCAGCTCTTCAGGGGAGAGGAAAAAAGGGCATAGGCACCACTCAGAGAGTGTGCAGGGAAGGCAGGAAGAAGCAAGAGGGGGGCATTTAGGATCCCACAGGACGAAAACAATCATAAAATAAATACAAGGACACACAAGCCCTCCTCTCGTCCTCTCCCCCAAAAGCTATCTGTAAAGAAACTGCACTATGCTACACTGACAGAAGAGGGGGCTCTTAAACTAAAAATCACATAAACCACTCAAAAAATGTGGAGTTGTACGCAGTCTTCATTTACAGGAGGCTACTAAAAGAAGAAAAAATGAAAACGAGCATCCAAATAGTTCAGCCAATCGAAATCACCCCAAAAACACAACCATAGAGTCAGGGGAGGGCTGGCACATAACCTGACAAACTAAATACAAACTGATACAGAGCAAGCATGGAGCAGCATTTTCTTGAGACTCAAAGATGTTATATCCAGGGAAGCAGATCTTCAAAAATCAGAGCTATAGAAAAAGAGTTTTAAATATAAAAGAACTGAGGAAATAATGTACCCATGAGCCCTTCTTAAGGAATCATCTAGAGAATTAACTTATCCAACCAGGATATGACTGGGGATTCTTCAGCAAATAAACTTTTGGAGAATATTTAATGTATTTAATTATAAACCTAAATTAAATGTGTGCATATGGGTAGAAGAATGACACATAGATGTTACCTGTTTTATGAACTACAAAATGACAGGCAACACAAGAGGGAAAGAGAAAACCAGGATAAGCTCAATGACGGTTGTACAGGTGACAGCTGGGGGTCAAGGGATTCCATTATCGACTGAAAAATCAGAGAGTGAATGTTAACAGGGGACTAAGAGAATTTTTTAAAGGTAATAAATATAAAGGTAACCATTAGAACAAAAATGAAAACTTCTCATATATCAAAAGAAATTAAATAATAAATGAGCAAAGAAAATACATCATTTTCTTTGTAGAAAGAAGTACAACAGACAGGACATCATATACAATTACTTATCACATAAAATATTATGAGACTGTTAAGACCAAGCATATCAATCACATAAATATTGGACATATAAATAAATGTCAATGGACCTGCCTTACCTATAAAAAGAAAAGATGTTCAATTTGTCTTAAAAGCAAGATCCAAGTCTATGTTGTACACAAGAGGCATAGTTTTATAAAAGAGATTCAGAAAGGCTAAAAATAAAGAGATGGGCAAAGATATATCAGGCAAATGGGAATATTAACAAAACAATATTATGGTGTTGATATCAGAGTCGAATAAGTGATTCAAGGAAAAAAGCACTACATGGGATAAACAGACACTTTCTAATGCTAAAAAGTCACATTTCACAATGAAAATATAACAGTAATGAATATCAATGCACCAAACAAGAGTACAACTACCTTTTTAAGTAGAAACTGTAGGAAATAAAAGGAAATAGAGATGGAAACACAACTAATAATAGTCTGTTTACCACACCACTTTCAGCACAAAAGAGATCAGGTAGACAAAAAATAAGTAAGGATACAGGAGCCCTAAACAACATAATCAATCCATTTATCACATTAATGTTTTTTCTTCAATTCTCTGATATCAAAGAATACACCTTTTCCTTAAGTGCACATAGAATATCCACAAAAATTGATTACGTGCTAGGTGACAAATAATCAATACATTTCATAAAGTAGAAATGTTACAAAGAAATACTTTCTGATCACAATGCAATAAAACTGGAAATTACTGTTTAAAATTTTTAAAAACTACAGTAACAGAAATTCTAAAAATGCATATATGATCGTTAAAACACTACATACCAGAATTTATGAAACATATTTAGAGCAGTGATCAGAGGAAAATTTGTAGCCTTAAACAATTACTTCAATAAAAAGAAAAGAAAAAAGTTTTTAATTCCAGGCTTGAAAAACTAAAAGAGGAAGAATAACAAAGTCACAAGAAACTGGGAAAGTTAGTTGTGCAAATTTATGAGGGAGATCAAATTAATAAGTCAAAATGTTGGATTTTTTTCAACAAAATCAACAAAATAGGATAACCACTAGCTAAACTTAATCAAAGAGTGAGGGAGCAGAAGTTAACCAAATAACAATAAGTAGGACAGTAACCTTTGGAACAGAAGAAGGCTGTATAGCTACAGTTTTTAAGACTGTTGTATTAGCAAAGGAACAGACACACAGACCCATGAAACAGAAGAGAGAACCTAGAAACAGACCCGCACACATATCCCAAATGGAGTTTTGACAAAAGTGCAAAAATTAATTTAATGGAAGAAACCCTTTTCAACAACTAGTGCTAGAAACTGGTCATCCATACAAAAAACAAAAAAAAAACCCCACAAAACACAGAACCTCAACCTGAATTTACTCCACACCTACAAAAATTAACTCAGAGTAGTCATCGGACTTAAAACATAGGAGAAAATTTCAGGTCTAGGGGTAGGCAAAGAGTTCTTAGACTTAACACCAAAGGCACAGTCCATAAAAGGAAAAGTCGATATGCTAGATTTCATAAAAATGAAAAATCTTTGCTCTGTGAAAAACTCTGTTAGGAGGATGAAAAACAAGACACAGATTAGGAGAAAATATCTGTAAACCACATATTGGACAAAGAACTAGTATCTAGGACATAAAAAGGACTCTCAAAACAACAGGAAAAATAAAAGTAAAGCGATCCCATTAGAAAATGGACATAGGACACTAATAGACATTCTACCAAAGGGAACACGCACATGACAAATAAACACAAGGAAACATGTTCCGCATCACTAGCCATGAGAGAAATACAAATTTAAACCACAATGAGGCATCATTTCACGCCTATCAGGATGGCTAAAATAAAAAGTAGTGACAACACCAAATACTGGACAGGATGTGGAGACACTGCACCGTGCATGTATTGCTGGTAGGAAGGTAAAGGACGGCTACTTTGAAACGCACTTTGGCAGATTCTTAAAAACACGTAACTACCAAATAACCCGGCAATTGCACTCCTAGGCATTTATCCGAAACAAATGAAAATTTGTGGTCACCTAAAAACCTGTACACAAATGCTTATAGCAACTTTATATGTGATAGACAAAAACTGGAAACACTCACATATCCTTCAGTGGGTAAATGACTAAAAAACTGTGGTATATCCATATCACGGAACACTACTCAGAACTAAAAAGGAATAAACTATTAATACCTGCAACAATCTGGATGAATCTCCAGAGAATTGGGCTGAGTGAAAACAGCCAATCCCAAAAGGCAACTTACCATATGATCCCATTTATATAATATCCTTGAAGTGATAAAATTATAGAAATGGAAAATAGGTTAGTGGTTGCCAGGGGCTGAAGAGCACGTAGGGTGGAAAGCCAGTGAATATGACTTCAAAGGGTAATAAGTGAGATCCTTGTGAAGATGGAAAGATTCCATATCTTTATTGCAGAAGGAAGTGTCATATATGGAAAAATAAAAGGCTAGCATGAACCCTGTGGTGCTGGCCTAGAATTAGCATCGTTATGAATGCACGGTTTTGCACGCACACGCGCACACACACACACACACACACACACACACACATGCACGCACGCACGCCCACGAATGCTGATGTATAGAAACAGAAGTAGAGATATGGGTGCTTGTATATTTGTGAGCGTGTATTCATACATACATTTCTCAGTTCTTATTATTGAGAGAGAGGGTGCCTAAAAGCAACGACATACCAGTAGCAACAAACACACCCAGAACCTGGAAACCATTCTCTACTAAAAGGAGCCAGGGCTCCTTCCAGACAGAGCTAATCCCAGGTATAAGGCAACCTTGGGACATTTTGATGTGCCAGAAAGTAAGGAAGGACTCAAAGAATGAAGGGAGAAATGAACAACCATCTACAACTTAATTTGAAATGAAACTTAAAAATGAGACGGATTGCTGAACGGAGAGAATGGACAGATGGATGGATCTGTGATGACGCAAGCATGGGAAAATGTTACCGGAAGAACCTGGGCGGTAGGTATACGGGTGTTCACACACACAAACACCTGTTAACTTTCTGCATGTTTGAAATTTTTCATAAGAAAATGTTGTGAAAAATATTACTGGGATTTGTCAAAAGGCGCTCCCACCACCCAAATCCATAGCAATTTAACAATTAAAATAACTAGATTATAGACCGTTGGACAAAATATATAACCCACTGAGGGTAACTTAGTTAATGTCATTTAGTCAATGTAGCCCATTGACTAACATAGGAATCCATGAGTCCATATGGATATAAATAAATAAATGTAAGAAAGCAAAAGCTCATACCTTTCACCGTACACTAAAGTCAACTCAAAATGGATTAAAGAATTAAATATACACCCTGAAACAACAAAACTCCTTAAAGAAAACATAGGGGAAACACTCGAGGAAGTAGGAGTGGGTACAGATTTCATGAATATGACCCCAAAAGCACAAGCAAACAAAGGAAAAATAAACAAATGGGATTATATCAAACTAAAGAGCTTCTGCACAGCAAAAGAAACAATTAACAGAGTTAAAAGACAACCAGCAGAGTGGGAGAAAATATTTGCAAAATATACATCTGACAAAGGATTAATATCCAGAATATACAAGGAACTCAAACAACTTTACAAGAAAAAAATAAGCAACTCAATTAAAAAATGGGCAAAAGAGCAAAACAGGCATTTCTGTAAGAAAGATATACAAATGGCCAACAGACATATGAAAAAATGCTCAACATCACTCAGCATCTGGGAAATGCAAATCAAAACCACTCTTCAATATGTTAGAAAGTACTAAACAATAAATAAATTTAGAAAATATTCACCATCTGGCAAACATTATAATAATTGATTCAGACAATATCAATGGATGCTAAAACAAGTGGGTAAATATTTAATGAAAAACAAAATATTTTCACAGACCTAAACTATCTCCCCACAAAATGCTCATTAATTACAAAGTGGAGAAAAACTATAACTTTACACTGAAGAAACCTAGCAGTTATCATCTTAGCCAATGATAAAAGTTAACAGCTCCAGTCACGGGTCAGCCCTCCCACGCACTCTCTAACATGATGCAGTAGGTCCCAGCATCACTTCTGAGGTATTCCTGCCAGAAATGCATATCCTGGATCTAATCATGAGGAAACATCTGACGAATCCCAACCAAAGGACATCCTACAAAATCATTGGCCTGTGTGCTTCAAAAATGCCAAGATCACAAAAGACAAAGAAAGACTGAAGAACTGTTCCCATTTAATGGAGATTAAAGAGACATGGAAAGTAAATGCAATGTGAGATCTTGGATTGGATCCTACGACAGATTATTATTATCATTATTATTATTACATTTAGATATAAAAGACAATATTGGGACATTATTGGTTGCAGGAATAAAGTCTGTAGGTTGGATAATGGTATTACATCAATGCTACTTCCTTGATTTTGATCGTTGTACTGGGTTATGCAAGAGAATGTCCTAGTTCTTAGGAAACAGACTTGAAGTATTTAGGGTTAATGGAGCATCACGTCCGAAACTTACTTGCAAATGGCTCAGGCACGCAGGTGTGCGCACATACACGGGATGATAAAGCAAATATAAAATGTCAACAATTGGGGAATCTGGGTGAAGGGTGAATCAGAGTGAAGGGATTTCTTTGTTCTATTCCTATAACTTTTCTCACATTTTAAAATTATTTAAAAATGAAGTTTCTAAACCAAAAGATCAAAATTAAAATGCTATGTAATGTCAGAATTCTCTAATTTTGACTAGTCTTTCCTGGTCTAAAATGGAGAGGTGCCACTGACTCAAAAATCTGTAAGGATCGAGACCTTCTGTGACCATTTGACACCCACGGAGGAGATAACAACATTCAAGGCATGAACCAGAAGCGAACCAACCAGGCTGACCTGTGGGCAACGCTCTTGAGTTGAAGAGTGAGGTGGTTTCATACGTTACTCTGGCCAATTCCAACAGATTGTTGCTGACAGAGCTCTGAGTTCTCCCGAAAAGGGTGCCAAGCAGCAGGCCTGACAGCTGCCTCCCCCTCCCAGTTCTGGAACCACCATCAAAAATGCAATTAATAATCCAAGGGCAGGAATCCTCTTTCTCACACAGCCTCAGATACAAATCAACCCCAAGGTGTTAATAGATCAACAGTTATCTCTAATACCAAATACAATTTGCATTTGAGATGACATCTGCAATATTTTAAAAGCCAAAGTCTAAAACAACAAACTTGGCAGTTTTTCTGAGTAGCAATTAACACAGTGACTAATCCTATCAAGGAGACAGTAATTGGCATGGAGATATCCTTCTCACACCAGCAGCAGGTTGAAAAACTTAATCCTAACCTCTTTTTAACAGCACAGACTCTAGAGCATCTCTGCTCATCAAAGAAACTAATGCAATTATTAAGGACAAGGGTAATTACCCTACAACTCCAACAAAAAAATAGAAGTGCTCAAATGGCAGCCACATAGGAGAGGGATGGGGGCTTAAATCACGGCTGAAGGGTATTTCTGTGTCACGGACAGACCAGGGCTAGGCTATCGTTCCTCCATGGGCCTGCCCAGGGCACAGGATGAACCACAACCCCAAGCCAGCCCGTTCTGCCCAGCAGTGGCCACTCCAGGACACAGTTTTCTATACAAATGTCCCAAGTGCTAATCTAGTCAAGTAGGAGGTTGCGATGATATGACATGTGAAACACTGAACACATACCATCAAGCTGCTCTCTACATCACTAGAACCCATTGTGCTTATTCTCATCACACTTAGACAAGTTATTCTCCCCAAGTAGGATTCCTTTTTCCGGAATTGTCTAAAGCCTACTCACCCTTCAAGGCTCAGCTCCAGTTCTAGGAAGCAATCCTAAACCACTCCAGCCCTCAGTGAAGACTGAGCAATCTAAGCACCTCTCCTCCTAACCATGATAGTAAAACACAGAGGTGCACATGGTGACTACTTGCGTCATGTGGACTGGCTCGGTTTGCACCCTACACAGAATCACATGACTTTCAAGAATCAAGACCCTGTCCTGTTAGCCTTCACATCACCTAGCTCAGGAGTAGACAGCAAGGTAAAGTGCCAGCAACAACTCCATGAGCTCTCGGATGCTCAGACACTCAATACTCTATGGGGTTAAGGGAGAGAGAGAGGTTCTTTGTGTGTATATCTGTTTTGGCTGACTAGATAATTGTAGAACTTTCAGATATGTGTTTACTAAATGAATAAGTGCACAAATAAACAGACAACAGAACAAACCAACTATCCATGAGCCTGGACCAATTTGCTTTGTAGGTTAGCAAGTGGACCTGGTAAGGTCAAGGTTACAGACAAGATGTCTGCAAAGCCAGCTGGCTTCTCCCAGAAAGCACTGTTTGGCATAAGCCCAGTCTACACCCGCAATGCTGCTCAGCTGCCTCGAGGGTGTGCTGTTGGCCACAAGAGAACCAAGCAGTGGCGAGAGAGGCTTCCAACTCTGAAGGGGCATGTTACCCTTACATCAAGAAGATGAGGAGGCATGTTATTGAGCATGGAAGCTTCTTCCCCATATGCTGTGACCAAACCTTAGTCATAACCCTTGTCTTGCCAGGCAGCAGAATGAGGGAATTGCTAATTGAGGAAATGCCTGGAGCTAGGGTGAGTCAACGCTTGGCACTGAGAAGCCCAGCAGAGGTAGCAGGACCCCAAACACCAAAGGAAGGGAAGAGCTCTGATCTCAGGGAGACTGGAGACATAAAGGCAGGTCTCAGATCCTGGAGGTGCCAGGAGCTCAAAATAGACTGCTGGGGAGAGACAGAGAGCCAGTGATTTGGTCACGAGAAAGGAGGGACGGGCATCTGGTGCAAGGTTACAATTGGATCGGCCACTGGTCTCATGACACAGGATCCTGAAATTTGTCCACTTAGGAATAGGGTTGATCCTAGGTCCACCCACTGGAGGTGAAAAGCAGCTCAAAGGTGAAAGTTGTCCGTGATTGTGCAGGTTGGAAAGACAGAGTGGATTTTTTTAGATGGTGTATAAATTTTTACTAGGATAAATTTAGTCTGTTTAAAACAAGAAGAAAAGAAAATCCAACCACAGCTTTTCCTCCTGAATTTGTAACATAATGTGAAGGAAGAAATACGCCCTTTTCGTTTTACATTCATTTTATGTAGACCTTTCTCTGCTGGCATCAGCAACCTTGCACTGGACACCCTCACTGGATATCATTGCTGTTATCTAGTGGGATCTTTTAATGCACATGTGTCTTCTCTTCCAATTAGGTGAGAAGCCCCTTGAGGGTGGGTACTGGGTCTCATTCATGGCTAAACCTTGCAAAGAGCCTGGCAACACGTCAGGTACAAGATGTTACTCAGAAGTGCTGACTGTTGACCATTATAAAACAGTTAAAAATGCAAAGAAATTAGCAAAGAAATTCCTCTAGGAGGGCTTTCCCAAGGCTGGACATTCATCACCTAATAAAGTGTACGTTTAATTTTTATAGAAGTGCCTTTCTTTCTCTAGGGTTATGAAAGAGGTGTTGTAGTTCTCAATTTCTATCAGCAGCCAAGGGTTCCTTAGTGAGGGGGGCACTTGGAGGAAGCGGGCAACAGATCTGCACAGTCCTCAGGAACCAGGTCCATGTGGGAAGGGTCATTGGGACAGAATTTAGAAACCAAGAACTTGCAGACAGTCATTAAAAACCACGCTTCTGTACCACTTGCTGCCCCTCAGATTGACAAAATATAAGGATTGACAATAGCTAATGTTGGCAAAAATGTGAAGCAATAGAAGGGAGTGAGAACTGATATAACTGCTTTGCAAAACTATGATCCAGCAATCCCACCACTGGGGTATTTATCCAAAGGGAAGGAAATTAGCATACTGAAGAGATATCTGCACCCCATGTTCACTGCAGCACTATTCACGATACCCAAGATATGGAATCAACCCAGGTGTCCATCGACCGATGAATAAAGAAAATGTGGTATATATGAGGGGTCTTCAAAACGTTCACGGAAAGATTCATGTTATCTTTTAACTCCATTTCCATGAACTTTTTCCAACGATGGGGTACTACTCAGCCACAGAAAATAATAAAACCCTGTCATTTGCTGAAGCAACATGGATGAGGCTGGAAGACATTATATTAAGTTAAATAAGTCAGACACCAAAACATAAATATCGCATGTCTCACTCATGTGTGGGAGCTAAAAAAAAAAAAAAAAAAGTTGAGCTTATAGAAGTAGAGATTAGAATTGTAGTTACTAGAGACTGGAAAGACGGGGAGAGGGGAGATAGAGCTTGGTGAACAGATACAAGATTACAGCTCGATAGGAGAAATAAATTTTAGTGGTCTACAGTAGTGCTAGAAGTCTATAATTAACAGTAATTTATTGTATGTTTTCAAATGACTAGAAAAGAGGATCTCAGATGCTCTCACCACAAAGAAATGAGAAATTTTTATGATGATGGATATGCTAACTACCCCAATTTAATTATCACACATTGTATACATGTATTGAAGTATAACTCTGTATCCCATAAATATTTACAATTGCTACATGTCAATTTAAAAATTAAAATTAAAAAAGAAAATTTCAACAAATAGAAAAAACTCAGAAAAAAGAAAAAACTCTCAATGTCCATCTACATATGAATAGATAGATACATTCACACAATGGAATGTGTATATTCATACAATGGAATAGTACACAGCAGTGAAGATAAATAAACTAGAACAACAGACATGCATAAAGGTGAATCTCATGAAAATACACTGGGAAAAAAACATATTTATAACTCAAACACACAGAAAAAGGATTCAGTAAAGTAGCAGAATATAAAATTGGCATTCATAAATCAATACCATAAAGAAAATCCCATTTATAGTAGCAACAACAAAGATAAACTATTTAGGAATAAATCTAGTGAGGTATATACAAAACCTCTATGAGGAAACTTTAAGAAACTAGTAAATACACTGCAGTTTGAATGCTTGTCTCTTCCAAAACTCATGTTGAAACTTAATCCCCAGTGTGGCAGTATTGAGAGTTAGGGCCTTTAAGAGGAGATTAATGTATTAAGGAATTAATGGGCTAATGGATCAATGGGTCACCATGGGAGTGGGACTCGTGGAAGAGGAATAGATACCTGAGCTAGCATGTTTAGCCCTCTTACCATGTGATGCCCTGTAACACCTTGGGACTCTGCAGAGAGTCCCCCACAAGCAAGAAAGTCCTCACCAGATGTGTACTGTCAACCTCGGACTTCCCAGCCTTCAGAATTGCAAGAAATAAATGTTTCTTTATAAATGACCCAGTTACAGTTATTTAGTTATATACAACAGAAAACAAGCTAAACAACATAACACAAAAGTATTCTTGAATAAATGGGAAGACATGAGTTGTTCTTGGATGAAACAACTCAGCATCATAAGGATGTCAATTCTCCCTAGTTAAATTATAAATTTAATGCAATTTAATGAAGCTACACAAATTGATACCATAATTTGCGTGGGAAAATTAACCTTCAAGAATAGCTGAGAAAACAATGACAAAGAAAAGCCTCAATGGAGACATAAGCCCTACCAGACATTAAAAATACTATGAAGCCTCCATAATTAAAACAGTGTGTCACTGGTATATGAATGGACAGACAGGTGGAATAGAAGAGGAAGTCCAGATAGAGACCCAATTATGTCTGGAAATTTAGTATACGTTAAAGGTGGCCTCTCATATCACTGGGTCAAAGAGGGGTTTTTTAATAAATACCTGGGACAACTGGTTAACAATTTGGAGAAACATAAAATTAATCTATATCTCACACCAAACATAAGAATAAATTCAAATGGATCAAAGATGTAAATGCAAAAAAATAAATAAAACCATGTAAATACTAAAAGAGAATATGGGTAAATTCCTTTATGACCTGGGTATAAGAAAAGGTTTTCTTATTATGACTCAAACAATAGATGCACTAAAAGAAAAGACTGATGAATATGACTACATAGAAATGAAAATTTTTTGCACAGGAGACACACCTTAGATTCAAATATATAAAAATTGAAAAAATTTCAAAAATTGAAAGTGAAAGGATGGAAAAAATATATTACGCAAACAGCAACCATGAAAGGAGGCATTATACTATTAGACAAAATAGCACTAAAAAGGAAAAAATAGACTGTTACATAGAGATAAAAAGGGATACTTTATAATGATAAAAGGGAAGATATAACAATTATAAACACACATGCACCTAATAACAGGGCACCAAAATAGATAAAAGAACTAACAGAAGTGAAGGTAGAGATAGACAATTCAACAATAGTGTTGGGAGATTTCAGAACTGCACTTTCAGTAATGGATAAAACAATTAGATAGAATACTGACAAGGGAGTAGAAGACCTGAACAATGCTATAAATCAACTAATCTAATAGACATCTCTAGAATACTCCACTCAACAAGTATATACATTCTTCTCAAGGGTACATGAAACATTATCTGGGATAGATCATATTCGAGGCCATATAACAAACTTCAATAAACTTAAAAGGATAGAAATAATACAAAGTATGTTCTCCAACCACAATGAAATAAAATTAGAAAACAGAAAAAAAACTTAAGGAAACTCACAAATATGTATACATTAAACAACACACTCCTAAATAACCAAATGTCAAAGAAGAAATCAAATGAGAGATTAGAAAACATGTTGAGATAAATGAACATGAAGACACAATATGCTAAAAATTATGGGATGCAGTGAAAGCTCTCTTCCCAAAATATGTAAGCGAAGCTTAGAGGAGAATATGTAAAAGAAGAAAAAATTGTAATTATTAACCTAATCTTCCACCTTAAGACTGAAAAAAGAAGCACAAACTTCCTCTTCCTTACTCTTCCTCAGCAGAAGGAAGGAAATAATAAACATTACAGTGGAAATTAATAAAATGAGAATAGGAAGACAACAGAGAAAATTCACAAAACAAAAAGCCAGTTCTTTAAAAGGATTTTTTTTAAATGACAAATCTTTAAGTTGACCAAGAAAAAAGAGAGAAAACTCAAATTACTAGAGTCAGAAATGAAAGCAGGGACATTACTACTGTACCAAACTTATGAAGAAAAAAATGATTACAGAGAAATACTATGAATAATTTTACACCAACAAATTAGATAACTTAGATGAAATGATCAAGTTTCTAGACACAAACTACTAAAACTGACTCAAAAAGAAATAGATGATCTAAATATACCTATAACAAGTAAAGGGATTGAATTAGTAATATTAAAAAACTACTCAGGAAAAAAAGGCCAGGCCCAGATGGTTTCACCACTGAATTCTATCAAACATTTTATAATTAATACCAATTCTTCACAAACTCTTCCAAAATATATGAGGAGATAACACTTCCCAATTCACTTTATGAAACCAGTATTACCTTGATAACAAAACCATTCAAAAACATCGCAAGAAAAGAAAATTATTCACCAATACCTCTTACGAATATGGACAAACAAGAACTCTCAACAAAATACTAGCAAACTGAATCCAGCAACATATAAAAATAATTACATACCAAGACCATGTAAGACTTATCCCAGGAATTCAAGGTTGCTTATGTATCTGAAATCATATCCATCAATAGACTAAAAAACAAAAGTCCCATGATCATCTCAATAGACACAGAAAAAGTATTTGGTAAAATCCTTCACTTTTATGATAAAAAAACACTCAACTAAAAGAATTTTCTCAATCTGATAAAAAGCATCTACAAAAATCCCACAGCTAATATCATACTTAATGGTGAAAGACTGGATGGCTCCCCTGTAGATCAGAAACCAGACAAGAATGGCCACTCTCACCACTTCTATTTAACATTATACTGGATGTTCTAGCCAGGACAACTAGGCAAGAAAAAGAAATAAAAGGCATCCAGATTGCAAAGGAAGAAATAAAACTAACTCTATTCACAAATGAGATGATCTTATATAGAGAATATCCTGAGGAATCCACTAAAAATCTATTAGAATTAATAAATCAGTTCAGCAAGGTTACAGGATACAAGATCAATACATGAAAATCAATTGCATTTTGTACACTTGCAATGAATTATCTGAAAACAAAATTAAGAAAACAATTTCATTCACAATTGTATCACAAATAATAAACTTCTTGGAATAATTTTAACAAGAGAAGTACAAAACTTACACTGTGAAAACTACAAAACATTGTTGAAAGAAATTAAAGAAGACCTAAATAAATAGAAAAACATCAATGTTCATGGATCAGAAAACTTAACATAGTTAAGATGGCAATAATCTCCAAAGTACTCTACAGATTCAACACAATTCATATCAGAATTTCAGCAGACTTCTTTGTAGATATTATCAATCTGATTCTAAAATTCATATGAAATTGTAAGGGACACAGAATAGTCAAAACAATACTAAAAACAAAACAATGCAGTAGGATGCACACTTCCTAAGTTCAAATTTTACTACAAAGCAATGGTTATCAAGACAGTGTGGTACTAGCACAAGGACAGAGATATAGATCAACAGAATAGAATTGAGAGTCTAGAAATAAACCCATACACCTATCACCAATAGATTTTTGACAATGGTGCCAAGACCATTTAATTGAAAAAGAATAGTTTTTTCAACAAATAGTGCTGGGACAACTAACTACCCACACGCAAAAAAAAAAAAAAAAATGAAATTGGACCCTTACCTCACACCATATACAAAAATTAACTCAAAGTGGATGGATCAAAGAGCTAAATGGAAGAGATAAAACTGTAAAACTCTGAGAAGAAAACATAGGTGTAAATCTTCATGACCTTGGATTTAGCAAAGCAATTTTAGATATGACACCAAAAGCATGAGCAACAAAATAAAAAGTAGATAATTTGGACTTTATCAAGATTAAATACTTGTGCTTCAAAGGACACCATCAAAAAAGTGAAAAGACACCCCATGGAATAAGAGAAAATATTTGCAAATTATATATCTGATAAAGAGATTATCTAGAATATATAAAAATCTCTTATAACTTATAATAAAAAAAGCAAGTAACCCAATTTAAAAATAGGCAAAGAATCTGAAGAGACATTTCTCTAAAGAAGATATACACGTGGATGGCAGATGGATACACAAAAAGATCCTAGACATCATTAGCTATCAGAGAAACACAAATTAAAACCACTGTGAGATACCATGTCACATACACTAAGATGATTAGAACCAAAAAGTAAGATAATAAAAAGTGTTATTGTTCATAATAACTCGTTATTCATTACAACCTTGAATTCCTGGGTTAAGTCTCACTTGGTCTTGGTATATAATTATTTTTATATGTTGCTGGATTCAGTTTGCTAGTATTTTGTTGAGAGTTTTTGCATCCATGTTCATAAGAGGTCTATATTGACAGAGTAATTGACAGAGAAACTGGAGCCCTTATACACTGCTGGTGGGAATGTAAATCGGTGCTGCCGCTTTGGAAAATAGTCTGGGTCTGGCAGTTTCTCTAACAATTAAACACAGACCATATGACCCAGCAATTTTATTCCTAAGTATACACCCAAGAGAAATTTTAAAAAATATCTGCACAACAACTTGTGCACAAATGCTTACAGTATCATTATTCATAGTAGCCAAAAGGTGGAAACAACCCGAATGTCCATCAACTGAGGAATGGATAAACAAAATGTATTATACCCATACAATGGAATGTTACTTGGCCATAAAAAGGAATGAAGGACTGATATATCTACAACTTGGATGAACCTCATAAACATATACTAAATGAAAGAATACCATCATAAAAGCCTATATATTATATGATTCATTTATATAAAATTCCAAAAGAAATCTGTAGAGACTGAAAGTGGATTAATGGTTGCAGAGGGCTGGGGAGCGGGGTTGGGAAGATAAGGGGGTGATAGCTAAATGATACGGGGTTTCTTTTACAGGTGATGAAAATGCTTAAAATTAATTATGGCACATGTCTGTGAATATAATAAAAGCCATTGAATTTTATACGTTAAATGGGTGAATTGTACAGTATGTGAATTACATCACAATAAAGCTGTTTTAAATTTTTTTAAATTTTAAGTTCGATTAGAAACAAGATGTTTACATAGTGCCTAGGTATCACCTTATGAGGTAATTATTCATTACAAAAAAGAAAATAGCACCTTTTCAGGAGAGAAGCCCAGCAGACACCACCTTAATAGAGTGATCGGTTAACATCAACCAACAACAGGACCTCCTGACATCACGCACCGAGATATCAGGTACCTCCTGACATCACGCTCGGAGAGAGACATGACATCGCTCTCGTGGTGTTGTGCACAACACTTTTAGCCCATTCCAACTGATACAGGAGGGGATCAGTTTCCCAGGGCTGGGGTTTCAGGACTTGCCTCTGTGTTTCCAGCCACTCCCTGAGGTCTCAGTCCCCCTCCTCTGAGCTGTCCCCTGCAGGAAAGTAACTGTTGCCAGTTAGACCTATTCTTCGCACCAACACAGACAAGATGAGACCACAGGGGCTGGCTTATGCAATCCTGTGGCTGGGCATGCTCAGTAGAGAGCACAGAACATTCTTGTGCACAGAACTGGGAATATTCACTAGACAGAAAAACGGTAGAAGCGGAATCCCAGGCAGAGGTCGGGTTGTTGCTACTCACTTCCCTGCTGGCTGCCTGCGCTTCCCTAGCTGAGGTGTGTGTAATTTACTTTGTGTCTAACTTGCTTTCAGTAAGCAGCTGCTCGCTCTCTTGAGCCAGCCTGCACTCTGTACTGAACTTTAAGTGTGTGTTTCTTGCTTTTGTGTTAGACTTGGTGTGGGCCCTGCTCAGTCTCTGGAGCTAGGCGGCCCTCTCTCTGTGGAACCAGCATTTCTTATCTGTTACATTAAACCTGTTCTCACTGTCTGCTGTGACTCTGCCCTTGAATTCTGTCCTTTGGCGGGGTCAAGAACCTGGAAGAGGACTGGGTGGGTCGAGGCCGACTGTCGGGCCCCCCAGACCCTACCTCCAACATCACAACCGCAAGGAAACATCAGACAAACCAGGGCTGAGGGGCGTTCTACAAATTCTCAGGCCTGTACTCTCCAAAAATGTTAAATTCAAGAAAGAGAAAGAAACCATTTTACATTAAGAAACTAAAGTGACATGACAACTAAATGCAACCTGCAATCCTGGATTGGACCCTGCACTGAAACCCAAAAAACATTTGTTTTTCCCTTTCTTTTGCTATAAAGAACATTAGTGGGACAATTGTTGAAATAAGGTTTGAGGATTAAATAATAGTATTGCATCAAAGTTAATTTCCTGATTTTTATATTTGTACTGTGGTTATGTACAAGAATGTCCTTGGTCTTAGGGAACATATATAGTGAAGTGTTTAGAGGTAAGAAGCATCATGTTTCAGTGTATTCTCAAATGTTTCAGATGAAAGTTAGAGTGTTACACACGTGCGCTATTTCATACACACACACACACACACACACACACACTCACAGAGTACTAGTATATATATAGATATATGGAGAGAGAGAAGTGACAGAATAATGAAGCACATTTAGTAAAATGTGAACAACTGAAATCTGGTGAATGACATACAAATGATACCATAACTATTTTTGAAACTTTTCAACTCTCTGAAATTGCCTCAAATAAAAAATTTTAATTTAAAAAAGTGTTTTCAGAACAGCATCGCTTATATAAGTTTCTGAAACATATGAAGGGAGATTATTCATTCATACATACGTAGCAAAGGTACAGAAACATCCGTGACAGTGGGCACCTCTGGGGAGGCTGCAGCGGATTATATAATAACTGTGCTTTATTTCTCAAGCTGGTGGTGAATATGGGACTATCCACTTTATTGTTATTTATATTTCTGTGTAACTAAAACATGGCATAATAAAAATTATTTAAAAAAAAAAACAAACCCACCCTGCTCCCTTCTCCGGTTCACCACCATTTCCTCCAACACAGAGCGAGTTCCCTGTGGTTCTGATCCATTTCCACAGCACCGAGAAATGCTCGCTGCACCGCGGGGATGGATTCCCTGGAGACGGGGACCAAGGGGAGCGGGCGGTGGCCGAGGGCACCCGGCGCACACGGCTGTCGCTGCTGTCGCGGTGGGAAGGCAGACGTCTCCGGGGCGGCGGGGGGCGGGCGGGCCGTGCGCCAGGCACGCGGGGCGGCGGGGGCAGAGGCTTCCCAGCCCCGGAGGCATCGGCGCGGGGTGCCCTGCCTGGGAAGCGGGGCGGGTGCTCGCGGCTGCACAGGGCGGCGGGCGTTCCTGTCCCTGCGGCGGGTGACACCACTGCCTCCCGCGCGGGCTGGGGGAGGAAAGAAGCGGCCGGGGCCTGGCTGGACGCCCCGCTGCCCGCCTCCTGCCTCCCCTAGGCAGGCTGGAGCGGCCTCTCTGGGCAGGAAGCCCCGCGCTTGAACCCGCGTCCCGGGGCAGGGCTGGAGGCCTCGACCTGCCCGCAAGGGCAGCACTGTCGAGTGGGGGAGCCACGGCCAAGGAGGAGACGCCGCACCTGCAGCAAAGGTGCAGAGAGCACCTGCCGTGCGCCCTGCAGTCCTGCAGGCTCTTAGGAGAGAGACGTTGGGGGACAGACGAAAACGTCTGCCCTCGTGGGGGCGAGGGGGAGACAATTAACAAAATAGATGAATAAACACACAATATGTCAACTGGTAGTAAGAATTGGAGCCTGGGTGCAATCTCAGACAGCGTGAGCAGAGGTCTCGCTGGGCAGGAGACCGAGCCGAGACCTGCAGGGGCGCAGGGCACTGTGGGCATCGGGCATGCAGGTCCCAGCAGCGGCGACACAAGCAGGGAGCAGGCCCGCGGCCGAAGCCTGCGCCTCGCCCTTGGCGATCCTTGAAGAAACTTGCGTGGCCCACAGTGTGAGTGACCGAGACTCTTAGGAAGTGAGACCAGAGAGGTGTTGGGGTTCAGTCAGGTGATGTCGATAGCTCCGGGCTCCTGAGCAAAGCCCTGACGTGGAAGAGCATGTGACTGAGCCTTCCAAGTGCTCACAGCAGCCGCAGTCCAAGGGACATGGGGGCGCAGACGGGGGGAGTCGTGCCTTCGCGAGCAGGCCCCCCAATTCACATGCACCGTGCACCCAGGGGAGTAGGGGCAGAAGCAGCGGGAGGCGAGCGGCGCAGGCCATAGGGTCGCCTCCTCTCAGAGCCCCCAAGTGGAGGGTCAGCACCTGAAAGTCCCAGCTCTGCTAAGCGTGCTGAGCAGGGGCCATGGGGGACGGGGCAGGGACAGTTCACACGCTTGAACGATTCTACCTTTTGTGCAAGAGAAATGCAAGTGTGGAAACTGGATGTCTGGGCTTGGGGCACCCCCATATCCTAGAACTTGCTGAGCGGATAGGCCTTGGCCTCCTGCTGTTGATGACTTAGTGTCCTGCAAAGGGGCATGGCCTGGATTTGAAGACCACGGTGAAACTTTCAGCCTAAACTCTCTCGGAGTCTGTCTTCTCACCTATGAAAACGGAGTCCAAATGCCAGGGTGTTGAGAGGACTCGCCGAGATAAGGGGCACATAAATGGGCCCACGAGGGGCCAGGACTGCGTGTCCTTTCTCCCGTCCCTCCTCCCATTTCCCGAGAACATCCCACGTTCTAGTTCCTAAGAAAGAGACCAGTCATCGCTCAGGTCCCAGATTGCTGTGAGTCCCCGGCTCTTTGGGAAATGATGCCAAATCCTGGCTACAAGAAACGTCCCACTCTGGAACCCAGCCTGGGAGGCTGGCGGAGCCTCTCCTGGTCTTTGGGAACTCCTGGAACTTCCTCATGAGTCCACTTGTGGCCACAGCTATTCCCCATCTGGAAGGAGCCTTTCCTCCCCCCCCCGCACCCCCCGCCAAATCCAGCCAGCGCTTCCTGACCCCAGGTCTCACCACCTTCCCCCTAAAGCGACCTCAGCATCCCCTGGCCCGGTCTCCCACCCTCTCACTCAGCATGCATTCCATGCATTCAATTCATGTGCACTTCAAAGCTCGAGACGGTGTCATGATTTAATCCTCCCAAGAAACTTATGTTTCTGGAGCTCAGAAATGCCAGATATATTTTACTTTTTCTGTATTCTCCACGGCACCTGGCCCAATGCCAGACTGACTACCAACATGTGTGTGATAAGTGCTTGTGAACTTGAAGACCATAAGATACATATTCATTTAAAATTTTTAATTAGAAAAAATGACTAAAATTAGATAATGAGAGTCCTTCCTCCTGTACCAAATTTGAACTTTTCCTAGAAACACTTTTTTTGTTACAGATTTAAGAAACCGAGCAATTAATGCCTTTTCATTACAATTTAGGACTGAAACTGGAATATTAAAATTGCCATTCACTGGAATGTGCATGAAATGCTGAAAGTCTCCTGGTGAATAATTTCTGGTTATATGGCATGCTATAGACTTAAATCTTACTCCGAGACATGAAAAAAAGACAGTTAAATCAACTTTGTCCATTTAAATATCATTTTAAGATATCTAGAACCCATCTCTTTATTGCTCAACAACCCTTAGCAATTTATTTTGCCCTCATTTATTTCTGGTTCCCAAGGGAATCATGTCTGATTTATTGGAAATTAGTTCTTACAGCTAGTAAATGCTTTAAACGGTTTTCATATAAATCACTCCAAAATCTGTTAGCGCACTGACGCCGCTTCGAGTGATTTCCTGCAGCCACGCTGAGCTCTGTTGCTCCTCTCCCCTGCTAACAGGCACGTCCGACCACCAATCGCAGCTCCATGGGAGCAGACAGATGGATCTCTAAAGAACATATGTTTTCTTCGCACACACACCCCTCCCTTCATCCTTCCATTTGTGGACAGCAATGGCTCTATATTAGCATTATTAGCACACCAGCTTCCTCATGGGGTCAGAGTGGTCTCTGGAACAGTTAGGGTACCTGGATGAATATCAGTTCACATATAGGATGGAGAATGTTACATTCCCATCAGTATCGCCTGCTTGTGTCTGTCCGTATCAGTAAGGATAGGTTTGAGTATGCTGCGATAACAATAAAGGCTTACTGCTTGCTCAGTGGCCCTTGCACGTCACCCTCACGCAGGGAGCCGAGCTGATGGAAACCCACCTTCATATGTGCTTCTGAAACTGCCAGGGCAAAAAGGAATGTGGTGAACGACACTCAGACTCTGACAATCTCTGCCTTGAAGGGGCACGTATCATTTCCACTCGCATTTCACTGGCCAGAGCAAGTGACATGATCAACCCAGACATCAAAAGACATAGAGAAGTGGATGGAAGGTCCATATACCTGGAAGGTGGACGGCACGAATGGCCATGTAGCTACCCGACCCTTCTCGTGTGTGTACTGGACGACAGCAAGCTCCACCATGGCAGGGAGGGTTAGTTGGTGGGTTGCTCTGTGTGTGTGTGTGTGTGTGTGTGTGTGTGTGTGTGTGTGTGTGTGTGTGTGTGTTCATCATAAAACCAGAAACCTTCTACCCAACCAGCAGGCATGTTCCTACTCTGAAAGTTTGACACATTTTAGCCCATGAGATGCCTAATGTATTCCTCACAGGACTCAATCTCAAAAACAAATAGTTGTTATCTAGATAACTACTGGGAATAAAAAGAGCTCTTTCAGGAGGGAGGCCTTGGAGGCATACGTGGAAAATAAAAATCACAGAATTCTAAGACTTAACAGAAAAGAAAAGCCAAATATTTCCCTGAGCCCTGAGCTGTTTCCCCAGCACAGGGACGGCAGGGGTCCGACTGGGGACTGCTTGGCCCTCGGGCCCTGCTTCCTGGGCTCCAGGAGAATGAAATACAGCCAGTTCTCTTCTTTGCCCTCTCCCCTCTCAGCTTTCCACAAATAAAGTGCTGTTTTCAGAAGAAATCCTCCAAGTATTGCTGTAGAACAGCAGGATATAATGCTCACCACAATAACAAATGTGTGTAGGAGATCGTCTGTAGAAATCATTTTTAAGTTGAGATATCTTTCAAAGCCAAACATGATCTATATGCTGAAAGACAGTGCTCATATATCTTTTGGAGAAATGATAGGACCTTATTCAATGATTTAAAGAACAGCACCATAAAAAAAATAATAATTCTCCACATAAATATTTAAGTATAGTTTATTATATTCAATACCCATCCAAATATATGCTCCGTGTAGATCTTTTCCAACTGCACTCAAAGCTATGGATTCTAAGAATACCAGGAAGTATTTCAAAAAAACACCGATTAGAAAACTCTGCCATGCTTTCAGAAGACGAGAGCTGTTTTTAAAAGCAACTTACCAAGAAAGTAGCTATATTTTGACCAGATATTGAGGAAAGAAGGAGATTGTGGAGGGAAGAAACTCAGTAAAAGTTTTTTATTATTTTCAGACCACATTTCATAGGCTACGAGGGCTTCATATTCTTAGATATCATTCTGTTTTTAAAATGTATCCTTTAAATTTAGGTCGCACACGTACATATGTATATGTGCATAATGTTTCCTTTCATGTGTGTCTGTTTATGTGTCTACAAGATGTGATGCTGAGGGCCTGAAAGATACTAAATAAAATATAGGTCACCACTTGTTCTGTTGCTGTCTTCAAGGGCCCTGTCATTTTGGCCTCAGAGACTGTGGGAGACATTCATGGAAATCTGACAGCTGGTGACAGCTTCAGACCATCAGCTTTTTCTGTGAAATCTACCTCAACACCTGAAGGAGCACCCAGAGAAAATAATTTTCCAAACCTCGTGTTCTCTTTCCATTGCATTCTTATAGAATTCTCGGCACCTGATGAAACACTCAGGAAAGCCACCACCGGGGCTCTCTGCGCTCGGGACCAGACACCTGAGTGTGTGTAGCCCTAGCTGGCTTCTGTCCCCCTCTCTCCTGAGTGGGTACACACAGATGGAATCATTCTGTGTCTCCAGGGTCTGTGTCCTTCTCTCCATTGATGCTAAGTTCAGTGGAACTTATCTACTGTTATCAGAAACGTCAACAGTTTTTGAGAAACAGCTGCAATCAGGCTGCAGTAACCTACTTAAGTACCATGAATTCCGGAGGGCATTTGGCTTTCATGGGAGACTTGTGACTTGAAAAATGACACACTCTAGAGAGCAAACGGCTATTTTTAGAGAACCAGCAGAAGACGCTGGACGCCTCAAAAAGTTTCAGCACCTGTGTGGGTCTGTTGCCTGGTGTGGAGCCCCTGCCCAGTGCTGCCTGGATAAGAGCTCTCTCTGCATGACGAAGTCAAGGAGTGACTCAGCAAGGACTCTTACCGCATGACTTAGAACCTCAGCCGAAAGCTTGCTCAAGACGGACCAGCCTCAAATTCTCCCCCCAGGGATTCTGCATTTGCTCTTTGCTCCTGGCTTCAAATCCTAGTCCTGCTGGTGACTTGCGGTCTTACTTCTTGGCAAGTCATGTAAACCCACTAAGCCTTACTTCCTCATCTGTAAAACAGGTGACCCAGGTCTTACCTTCTAGGGTTGTGAAGAGGCCATGATACCCAGAGAGCACCATGCCTGGCAGGGAGCGGACACTCGGGACCTGGTCTTTACTGTCATTGTCACTTCTGCAGCGTATGGCACTCATCTCAATGGCTGGCAATGGCCACTGGCACAGGAGATCCCATCCGAGCTACCTCTAGCCTCCAGTTCTAACTCCAACTTAAGAATTCCCAAACTTGAAACCCAGACGCTCCTTTCTACAATGACTGGATGTCCACTACCAGCTATCTGGCCTCAGTCCCTCCTGACATTGGGATTTGCCCATAAAATTCTAGCATGTTCCTTGATGAGAAAACAAAGGCTCCTGGAGGTTGCAGCCACCAGTGGTAAGTCAAGTGGTGCCGTCCCAGCCAAAGGCCAAGCACCATGACATGCCACCAAGTCAGCTGCTAGGCGGGGCTTGTCAAACCTTGGCCTCAAGGTGCAGAAAGATGCAGAGGAAGAGCCTGGCTGCTAACACTCATCCAACATCAGTGTCAGTGTCTGGAGCCCCAACTGATCCGGGAACCCAACTAGAAGAACCAAAGAGCCAGGAGCTTAGTAGCAGAAAAGACAGTCAAATGCATATTGACACGTGATTACGCAAATAATGCACTTTCGGAGTTTTCTAATAGCTCCTAACCAAAAATAGCACTATTTCCCCCACCAGCACTATTCCCTGCCCCCCAACAAGCTAAAGGAAGAGCACATGTGTGGGCATCAACCCATTTCACAGATGGGGATGTTGAGACACAGAGACAGGTCCAGAGTGACGCAGAGAGTTCGCAGGGTACTCAGAAAGTGAACTCAGCTCCCTCGATGCCCATCTGTTCTGTACTGTCCTTGCTGCAGCAGGAAGAGAACGTTTTTGGAGAAATAATGCAGGGCCTAATGTCTCCCCAGGAAGCTTCTTCCTGGGGGCTGCCAGCTAGCAGTGCAGAAACCGTCAATGACAAAGCGCTTCCCCACCATGCTCTGCACTTGTTATGGCCACTTCTGTCCTCATCCCTCATGCCTTGCAGCTGCACCAGATGTGCAGAAAATTACATGTTCCCTGAAACTTAATGACCAAATTTAAAGCAATTTCAAACTAATCAGGATTCTGTTAGCTGATTTTATTAATTTAACAGTTTTAAGAGTTTAACAAAATGATGCACTTGGAAATCTTTGCTGTGAAATCTGTTCATTTAGGTGCAGAAGAGATGCTGCCACCCTTCAAAGAAAAGGGTGATTTGTAAAGTAACTAAATAAGCCTTCTCAAAAATGCACAGTCGATAACAGTACATGGTGGGATTCCGTACCCACCACTTAAGCTATTAGGAACAATTTTTACATGGTGCAGAAGGCAAATTAATAAGACACTTATATCCAGAATTTGAGAATTCAACAGTGCTTTAGAAGAATCTGTCAAGTCTCCATTCACATCTAAGGTTCAGAACAAACTATGAGGTATTCAGCCTAGTAGTTCTTTTTATTTAAAATAGAAACACAGAACCATTCCTTTCTGAGAGAGACTGCTGAAAGTTCCTGGCGCCCTTCCCATGTCCAAGGGCTCTCACAAGCAGATCTGTGTTCAAATTAAGCCAAACAAACAAACAAGATGCAGACCCTAATGATGCTTGAATCTTGTAAGCACAGTCAGCAGCATCTCATTATTTTTAAAGATAAATCAGAAGTTAAAATCCATATTGTAAAAAATTACCAGTGTACATAGAAGATAGATGTTATTAAAGAACTAAATACCACCCACTAGATGTGTGACTTTAGGTGAGTGACTTCACCACTCTGAGTTTATTTTCTCACGTATGAACCATAGATAACTTCCTTCATAGTGCGGTTGGTTGGGAGTTAAAGCTCTTAGAATGGAGCCTGGTTCCCAGTAAGTGTTTGAATAATTTGAATATGAACTGTTCCTATTATATCTAAAATACCATGACTGAGGGTCTGCGCTTCATAACTTGCACATCAGCCTAATTGTATTTGGGTTTTTTTCTCTCTCTACTTTTTAAATTATGAAAGTAATACCTTTCTTGTAAAAAAAAAAAAAAAACAAATAAACACTTAATCAGTTGGAAGCATACCAAGTAAAAATCAAAATTCCCCTCCCCTACTAACCTCAAGCAGTCTCTTTCTCAGAGGTAATCAGTCAACAACTTCGTGCATATTTTTCCAGAGCTTTCTACATGTGTGCTTTATAAAAGGTATATGTACATACATTTATTATATGTCATTTATATTATGTACACATATAGAAGAATAGTTTGCTTTATAATAGTGCACCCTTTTATACATTATCATAATACATACACACATATGTACTCATATATGTAGTTTTTAATATTATTTTGTGGCTTGATTTCTTTCACTTAATAACATATCATAAACCTCATTCAGTGTCAGTACTTGCAGATATAACTCATTCCTTTTCGTTGTCATGTGGTATTCCATGATCTGTGTGTGGCACACATTACTTCACCTTTCCCTCACTGATGGACATTTAGGTGTCCCCAGCATTTCCCTGTTAAAAACCACACGGAAAGGACTTTGTGTGGAGCTCTGGGCACAGGTGGCAATAATGAAGTGAGGCCGAGGGACAGGGGAGGCCAAAGAGAGGATGGAGTCGGGATAGAGAATGGATGTCTGTTTTGCATCTTACCTAGTAATAAAAATATAAAGCTTAAAATATAATGGCTTGATACCACTTCACACCCACTAGGATAGCTACTATTAAAATAAGTAAAAAATAACAAGTGTTGGTGAGGATGTGGAGAAACTGCAACTCCGTGCCCTGCTGGTGGGAACGTGACATGGTGCAGCTGCGGTGACAACAGGAAGGCAGGTCCTCAAAATACTAAACGTAGAATCACCACACGATCCAGCAATTCCATTCTTGGACACGTACCCAAAATAAATGAAGGCAAGGACTTGAACAAATATTTGTGCACCAATGTTTATAGCAGAATTTATTCATAATAACCAAAAGGTAGAAACAACCCAGGTGTCCATGGATGGGTGAATGGATAAATAAAATACGAAATATTATTTGGCTTAAGGAGGAAAGAAATTTTGACACATGCTTCAACATGGATGAACACTGAAGACACGCTAAGTGAGAGAAGTCAGACACAAAAGGACAAATACTGTACGATTCCCCTCATATGAGGTACCTAAAAATATTCAGATTCATAGAAAGTAGAACAGTGGTTACCAGAGCTGGAGGAAAGGGTAGCGGGGGTCAGTATTCAGTGGGTACAGAGTCTCCATGTGAGAAGACAAAAAAGTCTGCAGATGGATAGCAGTGATGGTTGCGTGACAATGTGAATGTACTTCGTGCAACTGAACAGTGCATTTGAACACGGTTACAGTGGTAAATGTTATGTTGCGTATGTTTTACCACAGTTTTCTTTTAGAAGTTTAATGGCTTGTTTCAGGCCCATCCCAAATGCCCCTGCATCCAAAGAGCTGTGTCCTAGAAGCAACTCCCGAAGAGCTCTCTCAAAATAACTGCATGGAAATACAGGCCCTGTTCGCAGCAGGTCACACCCTAACGGGTTAGAGGGGGAGAGGCAGGTAAACAGATAATCAATGAAAATGAAAAGGCCAAAAATAATGCAGGTTGATACAAAGGTGTATGGGCTTTTCTGAAATCCAGAGGGCAAACCGATGTTCTTCTCATTTTCTATGATTTTCTGTATGTTGAAAATTTTTTTTAAATACATTTTTTTAAAAAACTGGAAAGTGCCATAAAGCTCTGTTCAGGAAGTCTAGAATGCCTAGGTTCCCGGCTGCTTGGATCTTATGATCCAGTTTTGAAAAATTTAATGAGGAGACAAATACAGGATTGACAACTTTTTATTTTGCCAAGTAAAAAGGTTAAAAAAATTTGCCATCTGCTCTCAATATTATTTCATAAAAGAAGGTGTATTTTATGCTAATAAATGAGCTTGGACATAGAAGATAGTCCTTCCCAAGAAAGAGCAGCTGGCAGTCCTTCACGTTGAGTGTTGAGACACCACATTGTACGTATCCATATTTTGCTATAGACCAAGGCTGGCACTTGTGCAGGGTTCCTGAATTTGGGAACGCTCCCCTAGCCCACATTGCTCACGCTCAAACCCAGAGTCCTTATCAATCTACGCTCAAATGCCCCAGTACTCCACCTGCCCTGTGCCCCAGCCGCTCTCCCAAACTGTCAGAGGCAGTGGCCGGCCAGCCCTCCTCCCAGACAAGCAAGCATTCACTTCCCAGGGAGACCCGAATTACCCCCCCACCAGGAAGACTCTGAATTTCCTCCCCCAACCAGGAAGATTCCAAATTACACCCACAAGGAAGACTTCTGAAGTACACCCCACCAGGGAGATTCTGAATTACACCCACTAGGAAGATTCCAAATTACACCCACCATGAAGACTCCTGAATTAAACCCCACCAGGGAGAGTCTGAATCACACCCGACCAGGGAGACTGTATTATACCCCACCAGGGAGATTATGAATTACACCCACCAGGAAGGCTCCTGAATTACACCCCACCAGGGAGATTCCTGAATGACACCCACCTGGAATAGTTTGAATTACACCCACCAGGAAGGTTGTGAATTAGACCCACTAGGAAGATTGTGAATTACACCTACCAGGAAGGTTTCGAAATACACCCCACCAGGGACACTTTGAATCACACCCCATCAGAAAGACTCTTGAATCACACCCCACCAGGAAGACTCCTGAACTACACCCCACCAGGCAAACTCTTGAATTACAGCCACCTGGAATATTTTGAATTCACCCACCAGCAAGGGTGTGAATTACACCCACTAGGAAGATTGTGAATTAAACCCACCAGGAAGATATCGAGTTACACCCCACCAGGGACACTCTGGAAAACTCCTGAATCACACCCTGCAGGAAGACTCCTGAGTCACACCCCACCAGGAAGACTCCTGAATTATAACCACCAGAGATTTTGAGTCACACTCCCCCAGGAAGACTCACTCCGGAATTACACTCTACTAGGAAATACGCATCTGGTTGGGCATGTTTCCGTACACTGTAAACATTGTGCATATTTCTCTCCCCTAAACTACAGCGTTTATTCCCTGAGGAGCTGGATTGTTGCAAGGAATACTACCTGACACATCACTTTCAATAAATAGTGTTAATGAATGAATAAATTAAATAATGAATGAATGAACCTCATTCTAAAAGAGGTCTATTAAGAAGATTTCCCCCACAAAAATGAAGCTTAAGTGGGGATTACCACCTTGCACACAGCAGGTGGATGCCAGAGATGACAAGAGCCCAGGTCACCTGATTCTCATTTCAGGGCTCTTTTCCACAAATGAGACTACTGTTCGTCATCCCACAACACAGGGATGTTTCCAGCAGGTCAGCTCGGAGCCAGTGTCACATGCACCACGGAGCCACGGCAGTGCTGGTAATCACAGCTAACATTTCCTTGGCTATTGCTCTGCCCTCGTGCCGGCGCTCACACTTACAGGTAGTAACTCATTTAATCCTTAGCACTGCTAAGACGGATATTATATCAGCCCCCTTTTTATAGATTTCTACTGTGGAAACACTTTAGGACATAGCAAATTTGCAAAAATAGTACAAATGAATATTGTACATCCTTCACCCAGATTCCCCAAATATTAACATATACCTTATTTGACTTTTTTTTTTTAACCTTTCTCTGTCTCTGTGTCTGCCTCTGGTTCTCTCTCTCTCTCCCTGTGCCCCCGCTCCCCCCAAACACACACACAAAGATGCCCACACACATGTATACGTTTCTAAACTGTTTGAGAGTAAAACGAAGCCACAACGCCCCTTCACCTCTTCATTGCGTGTTTCCTGAAAATCAGAACATTACCATTGACATAAAACTATTACCTAATCTACAGACCTTCAAATTTCACCAATTGTCATACAATGTCCTTTAGAGCCAAAGAAAAGTCATACGCTTGTCTGGTCCAGGATCCAACCCAGCATCGCACTAACATCTACTTTTTCTGTCTCTTTAGTCTCCTTTAGTCTGGAACTGCTCCTTGGTATTTCTTTATTTTCGTGACATTGACATTTTTCTTAGAGTACAGGCCAATTATTTCGTAGACGTCCCTCAGTTTGGGTTTGTCTGATGTTTCCTCATGATCAGGTTCAGCTTGTACACTTTGGGCAGGACCACCATGGAAATGATACCGTGTTGTTGTCAGAGCTTCACAGCGAGCCACAGATGTCTATTTTGTCCCACTATTAATGATGTTACCTTGGATCACTTGATTCAGGTAGTGTCTGCCATATTTCTTTCATTGTAAAATTATAATTTCCCCTTTGAAATTAATGAGAATTTTGTGGGGAGATATGTTGGGACTGTATAACTTCCTTTCACATTATACATCTACCATATGGAAGTACTTTTCTTTCTTGACCACTTACTATATTAATTTTGGTGCTCAATTATCCCAGCTTTGACCAATGGGATCCTGGCTCTTGTGTCTTCTACCACATCTCTGTGATTCTTTGAGCACTTCCTTACTTTCTGGTCCAAATTGTTCCAGGCTCATCTGTATTTTCTCTGCCCCACCCCTAGCATTAACCATATCTCCAAAGATCCCTGGTACCTTTTAGTGGAGAAGTTATTTAGAAAAAAAGATCTGGGTGCTCAGTTTGCTGCTGGGATGTCATTGCTTCTAGGCTCTCTTAGCAGACAGAGCTACATCGATACATACATATATATTTCTAGACTTCTCTCTCTCTCTCTCCGTGTGTGTGTGTGTGTGTGTGTGTGTGTGTGTGTGTGTGTGTGTGTGTGTGTGTGTGTGTGTGTTCACACTGATACACCAAATTCCAATCCAGCACCACGGGACTACTTCCAGTCTTCCACCTTTCCATATGTGTAAGTCCCTTCACTGTTGGGAGAAAAATGGCTCCCATTACTCATAATACATTTACATATTTCTTCAATCTTGAATATAAATAAGGTAATTTCAGAATTGCTAATCCACGTGGCTTCAAAAAACAAGCCTACTAACTAGAAAAACCATGTCATTTTTTTACAGTTATTTTTTGTTAGTAGCCTGAGGGTACACGGTCAAAATACTGAGTCCGAAAGTGACTTGGGGAGCTGTCCCCATCTTTCAGTGTGGTTTATTATCCATTTGAAATACAGCTGGTTTCTTTTGTTTCTGTTTTTATTCCACAATGGGTTCTGCCTCTAGCCCGTGATGCCTTTTTTTTTTGAGTTGTGAAATATTGACATAATTATTAATGACAAAAGCATACAAAAAGATACAATCAGAAATTTCACTCTCCATCCCTTCTGTCCCTGTCCCATTCTTCCATCCTTTTGACTGTGGTCCCAACCACCCCCATTGGTAAGCAATCTCATTAGATTCTAGTTTGCCCTTCCTGTACTTCTCTTTTACTAAAATACACAGATATGTGTATATTTTCTTATCTTACTTTATTACACAACGGTAGCATACTAAAGATGTTCTTCTCACAGCTTTGTTTAGGTACAATTTTCATACCATAAAATTTACTCACTGTAAGTGTACAGTCTGAGGAGTTTTAATAAAAGCATAGTGTGAAACTATCACCACCGCCACCCCAAAAATGTTTCCTTATGCTCGTCTGCATCCAATCCCTTCTCCCACCCCTGTAAGGATGCTCTTCTGCACTTTGCTTTTGTTACTCCTGGCATATCCTGGAAGTCACCCATGTCTATTCATAGAGACCTTCCTCTTCCTTTTTAACAGTTGCATAGTACTCTGTTGTGCCATGCCACGCATCCGTACTATGTGCCAGTGGTTATTCAACCATTCCACTGTGTTTGGACATCTTAGTCATTTCCAGTAGTTTGGAATGACAAATAGTTCTGCAATGAATAACCTTGTCCATGGTATATTTTCATACTTTTTCATATTTTTGTGGTATATGTTCAGGGTTAATTCCTAGAAATGGAATTTCTGTGTCAAAATGTAAATGCATTTTGAGTTGTGATAAAATAAATATTGCCAAATTTCCCTTCAACAAGGTTGTTCCCATTTGCTTCCCCACCAGCAATGCATGACATTGTTTGGCTCCTTCAAGCCTCACCAACAGAGGTGTGCTCAAGCCTTTTAATTTTTGCCAATCTGACAGGTGAAAAATAATATCACAGTCATTTTCATTTATATTTCTCTAATTATGAGTGAAGTTGGACATCTTTTCATATGCTTAAAGACTATTTGTATGCTTTTTATGTGAGTTACCTTTCATGTCTTCTGCCTATCAGGTCTCCTCTCCTCAATTTTAACAGTTCTTTATATATTAGGGATATTAACCCTTTACATCTGATGTATGTTGCAAATATTTTTTCCCACATAGCAATTTGCATTTTGATGATGTTTATGGTGAGATTTTTTTTTGGCATGTCAAAAGTATTTAGTTTTATGTAATCAAATGTACAAACCGTTTTTACTACATCTGGACTTTGAGTCATAGTTAGAAAACATTTCTTTACACCTATTTTATAGAAAAATACACCCATTTTTCTTCTAGTATGTTTGTGATTTCATTTTTTATTTAAAGATCTCAGATCCATTTAGAGTTTATTGTTATGTACGGTAAAAATTATGCATTGACTTTATCTTTTTCCAAAGGGCTGCCTGGTGCTCCTCACACAAAGTATTGAAAAGTTAATCTCTGCTTCATTTATTTGAGATACCACCTTTGTCATATACTAAATTTCCTTATGTACTTGGGTCTCTTTCTGGACTTTCTATTCAATTCTACTGCTATTTTCTCTATCAACACACCAATACCACACTATTTTAACTGTAGAGGCTTTATCATTCATTTCAATGTCTTATAGAGCTATTCCATCTAATAGCTTTTATTTTTCAGGGTTTTCATGATTATTGCATGTTTGTTTTTTCATATGAACTTAAGTGTCAATTCTCTAGCTCCATAAAAAAAGCTTATTAGTATTGTTACTTGGGATTGTGTTAAAACGATAAATTAACTAGGGACACACTGGCTTCTTTATGATGTTAAGTCAAGCCATCCAAGACCAAGAGATGTCTTTCTTAAGTGTCAGTTCTCTAGCTCCATAAAAAAAGCTTATTAGTATTGTTACTTGGGATTGTGTTAAAACAATAAATTAACTAGGGACACACTGGCTTCTTTATGATGTTAAGTCAAGCCATCCAAGACCAAGAGATGTCTTTCTATCTATTCAAGACTACTTTTGTGTCTTTCAGAAGTGTTTAAAAGTTTTCCTTATACAGGTTTTGCCCATATCTTGCTAAGTTTATTCCTAAGTATTTTATCATTTTTGTTACCACTGTGTCCTCTAATTGGTTCTTATTCATGTATAAGAAAGCTATTGAGTTCTCTATGTTAATTTTTTATCCTGCAACCTTAATGAGTTTTTTATTGTATAATTTAATTTTATCATTGATGCTCTAGGGTTTTCTACCTATACTGTCATATTATGTGCAAACCAAGGTAGTTGATTCTTCTTTTCTAGTACTCATGCCGCTAATTAATTTCTCTTATCTAATTGCTAATACCTCCAGTACAGTTGTAAGATAGTAGTGGAGATAATAGGCATCCTTGCCTTAATCCTGATCTTAATGGAAATGACTCTAGTGTTTTACCATCAAATAAGATCCTAACTTTAGGATTCAGGCATATAAATATTTTATCAAGTTAAGAAAGTATCCATCCATTCCTATTTTTTTAAATGATATATCAGGCATGGGTATTGAATTCTATCAAAGGCTTTTCAGCATCTATGAAGATAATTATGTGATTTTTTTCCTTAGATCTATTAATATGATTTTTTTCCTTAGATCTATTATATTAATTGATTTCCTCATGTTGAACCAACCTTGCATTCCTGAAAAAAAAATAAAAAATAAAAATAAAGCACTATTTGGTCATGATACATTAATTTCTTAATGTAGTGTTGGATTTGCTTTATGAGTAATTTCTTTTGTACTTTTACTTCAACATTTATAAGTGATTATGGTCTGTAATGTCCTTTTCGTACTCACTATTACAGATTCAGCTGCCAACATAAAACTTTTACCTTCAAAAAGGGAATGTATTCCTTTCTTTTCAATACTCTGAAACAATTCAGAAAGAATGGAGAAAATCTGGTCTTTGAAAGTTTGGTAGAATTCCCCTGTGAAACCATCTAGGCCTGGTGCTTTTTTGTGGGGTAGTTCCTTAATGACTTTCTGTAGCTCTTTTATGAAAACTGTTTTATTTAAGCTTCCTGTATCAAATTGGTACTGTATTTTATGTAAGTTTTCATATTTATCCTTACTATTTTCTTTCTTGTGCTTTCTTTTGGTTTACTTTGTAGGGTTCTTTTCCTAGCTTTTTGAGCTGGGAATGTAGTTCATTTATTTTTAGTTTTTATTTTTATTAATAAAGGTGTTTATAGATGTGAATTGTCCTCTGATCACTGTTTTAAATATATCCCACAAGTTCTGGTAGGTAGTGTTTTCATTACCATTATTTCTTTTTAATTTTTAATTTGTTTCCCCCCTTTATCTAAGAGCTGCTTAGTATAGGTTTTTGAAATTTCCAGATGGGTTTTTTGGTCTTTTTGTCCTTTTGTCTTTGTTATAATGTCCTATCTTAATGCACTGTGATCACAGATCATCTTAATGTACTGTTTGTAACAGTTCTACTTTAAAGATTTACTGACGTTTTCTTTGTGACCTAATATATTGTAAATGTTCATGTGCACTTAAGAAGAAGGTATATTCTATATTATTGTGGCATAATGTATTCATATATACACATATGTATATTATATATACCTCCATTAATACCTACTTATTGATTATGTTTTTGCCCACTTGATCTGTCTTGTGTTGGGTGTAGTATGTTAAAATCTCCCATTATTAGTGTGTTTTTATGTAAGTCTCCTGGTTTCTTTTGTAGTTTCTGCTTTATAACAGTAGTTCCTGTGTTATTTCATGTATAGATATTCATAGCTACTATATAGCTATTTTAAAATGTTATTAGCCCTGTTTTTCCTGAATGCATTAATTGACCACCTGCTATGAGCAAGGCATGATTCACATCAGTATTTGTTCTTCCATGTATTTGGGAACAGTGACCACAGAGGAGCACAGAGATGCTTGCCTTGGTTTTGAAGACACCCTGGGGCTCCAGTACAAGCGTACCCCACCAATTGTTCTAGAAAGTATTCATGAATCCTGGGCTGTTCCTACCTGTTCACTCAGCCAGCATCCTGGACAGCTCCTCCACAGTCACTGCCAAGCCACCTACTGCTGCTGAGAATGGATGCTTCCAATCCAATCGTGTTTTCAAAAGATTAACACAACAAAAAAACCAAGAAAATCCCTGAGGTTAGGGCTTCTTGACACCATGCTATGTTCAGTTGAATTACGGCTTCTTATGAAGGAGGCTGGGAGGGTTCATTCGGCATGCTCCAGAACAGGTGCAGTGAGCTCTCCACAGCCTGGTTACTCCACAAGCAGTCTTTCCCCTCTGCCTTTTTACAGAACCCTCACCCTGTCCATTCAGGAAGAGAGCTCCTTCTGCAAGAAAGGCAAGGCAGAGAGGCACCCGCTCTGGGTACAGAAAGTGTTTTGGAACCAAAGCCTGCAGCCTTTGGCTAAGAGTCAAGTCGGAATGTAAATGCAAAGGGAACCAGTTAGACTTCATTGATTAGCAGAGTAGGAGATGGCACCGTGAACCTGGGGTTAATCAGCAGGCGGGAGGTGGGGGGCGGGAGGGGTTAGTTCAACGCCATTAACATTTCTTGCCCCAACACACAGTCAAAAATGTTACATAGAATTTGCCAGCCTAATTACAGATGCTGGGCCTTCCTTTGGTAGGCAATTAATAGTCACTAGACATATAAATCAGGGCAGAGACACAAATGGGATATCTGTTCCCAAGCCTTTTAAAAGAGCCTTTTTGAAACAGCAGCAGAGACACTGGCTGGCTGGGGCTGGGCTGTGGAGGGGCCTTTCCTATCGACCCACACCCTGCACCAGCTCCGGCAGCCGCAGACACACAGAGAGGAGCAAAAGCCACTGGAGAGAGAATGGATCTTCTTGTTCTTTTAAGTGTTCAAGCCTTTTCCTCAGAGGGCCTTTTCCAGAAGAGAAGCACGTCAGTGTGTGGGAGGAGCCCCAGTGGGGGAGGGGTTTCGGTGGGGGGAGGAGCCCAGTGGGAGGAGCCTCTGTGTGGGAGGAGCCCAGTGGGGGAGGAGCCTCAATGGGGGAGGGGCCCAGTGTGTGGGAAGGGTCCAGTCTATTGCGTGGCCCATCCCAGGTACCCCACTGTGCAGATGCTCTCCTATGGGTTTTCCTCTTCCTCCTGGGCATACTGGTAAACTGTATTTCCCAGCCTCTCTGCAGTCAGTGGGGCCATGTGACTGACTTCTGCCCATTGGAACCTGGCATAAATGATATAAGCCACTTCCAGGCCTGGTCCATAACAATCTCTCCAGTGTCATTGCTTCAAAGGGCATCTTGTGCCCAAGATGGCACAGCTAGTAGGTGGCCTGACCATTGCTACAATTCACATTTTTATCACTATACTGTACTGCCTCCCAGTTCATCTGTTCTTCCAAAAATTTCTTGATTAAATAGTATATGGTAGGATCTAGTGTAGAAATCCATGACTGCTCCTAATGCCCTAGAGCAGATGCCCAGACACTCAGCCTCAGGGTGAGAAAGTAAAAGGAGCTGGAAAGTGGGAAGCAGCTGAAGCTGGATCCCAGAGTGACTGGACTCAAAGATCATGTATCGGCCCTGATTCTGAGGCCTGGGGACACCCTGTGCATGAACCTATGGGCTTGGTACAGGACTCTTCCAGAACACAAAAGCATCGCTCCCTTGGGAGAAGCCCCTCCCTCTGCACAGACACCAAGCATGGAAGGAGCTGGCAACTTAAACCCCCACTCCCCCAGCTACCAGGGTGTTTGCAGTCCCCAGGATTCCCTGGGTAAACAGGCGCACCCGCTCTTCTTGGTTACCACAGAGCTCCAAATGCCATGAGTTTGGATTTTCTTCCCTTCAGTTTTGCTTCCACACCCACCTCCCACTCAGGCAGAGAGCGCCAACCACAGTGACAGTGCATCTCCCTTTAAGCCGCTCCTCAGGCCAAGTCCCACCCTCCCTGGCGAGCGGTTTTCCTGATCCATTTCAGGGTTTGCCTGGAGATCATTTGAGAAAGTTCAGAGAACAACTGACAAGCTCGATAACAACGAAATAACTTATTTGTGAAATCACAGTGTTCATTGTCAGAAAGAGCTTTCCTAACACCTGATTTTCTGAAACCAAAATGGCATGAGGCACAGTCTGCCAGTCCAGGATCCACAAAAGGCCAGAGGGGCTCAAGGGACCATGTCTGCTCCCCTCAGATGACTGCTGCCCAGAAAGGTGGGGGAGGAAGACCCTGACCAGGGACAGGGCTTTGCACAAAGGCGGCATTCCATCAACTTGGGATTTGACTCAGCAAAGAGCCCACTCCGGGGCACTCTCAGTAGTATGAGGTGGCTGCAGGACATGTTGCAGAGGCTTTCACGCTTGGGTTTAGCAGCACAGCCAGTTCACCCCTATCCACTATGCACCTCACGTACTAGGCCACTGTAAAGGAAAGCACATTTTGGAAAGGTTGGAATTCTGCATTTTAATTCTGATGATGGCTTAATACAGCACATAGACCATTTGGCAGGATGCCTTTCTGCTGAATGTATGAACATTTTAATGGAATTGTGTTATCATGCGGTTGTGTGGCCAACTGTTCAAACAAGATACTCTATCTGGCTTTCTTGAAGAGCTAGGCAGGTTGTGGTTGAACAGAAACAGAAGAATAGTAATTCTAGTATGGGACATTTACGCATGCAAAAGAATATTTCCATGATTTTATTGACATGCGTCTGTCTCCATCACACATTCCGTAGCATTCAAACTGCAGGCAGCACCCTGGCCAGAATCCAATGACCCTGCCTATTGTCCTTCCCAGACCACCCACAGGAACAAGAGCAACACCTGGACAACAACAAGGTGTGTGCCTGGGCACCCAGGCCAGGGCCCCTGTCTCTCTCACCTCTCTCTCTCCTACCTCTCTTTTGCACACACGTGTGCACACACATGTGCACACACACATGTGATCATGTATGCACACAACTTACCAAGTGCCAAGACAACTTACAAAATTTGTTTCCTAAGTTTCTAATTTTCTAAATTACTTAAAAAAATAGTTCAAAACAGAGCCACACCCTCACCCTGGGGAAAGGCAAGCTGGATGCCCAAAGTCTGACCATAGGAGACCCACACCCCACACCTGACAGGACATCCTGACATCAGAGGCTGTCGTTCGCATTCAGCCCTGACCACTCCTGTAGACTACTCCATGCCCAGGAAGGAAAGACTGTCCACCTGAGACCCACCAGCCCCCTGCTGGAGGAGGACTGAGGACACATCTGCCTCTCTTGGGCTTGGCACTGACGAGTTAATGTCTGTTTCTGTTGCTTATAACAAAATACCTGAAACTGGGTGATTTATAAAGAAAATGAAATTATTGCTACAATTTTGGAGGCTGGGAAGTCCAAAGTCCAGGGAACACATCTGGTACTGGTGACAGTGACCCAGGAGTCTCACTTGGCAGAAATGACAGAGCAGAGAGAGACTCTCACACGCTCTCCTTTTAAAGCCCTCAGAACCACACCCCTGACCACCATTATTAATCCACTTATTAGGGCATGGTCCTCAGAATCTAATCACCTCTTCAAGGCCCCACCTTTCAATTAGCATAATAGGATTTTCCACCCCCCTCAACAGTTACAGTGGGGATTAAGTGTCAATGACTTTGGGGGGCCACTCAATCCACTGCACAAGTCCCAACTTCACCTGCCCTTCCAAGGAGAAGCTGTAACTCCTCCCAGTTCTGAGAGCACAGTGAGACACTGAGCTGAAAACTAGAGCCACGGGGGACCAACCTTCTTCTGTTGTCCATGTGCACTCCTAGCTGAGAGAAGCTGGACTCCTCAGAGCTGGGGTCCAAGGTCTTTTCCCCGTTTTCCCTGAGTATGGCTCTCTTGGCACCCCCTCAGAAGCAGTCACCCCAGCTCCTGGCTTGGTGTCATCGGCAGGCTCGAGGGTGGGCAATGTGCCCCTCACCCTCCTGGTATGGGAGGAAGGAGTGAGCTCAGCCCATCTCATGACTTCTCCCCTTCCAGAACTTTCCAGTCATACAGGGCTGGGTGGGTGCCTCTTCTTACATCCAAGGCCCTTGTAAACAGTGACTTTTTGAAAAAGAACCTTGTATATTTTTATGTACCCAAGATTTATGGAAATAATTAAGAAATTTGATTACAATTCCATTGTGGCTGTTTACTTGGAGAATGAACCTTTTTCGTGAACACTTCCTCACACTGACTAATGCACTTGAGTTTCTTTTTATTTTTAAAGCATAAATTTTCCTTGTTGATAGTGACTATGTATAGTGGTTGCAGCTGGGGCTGTTTTTACTAAGTTT